>NC_064848.1:33615921-34215921 GCF_024139225.1 Suncus etruscus
TTCCTTCCTTCCTTCCCTCCCTCCTTCCTTCCTTCCTTCCTTCCTTACTTCCTTCCTTCCTTCCTTCCTTCCTTCCTTCCTTCCTTCCTTCTTTCCTTCCCTCCTTCCCTTCCTTCCTTCCTTCCTTCCTTCCCTCCTTCCCTTCCTTCCTTCCCTCCTTCCCTTCCCTTCCTTCCTTCCTTCCTTCCTTCCTTCCTTCCTTCCTTCCCTCCTTCCCTTCCTTCCTTCCCTCCTTCCCTTCCTTTCTTCCTTCCCTCCTTCCCTTCCTTCCTTCCCTCCTTCCCTTCCTTCCTTTCTTCCTTCCCTCCTTCCCTTCCTTCCTTCCCTCCTTCCCTTCCTTCCTTTCTTCCCTCCTTTCCTTCCTTCCCTTCCTTCCTTCCCTCCTTCCCTTCCTTCCTTTCTTCCCTCCTTTCCTTCCTTCCTTCCTTCATTCCCTCCTTCCCTCCTTCCCTCCTTCCCTTCCTTCCCTCCTTCCCTTCCTTCCCTCCTTCCTTCCTTCCTTCCTTCCTTCCTTCCTTCCTTCCTTCCTTCCTTCCTTCCTTCCTTCCTTCCTTCCTTCCTTCCTTCCTTCCTTCCCTCCCTCCCTCCTTCCTTCCTTCCCTCCCTCCTTCCCCCTTCTTCCCTTCCTTCCTTTCCTTCCCTCCTTTCCTTCCTTCCTTCCTTCCCTCCTTCCCTTTCCTTCCTTCCTTCCCTCCTTCCCTTCCTTCCTTCCTTCCTTCCTTCTTTCCTTCCTCCCCATATTTTTTCTTCATCATGTGATAAGTATAAACTGCTTTAAAATTTTCCTCAACTATTTATTGGTGGTTTAGTATAGCTTTAAAATGACATAGTGCATACAAGGATAAGTAGTCCCTTTGCCCTTGGATATTTATTACCTGACAACTAAATAGTATCTGTCAAAGAGTGTCAGACCCAATTAACTGTAAGGAGTAAGAAAGGAGAGAAGTGAACAAATAAGAGACAGGGAAAGACATAAGGAGAAAAGGTAGAAAAGAAAATGAGAAAAAAACTAGTTCAACTTATACTAGAGAATGGAAACAACACTGACCATTGACCAACCCCTACATGACCCAAAAGTCATTTTGATAATGATGAAACTGTTTACAAAATATTTTATGAAGCAATTTTGGAAATGGTCACTCTGGTACAGGTGGTGATATTGGCCAATGGTAAAGTGTTATGCATGAAACTATAAATAACAATAATGTAAAACACAATGCCTTTAAAAAAATGCCTGCCATTGAGGCAAGCAGTTAGGTGGGAAGGAAATTGGGGATATTGGTGGAGAGAAATGGACACTTGTGAATGGACTGGTGTTTGAACATTGTATTTCTGAAACTCAATGACGAATAACTTTGTAAACCATGGTGCCTCAAAAAAATTTTTTTAAGAGCCACACCCAGTGGTGTTCAGGGGTGACTCCTCACTCTACACTCAGAAATTACTCCTGGCAGGCATGGGAAACCATATGGGATACTAAGGATTGAATCCAGGTGGCTGTGTGCAGGACAACACCCTAATGCACTGTTCTATTGCACCGGGACCCCAATTTTTTTTTTAGGTTGGAAATGTAGCTTATTGGTAGAATACATTCTTTACATATATGAAACACTGGGTTCAATCTGAGGAACCAAAAATTATAATTTAGTTTTATGAAGTACTGTCTTGTTGAAATAGCCTACATGAGCTCCTCTACTGTCCCTTCTACCCCCATCTCCAGCTGCAAAATACTAACTAAAATGCAGGATTAGATACAGGGACTAAAGGGGACAGAGAAACTAGAAGGGTTGAAGAGATGGCGTGTTCAAGAACCTGGAACTAATTCTGAGGTGGAGTGAAGATAATCATGATGTTGTTTATGGGCCAACTTGCTTCCGGCACTGGAGTTATGGGGTGATAAGGTAGCACCTAGAACAGGGTCTCTTGACCCCATTCTGATACATACTGATCTCTGAGGCCCAGGCCACAAAGCGCAGCAGCACGTTTGATTATGTGAGTCTGACAAAATGTCAGAGAAATGAAAATAAATGACTGAATCATCCCCGGAGGGATAAAGAGTTCAGTTATTAAGTTCCCCAACCAGAAACATTGTGGTTTAGTCATCTAGGATGATTTTATTCCATTTTCTATTATGGGCTGCACCACATAAATCTGTGTTTTATTGCTGGAGTGAGATGCCGGAGACTTTCAAGATTACTTTTGGCACTGTCTGAGTTGGCTCACTGCTGTGCTGACAAGTGCTTGTGGAAAATTAGCAGCAATGATATTAATTGCCTTCTTTAGGGCCTTTCCCCTCCCCACTAGTGCTTTGTTTTTCTTTCTTCTTTGGAAAACAAAAACCCAAAACTCCCCTTACAGTTTTTTTTAAAATACACTAGGTTTTAGAGGAGCTAGAAATAAGGATGGTTGGGATAGAGAGGGCGTGGGCATGTCTTGGAACCCTGATAGGGTAGATAATAAAGGTTAGTTGCATGATACTGTGCTTATGCCACATATCACCTGTCTGTAAGTTTCAGACTTTGGCTATTGAAAAAGGGAAGGAAAATAAGAAAAAGAGGTGTGGTGTTTACACTCACCTTTTCTGAAAACTAAGATTTATACTGCAGGGGCTAGGACTTTATTATCAACTTTGCTAAGTGCATTTTAAATTGCTTACCATTTCTCAAGATTTTAAAAGATGTATAAGGTTAAGTTTGAAAATATAATGGAAATGCTATATATCTTTTGAAGTGATAAAAACCTATGTTGGAATTTTAAAGTAACCTGTGATAATGCTGTTGTAAGGATTTTTAAATGTCTTTTTTCCCATTTCAGCCCATATTCATTCTGATGGACATTCATAGCATTATCATTGAATTAGCTATTAAATTAGAGCATTTCTTGTGGAAATTGGAAATTTTTTTTGTGAAATTCTGCAGAATTCATTTTTCTATTTCTGATATTTGCTGATGTTAAATAAAACATTTTTAAGCCATTCATGTAACTTAAAAAGTAAATTAAAAGTAAAAGAGATGCTGAGAAACATGACAGCACTGTCAGTTTTCTTTGATCAACACATATGACCTGTGCATTTTAAGAACGTAAAGGGGATGGGTGAGAAAATTAGACATATTAGATATAATTAGAATTAGATAATCCTCACTCAAGTGCTCTAAACAAGGTAGTTTATATTAGAGTCAATGTACTTGATGATTTGTGCCCTTACTCATTAACCCATAAACACTTTACTATCAAAAACTGCTTCATTTTTCCTTTAATTCTTGCTACTTCTAGGTCGTTGAATTATCTGAATTTCATTCTTTTACCTATAATATTTCCTCAAGCTTACCCTGGCTTTTTCTGTCTCTACCCTGCATAGTTGAATCTATTTATTTAGATTCGATTATCACTCTGGTTGATGGCATTGAGAGTTATATTTCAAGTTCTACTACTCTTTTGCAACAAGAAACAGAGTTTGCAATTCAGCTCTGGATGAGATAAAACTAAGAAAAGAAGGACTGACTTGTTATTGCATACCTGAGCCTGTAATGGTGCAGAATGCTAAATTATGTATATAAAACATTCTGGAGAAGGGCCAGAGCAGTAGTGCAGTGGTAGGGTGCTTACCTTGCACGCTACAGACCTGGGTTCAATCCCTGGCATCACATATGGTCCCCAAAGCCAGGGGTAATTTCTGAGCGCAGAGCCAGGAGTAACCTCTTAGCATCACTAGGTGTGACCCCAAAGCAAAACAAACAAAAAAATACATGCTGGACTTTTATCTTTAATCTCCTGTTGTCTGACTCTGATATGCTTGGTTTGGTTTTACCAAATGAAATACTCAACCTGATAAAGACTTGGAATGGAAGTGGTCTTAGAATTGTGTACAATTCCAAGGAAACAAGTTCAGCCTTGTGATTATCATAAACTCAAAAGTCAGAATACTGGGGTTCAAATCCTGACTCCACATTTACTCACTGTTGACACAAATTTGGTGGTGGCAGCTTTCTAACGCTCTAGTTGTTTATGTGGAAAAGAGGAAGATAATCAGTGCTTTTTCCTAGGTTTGTTACAAGGATTAAGTGAGATAATTCATGTAACATACTAAACCCTGTATATAATAATAATAGACTCACTAAATCTTAGTTATCTATGGTCATTAGGTTTGTGTCTCTCGGTAAAAGGAAAAATGTCTTTTCTACAAAGGCTATGACAGTAAGCAAGAGGTATTTGTGTGAAAAGCCATTTCATAAAATCAAATGCCGTACCTAGATCTGGGCCTTGGTGACAGGGCTTCATTGTTTCTTTTTTCTTTTCCTTTTTTCTCATTATGAAAAGGTTGATGAGAAGTGGGTGAAAGATGAGTGAAAAGCTTTATGATGGAGTTTAATCTGTTTTCTGGGACCAGCTTTAGGAAAGCTGATTAGAGGAGGAGGCTGGGGCTGACAGCCTCTACTTAAGGCTTTTGTCAGCATTTCCTTTATAGATTCCAATTCTCAGGACCCAGAGATGACTGTATTGGAAATATTCTCTGAAGGGCTTGAGCTTGGTATAGGAGATCTTAATCAGGCACCAAATAATCTTGACAGGTTTTACAAGACGGAGAGAGAAAGAAAAAAAATATTGAGAAGGGAAAAGCAAATGGCAGCACTGGGAGAGCAGAAAGCTAGAAAAGTGATGGGGAAGAAGGAAAGTAAAAGATTTTACTTTTAGATCTTTTAAAACACAATCTTAAAATAACTCCTTGACGGCCGGCATGTCTCTCTTTTATAACACTCTTGTCCAGGTCCTGTGCCGTTATAGTTAATACGAAGGATTTATGCCATAGCACTTCCTGATGTCTATCTGTCTGTCTTGCACTTAACTTAAGTGTCTCCCCACATTTCAGTTGCTTGCCTTATTCCCACTAAGTTCTTCTCCATCAAAGAGCTACAACAATTTATCTCTGATAGCTTTCGAATTTTGAGCCAATGTTACTGGTTCTCTAAAAAGATCTTTACTTCTCTTCTTGGAGGTAACCAGTGAACTCTGGACTAAGAGCAAGACATGATTTAGAATTTACAAAAGGATACCAGGACATGGGCAAGTATAAACTGAGACCTCACTATAGAATGTCCAGAAGTGTTGAGTTGTCTCAAGTGCAAAGAATTCCAGACCCTGTGAAAGATGATGGCAGTTGTATTGGCTTGAGAACAAATAAAAATGGGTTGGCCATGTTTGAGCAGGCTTACCCTGGAAAGGTAGGAATGATCTCTATGAGAAGTGGGAGGTTTTTTTTTTTTTTTTTAATGGTTGGGGGAAGAACCCAACCTGGTAGCAATCAGGAGTTACTATTGTCTCTGTGCTCAGAAATCAGCATCCCAGAAGGTCCCTGATCCTGCCAGGAGTGATTTCTGGAATTCTTTGTGCTTGAGACAACTCAACACTTTTGGACATTCTATAGTGAGGTCTCAGTTTATACTTGCTGATTGGTTGCGTACAAGGCAAATACCATACCCTCTGTGCTATTCCCCTGGCCCCAGAATTGAGAGTCCTTAACTAAGGGAATTACTGGGAAAGGTCCTGTTTAAATCCATGAACTGTGGATATAGGTAACTGCTACAATACAAAAGAAAGTTAGTCACATTCTGAAAAACAAAACAAAACATGTTCCCCTTTAATATTTACTTGTTTTCTTTTAACCTGGAAGTGCAAACTGAAAAAGAAGACTGGAAACAAATTTCCTTTTCTTTTCCAAGCACCACAAAACCAATTACTAATCAGTATCCAAAGAACAAAGGAACAAGCAAAGATGAATCTTTCCTTATATTTTAAGAAGCTGAAATGTGGAGACAATGTGTAGCTAATTTAACAAGTTAGAAATTTAGAACCCTCAAATGGGAGCAAGCAGGGAGCTCATTGGTCCAGCAAAACTTCAGCAAAAACCAGGTCTGAGAAAAGGAGTGACATACAATGTTGAGGCTACAGCCTTGACAGAATACCTGAGAATGGTTCATCTTAGTCCTAGGTTCCCTCTTTCCTCAAACAGCCAGCTCAGCCATCACTATGATAGGGCATATACAGAAATGTAGCATGGAAACATAGAGCTGAGCAGAGGGGAGAATGCCTGAAACCACACACACTGAATAATCAGAGAATACCTGACTCTTCTATTGTCCTATAGAATCAGTTATAAGCAAGGTATTAGAAGAGATTTCTTTGAAAGATGTAAAATATGTAAAGATAAGCTTATAAAATATTCACCCTTGTAAGAGTCAGAAGTTGACAGTCCTACGGGCCAGAGAGAAAGCACAGCAGTAGGGCATTTGCCTTGTATTCGGCCAACCTGGGAGGGACCTGGTTCAATTCTCAGCATCTCATATGGTCCCCCATCCTGTCCGGTGATTTCTGAATGCAAAGCCAGGAGTGATTTCTGAGCACCACTGGGTGTAGCCCAACAACCAACCAACCAACCAATCAATAGTTAACTAAAAAAAAAAATTGACAGTCCCAGGCATGGGGATAGCTGGCTTTTAAGTAATTTAGTTCTAGTTCTGAATGGGTAAGCATGGAATATAAGATATTGGAAGAATATCCTAGCTTGTAATAATGAAATCAAACACTGATAGAGGGAAGGTTATACTGGAAGTGAAATTGATTTTGGAACTTTGTATGTCTGAAATAGCTCCAATATAAGCAACTTTTAAGTCACAGTGTTTGAGTAAAAATAAATTAAAAAATCAAGGATCAAAGACTATAGACACTTTCTCCCAATAAGAGAAATAGGTAATTCAGAGAGTAAAGCATGCAGTTATATTCTAAGAGATACAATAAGTATCACTGGTTCTCTTCCCAGCTTTTTAAGCTTAAATTTTTAGGCCTCATTTTCAAAGTCAGGATTTGAAGGGAGAAAGATTAATGGGAGCCTGCAGCTAAACTCTAACCTAATATTTCTCAACCTTTTTCAACTATATGTCCTTTCTGATCTTGTTTCCTTCCTCTATACCATCCACCTCCCTAATCCCCATCCTATCGGTTGACCTCATTGTTTCATGTCATGGCCCCATTTCTGTGATTTTCACCTGTAGCCCTTTTGGAATATTCTGGAGGCCCACAGTGTGTCATGTGGTTGAGAAATACTGCTTTAACCCAAGACCTCAGGGCTTGAGTAGGCTCTGGAGAAGTGATGGAGAAATCAGGGTATTAACTTTTTTATTTTCTGTGTACCATGGAGCCCCAGTACAGGGGATACTTCTGTCTTTGTGTTCAGGACCCGTTTCTGGCCATGCTTGGTGGAGAGGATACATGTGGTGTTAGGAATTAAACTAGGATCAGCTGTATGAAAGAGAACCTTTCAGCTCTATAATTTCTCTCTCTAGCCCCTGAAGTATTGTTTTCTTAAATAGGGTCCTGTAGTTTCCATAGGTAGGGTAAAGCCAACTGGAAGATTTCTAAGGATCCCTAATCTGGTAAACTAGAATTTGGACAATGATTGCCTGTGGGCAAGCTGACTCTGCTGAGCAGATAGTAGCAGCTTGAGCTCCTCCTAAAGCTTTTCCTGCACAGTAGAGAACTGCAGGGAGACCAGCAGAGATGTTGTAGGCACTGGCTCAGGAAGATCATTAGAACTCTTTATTGCTGCAAAGAGGAGGACATGTAAAAGAGGCAATAGAACTGGGTTCCCAACTTTGTTTCTTCCCTGCACCCTTGAATGGCTTGCTGGATTGGATTCTGTGATGGACAAATCTCTTATTACATAGGGATATATGGGGACAGAAAAAAAAAAAAAAAAAAACCTCACAAAGGTTGGTTTGAATTGTACTGTCTTCTACCTAGAAATTTAAAGATGACAGAATAAAACCTCTGAATAGTAGAGAATAAAGCCTCCTAATAGCTCTCTGAATAGCACGTTAGCGCTAGCCTGAGTTACATCAGCAGTAAGCAGAATAAACCTGCAGAGTCAGGAACTAGCACAGGATCCTCAAGAATTGCAGGTTCCAAAGAGTCAGAAAAACCTGTTCCTGTTTTAGCTCTTTCCACCTTAAATAGCTTCACAACTGGGAAAATGTCTAGAGCTTTTATGGGCCTTAGTTTCCCCATGTGTAGAATGTTACTTGGAAATGTTGCAAGAATTAAATGGGAATTCACTCACCCCTTCATTTGACAAGCCTTACTTAAACTTCATTTTTTTTGGCACCTATCATGTGTCAGGTGCTCTGCTACAGATGTAATTAAAGAACTTGGCATCACATGGAAGTGAACAAATGTTCGCTTCCCTTCTCAGACTCTTTTAACTCCCTCTGTTCGTATTCAGTAGTCCCAAATTGGGACTTTATGATTCATGGAAGCCCCAGTGTAGGAAAGTCAGGTGGGCTGCTTGGAAAGCAGGAGAAAGACATTGTAGATCATCATTCATACTCTGGCTGGACTTCCATTAAGAATATCTGTGTCCTGTTGCCATCCATCAAAGTTGTCTGCAGTGATTCAAATATTCTGAACTTAGAAGTTTTGCCTCTAGGAAACTAGCGTTTCCTCTCAGTCTGCCCAGCCCTGACACTTCTAAGCAGGGCTCAACATCTTTGTGGAGCCAATGTTTATGGTGGCAAATGTTTTTGAAGGGTCTGTGGCCTTTGCACAGAGGACATCCAGGTCTGAGGTCACATCTTTTCCTCTGAGGAGAAAATGGTCTGAAGCGGGTCTCTGGGTCATAGAGTATGCTACTGTCTGCTTAGAACCTGACAGAAAGCATCTGAGTAAGGATGACAAGCTCCTTAATGGATGTTAATTACTGTTCACAGCATCCCTGTGGGTCAGAGGATGGGTGGATCTGATGTTGGGGCTGACACGCTGTGGCTGGCGGCAGGCTAGCACTTACATTTGATTAGGGTTGTGGCTGGTTTAGCACAGTCAGAGGCACCAAGATGGAAAGTCCAATTCTTGTCTAACTTACAAAGGAACAGATCACAGTCTTGTTTTCAATGAGCTCTTCACAATGAGTTTCAGTATTGGTTTTCTTCATTTTACACCCCCAATCCTTATGCTAATTTGAACCACGACCCAGAAGGAGGCACCTGGTCAGGTTTCTGAGCTTCTTCCATTGAATGAGAGCCAACAGTTATAGTGTGGATCCTGACTCCTCAGTTACAAAATCCCTGCCTCATAGCTTCATGATGATACAATGTTGAAGTACAGAGGAATATTCAAATGGTGATTAATACTACTGCAAATTGGGGAAGCGCACTGAAACCCCATTAATGCTAATCTCTACTTCTTGCAATGAGGTAGAGATTTGTATAGGCTCCTGTGCTGTGCATCATTTTAAAACATCATTTCCTAAGCACTCTTTAGTTCCATTTTAGCCGAGGTGGCATATGGAAGGTGTCAGTTGTGAATATTTATTGGGACTGAAATGGACTCTTAAGAGGTGAATGCTGAGGGGAAGCATCCTGTGATATTAATAGAGCCCATATATGTCAACCAGAGGATGACTGATGGGCTGGCCCTTCCTCTCTCACTAGCTGAGAAATAGCTTCCCTTTGGGGGTGTGGTATAGAGAACAATGCAGGTTGTAAAAGCCCTGCACCATCACCAGCTGTTTGGACTTTAGATGTATGGATTCAAAAGCATGTTGGTTACCCAGTGGAGGAAATACAAGAGAGGTTTTCCTACTTGGTTAAGCGGGAAGTTTATCATTGCCGAGAGAGATTTTAGCCTTGGCAGGACTCATGAGATATGCTTGGCCTCCCTCCATTTCTGTGGTAAATCCATCAAGACACAAAAGACTCAGGCTCAAATGGAGGGCTCCGAGGGGAAGTCAGTAAAACCTAAAGAAGAGCTTTCACTTTTGACTGCATAAGCATGGCTGCAGACAGAGATACCAAAGATAACTTGACTTAATTTGAAATTTTAGACCCTTCATTGTGAGCAACAGTGTGTTTACATAGGAATTAATACCTATTGTGCCATATTAACATATTTTTCTCCAATTTTTAAGATATAATTTTTATACTATGAAGTTCACTCATGTGCAGCTATGGGTTTTTAACAAATATAGTTTTGTAAATCATATTCAATCCAGTATCTGCAGTAATCTCACTCCCCTATAAATGTTTTATGGACCTTTGTCAATTCCTCTTCCCCTGACAGCTATTGCTTGTTTTTGCTTGTTTTTGGTTTTGGGTCCACCTAGTGATGCTGAGAGTTTACTTCTAGTTCTGCACTTAGGGATCACTTTTGGAGTGCTTAGAGGACAAATAGGGTGCGGGGATCAAACCTGGGTCAGCTACATGCAAGGCAAGTAAGTACCTGTCTGCTGTACTATCTTTCTAGCTCTAGAATGTGATACAAATGTAATTATGTAATACACATTCTATTCTAACTTCTTTCACTTAACATTGAAATATTCACTTAACGTTGCATTTGATATGTATTCCTGTGCTAGTAATCTTTATTGCTCCATATTCTAGTCTATAGATGTACTAAAGTTTAACCCTTTCTAGTAGGATAATATTTGGTTTATTTCCAGTTTGGAGCAATAAACCATCTTGGTTTCAAGTGGATATTTTAATTTTTCTTAGGTTCAGTACATAGTACTGGAGAGTCAAAGTTATATGATAAATATGTTTCATTTTAGAATAAACTACTAAATGGTATTCTATAGTGTATATTTAGAAATGTTTGTATTTTTGCCAAAAATGGACAAAACTTTCCAGTATTCTATATCCTAGACAACATTTGTTATTTTCATTAATGCTAAATTATTTAGTTGTATCTTCTCATGGCTTAATTTTACATTTATATCATGTCTAATGATATAGGAACATCTTAGCAGTTTTATTTATCACATGTTTATATATATGCATATATATATAGGGTTTATGAGTCACATCTGAACAGTGCTCTACACTCAGAAATCACTCCTGGCAAACTCAGAGGACTATACAGAATGAGGTCTGTCTAGGGTTGGATGCATGCAAGGCAAATGTTCCACTGCTGGGCTAGTGCTCTGGCCCCTATATGTTTATATTTTTAATGGAGTATTATTCATCTTTTGCTCACTTTAGAGCAAATTCAAAATTTTATAGTAAAAGAGTATTTTTTTTAAATTTAATTTACTTTTGGGTTAGGTTGAATATATCAACTGTTAACCTATGTAGCTAAATTGCCCCTTTGCCACTCAGATATTAGTACCCTGAAAGACATTGAGATCAAAATTAATGTATATGAACACACATTTTTCTCTAAATCAGACAGCAGGAAATTCTATATGGAACATTTTTCAAGAAAGGTTTAGAAATAAAAGCAACTGCTTCTATTTGTTCTATAAAATCCTGCCCCATCCAGTGAAAAAGGGTTATTAGGTCAAGTTCCCCTTTATAGGAAAAGAAACAACCAAGACTTTTTAAAGAGAGTAAGTTGTTTCTCCTAGAGCTATAAGACACCAGAGAATTATAGGTTTCTGGTTTTAAAAATAATGTTAAGATTTCCTCAGGGCAAATATTGATTATTTGTGACTTGAAGTCTTATGGAAGACAACATGCTTTAGATATAACTTTAAAAATAAATATTTTGGTGTGTCTTTATGATTGACATATACAAATGGAAGTTACAGAAGCCTATACTCTTTACTTTCTTAAAGAAAAATGAAAAAGGCTTAAAATATTTTACTGCTTTGCAGAATATACTTGTAGACTTCTTTTGTGATTTTCTCCAGTTTTTTCCAACATTTCTTTTTTTTTCCCTTTTTCTGGGGAGCGGGGCATATCTGGCTGGTTTTAGGTCTTTCTCCTGGTGGACTCAGGAGACCATATGGACTGCCTGGGATTAAACCCATATTGGCTCTATGCAAAACAAATACACTACACACTGCACTTTTCTCTGGACCAATGCATTTCCTTTCTTATGTCTACCTTCATCCTCCATTCTAGGCCTTACACAGTCCTCAACAACTGTATATGTAGAACATAAACCTACTTATATTATTGGGTAGAGATGATGTGATTAGAGATATATACATAGAACAGTATTCTTCAACAATTTTATAACTATTTATCAATTTTAGTTTACAGTTTGGCATTTATAATTAAGGTAGGACTGGCCAGTGATTTTCAGACTTTTTTTTTAATTAAAATACTGAGTTTATTTCACATGTATATTTTTGTCTCCCCACCATTTCCATCTGTCTGACACCTCCACTACGATGTCCTATCATTCCATACATACTTAAAACCAAGTAAAAGGGTGGAGTTCCATCTTTAAAAACTAAACAGGCATTTTGGACAACACATTCTTGGCAATGGAACCTGGACAACATTTATCAGACACGGCAGGGAAAAAGTTCTCACTCTGCATTATAAAAAGGACAGCCAGGTATCAACTGTTACAGAAATGAAATAAGACGGAACATTTTTTAACAAACTGTTTAAACTATTTTCTTAAAGAGACTTCCTCCACTGCCAGAGATCTTGAATAGCTTCCTGGTCAGTCATCCGGAAGCAGTTTTTCACGTAATTGATAAATTTGTCTTCCACTTTGGGAAGAGAACCACCCTTTTCTATACTTGCTTGCATTTTTGCTTTGATGTCTTCTACAGAACTGGGTCCTTTTGGCGTTTTAGGAGATTTTTCCTGTTTTTTGAAGGATTCTTGACTTTTTGATCTTGGTGTTGAAGGTTTTGAGTCTTTTCCATTCTGGTTTGATTTTTGTGAATTTTTGCCTGGATTATCTCTTATAGATTTCTTTACTGGAGCTTTTTCTTCAGCTTCCTCATCATCAAAATCTTCATCATCATCATCATCATCGTCATCATCATCATCATCGTCTTCATCATCTTCATCTTCATCAGCAGCAAGCTTTACTTTTTTCTGAGGAACCTTACTGCCACTTCCAGGGGCAGACCGTTTTCCAGATATGCTTAATAGTTTCACATCCTCCTCCTCTTCATCTTCTGACTCTGCATCTTCCTCTACAGCCACCAAATGCTGCCCACTGATATGCACAGGCCCCGAACCACACTTCAACCGCAGAACCATTGGGGGTGTGATTTCAAAGCCTCCAAGTGAAACCGTTGGCTGTACAGACATTTTCAAAGTTGCCAGTGTGACTTGAATTGGACTGCCTTCGTAATTCATAGCTTCTGCTTCAACAATGTGTAACTCATCCTTTGCACCAGCCCCCAAACTGACCGTTCTCAAAGACAGTTGGTGCTCGTTTTCATCATTATCCACTTTAAAGTGGTAATCCTTGTCTGCCTTTAGTTCACAACCGAAAAGGTAGTTCTGGGGCCTCAAGGGGCTCATGTCCATCGAATCTTCCATGGGGGGCTGGCACGCGCAGCGGCAGCGGCAGAGGCGGGCGGCGGTTGCGGCCGAGCACAGCACAGCAGAGATGCGCGCGGTGGACTCGCACCGAGGAGACTTTTTTTTTATTAATAATTTTTATTGTGACCAAAGTGGATTACAAATTTTTCACAGTAATATTTTAGGTATATAGCGGCATTTAACCCAGGCATCCCACCACCAGTGTTGTCCTCTCTTCAACCCTGTTCCCAGCATGCATCCCATATCCCCTATTTTGCCCCCCGAGCTGCTAGTGTAATTGATCCCCTCTGTGTCTAACTTGTTGTAGAATTGGTATTAATTCTGTTGTCGTTGGCTTTGGATTTGGTGTTTAAGAGTGATCATTTTTTAAATATTTATTTATTTATTTATTTATTTATTTATTTATTTATTTATTTATTTTTAAAGGAACAGAACTCCTGGCATGTGGGGTCTCTGAGCCCAGCTCTCGCCTCTGCAGTTTGTGAATGCATAGGGGAGAAATTTTCCTCCACCTCATCCCATCCCCCAGGGCCCAGGTTACCAAATCTGGCCGTGAAGGCCATTCTGGCGTGGGGGGGGGGGATCTGGCCCCCTGAACTAAGTGATCAGTTTGGGGGGGGGGGTCTTTGGCTAGCTGTCCAGCCCAGTGCCCCCAACATACCAGTACAAGAGGAACAGAACTCCTGGCATGTGAGATCTCTGAGCCCAGCTCTTGCCTCTGTAGTTTGTGAATCCATTTTTTTTTTATTTCTACTCAATGTTCATACAACTGTTTTGTCTTGTACCATCCATTTTTTCCTCTCATTTTATGAGGCAGAACAAGATGATTCAAGTATATGGTTCTGTTTGAAAGAAAAGAAAAACGAAAAAATGACAACAACAAAATCCAAAAAAAGCAAAACAAACAAACAAATCCGGGAGGGGTTCATAGAGGGTTATAATTATCAATTTAAGAGAAGAAAGGGAACAAAAGGAAGAAAAACATCACAAAAAGACAAAAAAAAAAAAAAGAATTAAAAAAAGAGTACCACCATAATATAGACAACAACCAAGCAACAAACATGAGCCTAAAATAAAAAGGAAAAAAGAAAAAAAATTGTGCTCCTTTTCCCCTCCTCTTTTGCACAGGCACAGTGAATATTGGGAAGATTAGAAAGGGAATTAAATCCCTTGATTTTCAGACTTTTTTTTTCTTCGGGCCACACCCGTTTGATCCTCAGGGTTACTCTTGGCTACGCGCTCAGAAATTGCCCCTGGCTTGGGGGGACCATATAGGATGCGGGGGATCGAACCATGGTCCTTTCCTTGGCTAGCGCTTGCAAGGCAGACACCTTACCTCTAGCGCCATCTTGCCTGCCTTGATTTTCAGACTTTTTATACTTGTGGACTGGCACCAGTCTGTGGACTAATGGTTGAAAAAAAGCTGTTATAGTTCATCCAGCTCTTTTTCACTCTTTCTGAATCAAGTCATTTGGAGTTATAGCATTTTTTTTTTGTCATGTGAACTTGGAATTAAAGAATTCCAAACCCATTGTGTCAAAACAAAACAGAAGCTGATTCTTGGAAAGACCAAAGTTAAAAACATAATGGACATTTACTGGGTACCTGAGGGATCCTGGCTTCAATTTTAGCCTTTTTCTTAGAGTAGAAAGCCTTTTCCTTGAATTCAGACAGATGAACTGACTTCTATGTTAGTTGACTCAGTGCAGGATATAGATAGAACTAGAAAGATGCATAAGACACATGTTTTGAACTTGGAATACTATCCTCAGATTCTTCCAATATTTCAAATATTGGAATTGTATATTAATATTAAAACCAATATTGATTGTTTTTAATACTCTTTGGGAACATTATTATTTACTATTATGATCACCAGTAAATAATGAATAAAATTTTAAAAGTAGGTATTAAATTGGGTTTAAAATTTATGATCAGGGACCCGAGAGATAATACAATGGGTAAGGTGTTTACCTTGCATGTGCCTCATCTGGGTTCAATACCAGCATTCTATGTTAGTCTCCTGAGCACTGCCAAAAACAGTTTCCTAGTGCAGACCCAGGAATGACCCCTGAGTATTGCAGGGTATGGCTTCAAAACAAAAACAAATAACAATAACAGAAAGAAATTCTTTTTTCAAGAAAACAGAGGCACCTATGAGAGTGCCTACAAAATAGATGCTCAAACTATTTGATGAAATTATTGAATTTCTGGTGCCCAAATACAATCTGTTCCATGTGAAGGATGTTTAATTATACATTTTTTCCCCCCAAACTGAAAAGAAGGTAGAGCTAAAATCTGTGATTAAATTCTTCTTCCTTCACTTCAGGGTGAGGGTCTGCAAGGAGAGTCTGTTTAGTTAAAGTGTCACAGACCAGCTGGAATTGGAAGTTCTTGGAACTCCAGAGGAGTTGGACTGTATCAGACTGATGAATTATGTAAAACCCGTTTTTCCCTGAGTATTATTAATCATCCTCAAGCAAATAAAGACATGCTAATTAATTTGTGGTGGTTTTCCACCTGAAAATGCCAAAGGAACTAACCCGAATGAAATCTTCGATTCTCTTCAAAACCAGCACTCTGTTAAACACTCTATGATTTAGCCAATTCAATTAGAAAGATGTGGTTCTCTGGAAACAAATGTGTTTGTGGTTTTACAATCTTAAAGCTGTTTTTGAAAGTCTAATACAAGTTGTATGCATGAGAACATAGAAAATAAATGGATGGAAATCATTGCTATGATTTACAGAGAATCCAGCATACAGCAGACAAGGCATTAGCTGGTTTATTTTTACAATATCACAGAGGAAGGTATGATCAGAAACTAGACTTAGTCTATTATTTTAATTGTACTACTGAGGATATGGGAGCAGAGACTTTATGTATATTTATCAAGTAGCACTACTTAATAGTATTGAGATAAAATGCAAGGCCAGTTCTATCTACTGCGATATTTTACACCTCTTTCAATGACATACTCCATCACACAGTGAGATGTATAAGAGGACATATATCTTTTTTATATTTTATTAAAATTTGTGGCATTTCCACTTCCCTTTTTATGAAAAGTTTATATGAGTACTTGTGACACTAATGGAAATAAATCTAAAGTGTTTTTTTTTGGATAAAGGTTACAGCATAACAGCTGGAGATATAGTCTGGGAATTAAAGCACTTGCCTTGCATTCTGCTGATCTTGTTTAAATCCTGGGTACCATATATGGTCACCTGAGCACTGCTAGGAATTAATTCTGAGAATAGAGTCAGAAATAACTCCTGAATGCTCCAGACTGCTGCTAAATGTCACTCCCTAAAAGCATACAGCAAAACAAAACAAACCACAAAACTCTCAGCTTTTAATTCCTGTTTTATGACAACTTTTTACAGGTTTTTTAATTGAAATTTTACAATATTTTTAATAATTGTTTACCACACACATAATTCTAATACCAAACTCATCACTAGTGTATCTTCCTCCACCCTCTCTTTAAACTTCTCCAACTCAGTTATGTGTATCAATTCTCCTTATAATTATCTTTGACCATTTGTTGCTATCTTTGTCTCCCATTGAGAGTTCATTCTGTAATATCCCTTTCCTTCTGACTGACTTCACTCAGCATATTATTCTCTAATTTCATTCATGTTGCTGAAAATTATGTGATTTTGTTCTTTCTTATAGTTACATAGTATTTTATTGTGTACATATACAATTTCTTTTTTAAAATGATATTGTTATTTATAAGCACCATGATTATAGACATGATTGTAGTTGAGTTTAAGTCATAAAAAGAACACCCCCTTTGCCAATGCAACCTTCCCACCACTAATGCCCGCCCCCCCATTTTCCTCCTCCCTGACCCCTATTCTGTATTTGAGACAGGAACTTGACTTCTTTTACTCATTAACATTGTCATGATAGTTGGTGGTGTAGTTATTTCTCTAACTGCTCTCACCACTCCTGTGGTGAGCTTCATATAGTGAGCTGGTCCTTCCAATCCCCATCTCTATAATCTCTGAGCATTATTATAATAATGTCTTTTATTTTTCTTAAAACCCATAGATGAATGAGACTATTCTGTGTCTCCCTCTGACTTATTTCACTTAGCATAATAGTTTTCATATTCATCCATATATAGGAAAAGTTGATGACTTCATCTCTCACGATGGCTACATAATATTCCATTGTGTATATGTACCACAGTTTCTTTAGCCATTCATCTGTTGAAGTGCATCTTGGTTGTTTCCAGAGTCTGGCTATTGTAAATAGCACTGCAATGAATATAGATGTGAGGAAAACATTTTTGTATTGTGTTTTTGTGTTCTAGGGTAGATCCCTAAAAGTGGTATAGCTGGATCATATGGGAGCTCAATTTCCAGTTTTTTGAGGAATCTCCAAATTGTTTTTCATAAAGGCTGGACTAGATGGCATTCCTATCAGCAGTGAATGAGAGTTCCTTTCTCTCCATATCCCCACCAGCACGGATTTTTGTTTTTGTTCTTTGTGATGTATGCCAGTCTCTGTGGTGTGAGATGGTACCTCATTGTTATTTTGATTTGCATTTTCCTGATGATTAGTGATGTGGAGCATTTTTTCATGTGCCTTTAGGTCATTTGTGTTTCTTCTTTGAGAAAATGTCTGTTCATTTCTTCTCCCTATTTTTTGATGTGGTTAGATTTTTTCTTGTTAAGTTTTGTCAGTAGTTTGTTTATCTTAGATATTAGCCCTTTAACTGATCGGTATTGGGTGACTAGTTTCTCCCATTCTGTGAGTGTCTTTTTTTTTTTTTTTTTTGGCACATACCCAGTGATGCTCAGGGATTATTTCTGCCTTTTTACTTAGGAACTATTCCTTGTAGTGATCATGGGACCCTCTGGCATGCCTGGGATCAAACTCAGGTTGGCCACATGCAAAGCAAATGCCCTATCCTCTGTCCTGTCATTCCAGCCCCTTTAACAAAATTTTTAATCCATTCTTCTGTAATTGAACATTTGTGTTTTTCTATGTCTTGGCTACAGTACTAAGTACAACATGAAACATAGATGTACATATGTACTTCAAAATTAGTGTTTTTGTGCTTTGAGGATAGATACCAGAAGTGATATCTCTAGGTAGTATGTGACAAGTATTTAGAGGAACACTGATACTTCAGTACCAGTTTATTCTCTAAAAGCTTTCATATAAGCTGTGTGCTACCAAATATTCCTGTTTCTAAGAACTATGAGTATTAGTTTAGGATTCATGTGTTATTTGATATATTTGGTAGTTAATCATTGGGAATATTCAAAATATTTTCATGAAAATCAGTGATAGTTTATTCTCTGCTTGTGTCCTTTCAGTTTGTCAAAGATTTTACAGGAACTGTCTATTTTCAAATATCTGGGGTGCCTTCTACTAACCAGTAAGTTTGTCACTTAAGGCAAATCACTTTCCTTTCAAGCCTCATTTCTCTACTTACCTTGGATCTGTGAAATGGGTTGATTATACCTGTCTCAGGACTTTTTAAGCAAAGAAATGTGAATGGAATTACCACTGTATCTGAGTTTTCATAAGAAGTTAGTTGTGAAACAACAAATATTATTTTAAACAAATATTATTTTAAACAAATATCATTTCTTTTTATTTCTGAAAGAAATTTCTTTTTATTTCTGTACAGGCCTTCTTTCTTCCCATCCCTCCACACAATTATACCACTTTTATGTATTTTTCAGATAAATGTATCAATATTGTGTAGTATTACTTACAATTTCAATCAGCATTAATAAGTTGAAAATTTCCCTGTATTTCTTATTCACTCTGTCTTTTCCATGGTATAAAATCAGAAATATGAGTAAAATTCACTGTGTATTGCCACATTCTTTCCTAATCCTAATAACAACTTTCTTACAGGCATGTATACTTCCCCTGCCTTTACATTTTATGCTTTGTTTTTGTCATTTTCAGGTACTCATTGCTCATATTTTTCATTGTTAAATGTGTTTCTGTTAGAACCATAAGTAATGAAAGTATGTAGTTTTCAGTGGCAAAGAAATTCATGGACTCACTGTGTTGGGTAGCCAAAACAACAGATATACAGAAAACATTTCTGCTATTTGTTGAGTTAGTCAAAATGGAAAACGGTAAAGTTGGGATAAAGAGGAAATATGTAGCTGTTTTTTGTAGGAAGAAAGAAGAGTGAATGCATGATAATGGGTGAGTCTATAATATATCTTTTAGAGTTTAAATTCGGTTGTCTTAGGAAAAATAGACAACGAATATTTCTGAGTTTTGTTGACCTTCAAAAAAATAAGGGGGGGGTGTCAAGATGAGATAGTACAGCAGATAGGGCACTTGCACATGGTCAACCTAGACTCAATCCCTGGTATCCCTTGTGTTCTCACCACCAAAAATTACTCAGAAATTACGCTGAGTAAATTTCTGAGTGCAGAGCCAGGATTAACTCTAGCACATTGCCATGTGTGTCGCAAAAAAACAAAGCAAAAGAAAAAAGAAAAGAAAACCATAAAAAAATTGCCTCTCCTTTGACTTTTCCCAGAGGCTTATACACTTGCTTATATCATTTCTTGTATTAATTCTAACTTTAGGAAACATATCCTTCCATTGTTGTCTCCTCCCCATACTGTGTATGGGACAATGAGCGTGTGTGTGTGTGTGTGTGTGTGTGTGTGTGTGTGTGCATGCGCGCGTGTGCGCATGTGTGTATTTCATGTTTGCATTCTACCACTCTACCCACTCAGCTCATTTCTTGGCACTTTTAGCCATTTGCTATTTTCATCACTTCTACCTTCCACATAGAATTAAAGCATTTAGTAAGGTTGGCCAGATTTCCCTTTGGGAGTAAAGTGCTCATTTTACCATATGTATGTGTGGAATACATCCTCCAAAGTGACTTTAGTAAGTCATCTCTTGTTATGTTTATACCCATTTGTAGCTCTCTTGCATACTGTGGTTTGGCTCAGTTGTGTAGACAACAAAAACAGGAACAAACTAATGGTGGCACTCTGATTTTTTATTATAAAATATGTGGTATCTTTCATTTTTATCAGACTTTTCTCTCATAGCTCACTTGCTCTACTAGAGGAATACCAGCTGCAATTTCTTGACATTCCAGAATTTTGGGGTGAGGGAAGCAGTTATTGTAGTGAGCAACAGAGGCTTTCTCGACACTGTGCCTTCTAACCTTTCGGAATGGAGTAATTAGATGCCTGCCCTTCCATCACTTTCTAACAAGCTCTTGAGATAACCAGAGTTCATACTTACCCAGGTAAGTCAGTTCTAGATTCCTGACTCTCAGGTACTAAGAGAGAATATATGTTCCATCCTCAAGGTCTTACATAAGCTATCTTCTACTTACCTTTGATTTTACCTTATATCACTTATCCTTGTTCTTTGACATTAAAACCAAATCAATCATTCCTATGTTTCATGCATATAATAAATGTATCCACCTTTTGGTCTTTGCCCTTTCTGTTGCCTTGTCCTGGAACATCCTTATCCAGATCTTTATCAACCACCTCCTAGATAACATTCTAGTCTCTAAGAAAAGTCCCTGCCCATCTTAACAACTGGTCCCTTTTCCAAAGGTTTCATCTACATTGTTGTCCAGAATTATTTGTGTTATGCAGGTTTTCTTCATACTATACATGGTGTATATGTGGTTTTAGTGCACTAAAGCTTGTTTCATAAATCTACCATCATGTCAGCTGATTTAGGTTTTGACTTGTTCATTAATATTTTCCCAGGTCTAAAACAGTGCCTGACACATGTTGAATAAATATATAGAGATAATATGTGGCAGCAATAATGGAAAATTATATGCATATATACAAAAGGATTAAAACATATCTGATGCGTAACTAAGATTTATTTACTCAGCTCTTTGTAATCAACAGAATTTATATAACTTGAAAGCAAATGAATCTTGCTGACATTTTCAAACCTGTGTGCATGCATTAAGACCAATCAGCTTATATGTGTTTTACAGCATGGCATCTAGATGAGAAATGATGAAAATTGAGAAGGTGGACAACTTCTTAGCTGCTTTTTTTCTGGCACATTTAACATCATTCCAGCAAACAGGGCTCTATGTTAATTAAGGTTTTTTTTGCAGTATGATAAGGAGATGTGGATAAAGTTAATAATTTTTTACATTTTGAAGTTTTCTTAACCACCACCCCACAAGTTATGTGGTTAAAAGGTCTATAGGAGTATTTGAAATCCAGGTTTTTTATTTCCTTTTTTTTTTTAATTTTATTACCTTTTTCTTTTGTTTAGAAAAAATTGAACCTTTTCTAAATAGTTTTAGTATTTTTTTGGAGGTAAGTGAGAGATAGGAAATTATATATATATATATGATATGCCTGACTTTCTATATTTGTTTTAAAAACATTTATTTGCTTTCATTATTGTACAATTTATTTATATTAGAAATATGAGAATAGACATGCCAGGACTTCTGGGTGTCTTCCACTGGTATGTTGGGGGCTCTGGGCAGGACAGCTTGCCATAGGCCCCCTAGGCTGACCACTTAGTCCAGGGGACTAAGATCCCCCCACACCAGACTGGTCTTCAGGGTCGGGCCTGGTAAATCGGGCCCTGGGGGGAGGGTTGGGGAAATAAACTCCTGTCGTATGCATGCTGGACCCCATTCAGCGGTTCTTTTCTTATTAGTAGTCATTTTTAAAAGCCACATATATACTTTTTAACTTCACCCAAAAATGTTCTTAATTCTTGATTGTATCTAGGAAAAAAAATGGAATGTTCTAGATTTGGAGGATAACATTCAAATAGGTCTCTAAAATCAGTGCATATGTAGACGTGACTTCCTATACAGTGTTCCTCTCTGTTCCAGCTCACCTCAGGAAGCTCACCACAAATAGTGATGAGTTTAGTTAGAGAAATAACTACATTTTGAACTGTCCTAATAATAAGAATGTATGAGGGAAAGGGAGAGCCTGTTTAGAGTACAGGCGGGGGTCGAGGGGGGGAGGAGGGAAACTTGGGACATTGGTGATGGGAATGTTGCACTGGTGATGGGGGGTGTTCTTTACATGACTGAAACCCAAACACAATCATGTATGTAATCAAGGTGTTTAAATAAAATAAATAAATAAATAAAAATATTTTAAATTAAAAAAAAAAAAAGAAACACACAAATCTTGTAGTGCAATGGGACCTTACACTCTGAACATTGATTTAATGACCAGGCACAGGCCTCAGAAGACTGGGCATCCTCCATTCACCCCTGAACCAGGGAAGCTATCTGCGAAACATTCAAGGTTTTTATAACAACACCTGGAAGCAATTTTCTACCAGGGAAGACCCTACCACTGCTCTGACATCGACCTGCTCAAAAGAGACTTCCTTTAACACTAAGAAGACTTGACAACAACAACAACCTGCTTACAGGACAGGGCT
Organism: Suncus etruscus; assembly: GCF_024139225.1. Classification (NCBI taxonomy): domain Eukaryota; kingdom Metazoa; phylum Chordata; class Mammalia; order Eulipotyphla; family Soricidae; genus Suncus; species Suncus etruscus. The sequence continues at coordinate 33,638,613 of NC_064848.1, forward strand.
CTCTGCATTGCCCTTATTTGTGAGGTGAAACGAGAGGACACTCCGAACCATCCTGACTGCAATGTAGGATATGCAGATTCCAGGATCTTTAATACAGAAACATGATACCAACAACAGAGACTGTGTGAAAAATAAAAGTGTAATGGCATTACAGACAATGACTTGGATTGGACAAACTAGTTTGACTGGAGCCTGGAGTTGGTCTTATGCCAGGAAACTTCAGGGGTAGGGTCTCCTTGTATTTAGGCCAAGGCTTTTCCTTTCCATGTCCCTTATATTTTGGTGGGCCTATGCAAACAATAATAGCCATTCTAACACCATTTTTACTGTGCTCCTTTGACTCTAATCTTTAAGAAAAACAACCCACTTAAAATTTTGAGGTTAACTTAAACTAATATGCATGTACATGGAAATGTAAAAAAGTACTTTGCCTTCAATGTTTAAGGAGTTACTTACATAAGTTTTATGGCTTTAGATTGCTTTGTGTGCTGCTAAGAAATATTAGGTATTACAATCTGGGGACTTGTGGGACAAAGTAAATGTACATGGGTTCTGTTTTATTTTTCTTAATGTTCTTTGGCTGAAAGTTCAAAGTTCAGATATCAGCAAGGGGATTTCTGAGAATTCTGTTTATGGGTGATTGCCCTTCCACTGTAACTTTACCTTGTCCTCTTCCTGGCATCTTTGTTCTCATAATTAAAAATAAAAAGTAATAAAAAAGAAATATGAGAATAAAAAATAGAAGTCATTTATAAGTTTATGTCTTACCCAGAACTGCTGATATTTTGATTTCTTTTATTCTGTTTTTTTTTTCTATAATTTTAAATACCTTAGTATATTATAATTCTTTGATTATAAAATATTACAATAATGAATATTTCTATTATTTATGTAATACATTTGTATTATTATATATCCTGAAAACAAATAAAAATGACAGGCATATCTTGCACTGAAAAACAATTAGTTAAGTTTCCCCTCACAAAACTTGAGATTAGATTTCCTTTTCATTCTACATCTAAAATTAATTCTAAATCACTTTAGCCAGCCACAATTGCACAGCTCATCTTTGTGATATGTGGCTTCCTATTTTTGTGCTTCAAATCTTGACCTCTTTGACATTTTTATCTATAGTCTAATGTCAAAGTATATTAAAAAGTAATGGGACTTTATCTACAAATTTCTATTTGGTTAAATTCATAATTTTTTCTTTATTGAATTAGACTTCACAAGTTTCTCCTAAAATACAGCCAGAAGCTTTTCTCATGGATTTTCGGTGCTCAAATAGTAGCCCTTCATAATGTGTGAATCAAAGTCTCCCAATTTTAAAGGTTGTATGGTATATTTGAGAAAATTGAGAACCATTTCTATATGCATTGTGAGGTATAGTATGTCACAACTTAATCTTTTCAACAACTTATAGTTCTTATTTCAATAAAAATATTAAATATATCCTAATTTTTAAAATATTATGCTATGCAACTAAAGAAAGCTTCATGGGCAAAGCTTTGCATGCCTGGTATGGCCTCCTGAGCACAGGTAGGAACAACCCCCAAACACTTAGCTGAGAGAAGCCCCTGAACACCACTGGGTTTGGCCCCCAAATACTCCCAATAAATGTGAAAATACTTGTATACTAAAAATAAAAGCAAGTAGTATATCTAAAACAAAATGGATATCTCTTGCATGTTAGAATTACATAGATATTAAAAATAAATGTATGCCAAAATTATATTCTCAGACCTTCCAGTGGGGTTCTGGGATTCAGATTTATAAATTAAACAGTTAAAAATACCAACTATTTCAATGAATAATTAGGTTTGAGAAACTTCATTTTCTTTTTTTGGTTTTTCAGGCCACATATGTTTGATGCTCAGGGGTTACTCCTGGCTACATGCTCAGAAATTGCCCCTGGCTTGGGGGGACCATATGGGATGCTGGGGGATCAAACCATGGTCCTTTCCTTGGCTAGTGCTTGCAATGCAGACACCTTACCTCTAGCGCCACCTCGCTGACCCTGAGAAACTTCATTTTCTTAAGTTACATACCAGGATTATATTATAAACTGGTTTGGGGAAAATACTTGGATAAACAGCTATCATTAGCACAAAAGGTTCCAAAAGCAGTGGTGTCCAGAATCTTGGCTACAGGAGAAAGTTTTATGGTTTATGTTAAAAAAAAAAAGACAGAGTTCTTTTTGTTACTCTTAAAGGAGAGAATAAGGAAAGATACATTTAAGAATTATAAGACTGGGTGATCTGGCATGCAAATAGGATCCTTTCCTATGATGGGATATTTAAAAATGTTTGGTCAGTTGTTCCCAAGCAGTGCCTAGGAGATCTGGAGGCCTCACTTGCAAGTATCAACTAATTGGAACTGTGATTCACTACAAGTATCCAAGGAACCAATGTTGTTCAGGTTTTGCAGTAAGTGGGGTTACGGGGGGCTTCCCAGGCCATCCTGGCTGTGTTGGGGGCCTCCAAGGCTGCACCCAGAGTTGGATCTGAAAATACTTCAGTGAGAAATTAGTGTAGAATATTGAACTGTAGTCAGTAGCATGTTCCCTAACAATTGACTATGTTCCACCACCAAATGAATTTCTTTAAGAGCATTCAATTTATTTTTCTCATTCAGGAAATGTACAGAGACGGGAGAGATAAAATTAGAAAGATTCTCTTCTCCCCAATTCATCTTGTCTTCAATCCCATTGCTATCTTCACCCTCTGAATTGCCAAGAAAATTTGACTCAGTTGCACTGAAGGACCACAGAGTATAAGAGCTCAGTCATAATTGTGTGAGGTCTTCTGTATGTGGTTGGGCTCAGAAGTAATGTTTGCTAAATGTGTGTGTTCCCCTCAGAGTCAATAAAGGGAGATTGAGAATAACTTTGTTCATCAGGGAAAAAGGGTGTATTTTGGTGAGAATACGGTCAGTTTGCAATCCCAGAATATAAGGAATATAGCCCCATGTGAATTCAGTAATGTCTGTTCAGGTTTGCATTAGGTGGAATTTTCCTCCATTCATTATTTGAAATAGCATCTCCTTGGTGTAAATTCTATGGTATAAAGCAAGTTCTGATTTGTTGGAAAAATTTTTTCTATATTTTCTAAAAAGAAATTTTTTAATGATACTGCTTAATCCTTTTTTTTTTGTATTTATTTTTTGTATCTTTATTTAAACAACTTGATTACAAATATGATTGTAGTTGGGTTGCAGTCATATAAAGAACAACCCCCTTCACCAGTGCAACATTCCCATCACCAATGCCCTGTTTTATGTATTTTTTTCATTATTTGCCCAGATTCTGAACCACCTAAAGGGATACAAGGAAGATTTGGGGGTACCAGATACCCATAACCAAAAAGGGACCTGCAGAAAGGGTCCCCCTCCCCCAAACCCATCCTCCTCTATTTGAGACAGGCTTTCTTTTTATTTTTTTAAATTTTTTTATTTAAACAACTTTATTCCATACATGATTGTGTCTGGGTTTCAGTCATGTAAAGAATACCACCCATCACCAGTGCAACATTCCCATCACCAATGATACTGCTTAATGCTTAACTGGAATGTTTTGTAAATTGTTACACAAACTTCTACTTTTTTTTTTTTTTTTTGCTAAATGCTTGCTTTCATTTTACTCCTGAATATTGTATATGTGGTTTGAACATTTTATGAATGTGAATATTATATGAATATTTTTCTTGACGGAAATTGAAGAAGAAACTGAGCTACAATTTTTAATTCTGGAGTTGGAAGATAGTATAGTGGGTATGGTAATTCTCTTGCATATGGTAGACCCAAGTTTGATCCCTGGAATCCCATATATTCCCTTTAGTCCTTTCAGGAGTGATCTCTGAGCACATAGCCAAGTACTTGAGTATACCCCACGTACTGCTAGGTGTGGCCCCCACACCCAAACAAATTAATTAAATTCTGAGTTGATACAAAATAAAACACAGAAGGATCCTGGAGTTGAGATTTCCTTCATGAAATTTTTTTTTTGTGTGTGTGGTTTTTGGGTCATACCCAGCAGTGCTCAGGGGTTACTCCTGGCTCCATGCTCAGAAATTGCTCCTGGCAGGCACGGGGGACCATATGGGACGCCGGGATTCTAACCGATGACCTTCTGCATGAAAGGCAAATGCCTTACCTCCATGCTATCTCTCCGGCCTCTCCTTCATGAAATTTTAGAAAAGATTTTTGCTTTCTCTTAAGTCATAGAATTAGCTTTGTAATTCAGTTTAGTTCATGTAATATTTACTTGTCATGTAAGTAAAACACATAAACATATACCTATATCTCTGTCTTCTTACTTTAAAATAATTTGGGATTATATTGAAAACTGTTTTGTTCAGTGATTTTTTTACTTAATTTAATGCCATGGAAATTTCCCAATATTATCAACTATTTTGAGGTTTTAATTTTAATTATAATCACACAGTGATTTTTAAAAATATTATCATAAAGGATATGGTATAGAATAATAAAAGTACTCTCATTCTGCCACCAGATGCTCTGCCTTCACTATACTGGTGTGTAGTTTGGGCAGACATTTCCACACCACTGTCTTGGTGGTGCCTAGAAATTCCAGTGATAAAAAATTGTAAACATTTTAAGTTTGTTTCTTTTGTAAGTAATGAGTTTAACTCCAGTTCATCTGCTGTTAGCATTGTACCAGTTTATTCCTCTCCAATCATTTTTCTAGGATTGAAATGATTTACTTCAAAATAAATATGAGTTCATGTTGCTCTGTTGGTAAAGAAATTTATCAAGAGCAAGGAGATCTGTTTCAAAGAAATGACACAGGTTTATCTGTAACATCAAAAAAATTACACCTGTTTATTTGATCAAACATTCCAAAGCTATGTGGAGAAACACTGTAAAAATATCTAGAAGAAGAATCAAATTGAGTAAGGAAGAGAAATGCACAGGAGAGCAAAAACAGAAAATCAAAAGCTGCCATTGCTAGGAGCAGCTATTGTCATATTAGGATCATATTAGGACATAATTTTGAATAACTGAGTATCATTAGCTCTCCAATCAAAGCAAAGCTTCCAAGCAAAGCTCAGGAAGTGTGAGTTACCTACTTGCTAGTCTGGCCAAGTTTACTGGACTATGCATGGGACTCATGGAAAACAGCTTATACTTAGACCTAGTGGACACTTCCAGAAGATCATTTCTTTACAAAATTGGCATAACAATATATGGCATAACAAATACAACAATACAGTCAGTATATTTCTGAATGGGAGAAGGAAACACTTTATTGAAAAGAAGTGGTTATGCTGTTTGCTTCCCCTCTTTCAAAAAGTAAGATAATATTTTTCTTATTCTTTAAGGACACATATTATTCTTGACAGATGATATAGTATGATAAGCATAAGAATAATATAAACTTGTTTTTCTTTAGATTCTTGAGGAAATCACAGGTTTCTTTAGTGATATTGATGGATCTCATATTTTCTGAAAACTACTTCAGTAGACCAAAAGGCTATGAGTTATAACAGGTAATAATATATCAGGGATATATATGGTCAGCATAATCTGGAAGTTAAACATATTTAGTAGGGCAGCATTAAACCCATCTCTGTTTGAGATTGATTAGAAATGTCTATAATGGTTTTAGTAAGTTTTTATTTTCATGTTTCTATTAAGGTAGTGAGAGACCTCTTTTGCTAGATATATGGAAGCAACTTTTTATTGAGACTTAGAAGGCATTGCTCCTTTTTTGGCTTGGCAGGAAGTATATGTAGAACTTTACATTTTCATGTTCCATGGAATGAACCAAGATTGAAATGAACACTTTGTTTATAAGTTGGAAGAGGGCTGAGGGATTTGGCTTGCATGTTGATGATCTATGTTAGATCCCAGAACTGTGCATGGTCCCCTGATCACTACTAGGAGTGATCCTTGAACACAGAACCATGTTCTACACCCCCCCCCCAACAAACACCTTTTCCCACTTGATTCTAAAATAAGCAAGTTGAAGGAAATTAATGGTCAGTTGGAGAAAGATCCTGACTGGATTTTGGGCTGAAAGAAACAAGGTCTACATTTAACCTAACTTAATATAAGAAAGTTGAGTCATTCTTTTTTGGAAGACACTTATAACCGGGAGCCTTTATTTCCCTTTCTATGAACCATTAGAGAAGGGCAGTTAGGGGTAGGAAGTCTGAAAACTTCAATTACTATAGTTTTACTTCAAAAGTTTAATATTGTGGAGTTGGAGAGATCCAACAGCCAGTAGAATGCTTGCCTTGCACATGCCTGACCCAGGTTTGATTCTCTAAGTTTATTTCTTTTTTAACTAATAAGTCCCCCAAGCACTTCCAGGAGTAATTTCCGAGTATAGAAGCTTATCATTGCCAAGTATTACCCCCAAAATAAAGAGTTCAATAGTGTATACAGTATATATATGTATAATACTTGTATACATGATATATTATTATGTATATATCATATACATACATGATATATATTAGGAACCATTATTTTTAAATTAATGGTAAATACTATTGTTTTAACTTCAGAAATTACCTGTTATTAGAACAGTAAGTTACTCAAAAATAGAAACGAGGGACCAGAGTGATAGTATAGGGTTTGCTTTGCATGTAGCTGACCTGGGTTCTATCTAGCATCCCATATGGTCCCTCCTAGCACCACCAGGAGTAATTCCTAAATATAGAGCCAGGAGTAAATAAAATACAGAGCCAGGAGTATATAAAAATGAAGGGGTCTGGGAATGAAAACAAAGAAATGTGGGAAAATATATAAATAAATTTATTAGTATTTTTGCTTTCTTTTGTTTTGGGACCAAACCCAGCACCTCTGTACCTGGCAGGCTCGGGGGACCATATGGGATGCAGGGACAGAACCTGGGTCTCTCAGATCAGTGGAATAGACTTGAATATTCAGAGAATATTGCCCAGACATACAATAAATTAATCTTTGATAAAGGGGCAAAAAACACAAAATGGAGCAAGGAAAGCCTCTTCAACAAGTGGTGCTGGGACAACTAGTCAGACACATGCAAAAAGCAAACTTAGACCTCAATCTAACACCATGCACAGAGGTCAAATCCAAATGGATTAAAAACCGTGATATCAGACCCTAAACCATAAGGTACACAGAACAATGTGTAGGTAAAACACTACATGACAATGAGACTAAAGCCATCTTTAAGGAGGAAACAGCACTCTCCAAACAAGTGGAAGCAGAGATGAACAGATGGGAATATATTAAGCTGAGAAGCTTCTGCACCTGAAAGGAAATAGTGTATAGGATACAAAAGCCACCCACAGAATGGGAGAAACTATTTATCCAATACCCATCAGACAAGGGGCTAATATCTAAGATATACAAGGTACTGACAGAACTTAACAAGAAAGGAAAATCTAACCCCATCAAAAAATGGGGAGAAGAAATGAACAGACACTTTCCAAGGAAATGGCCAAAAGGCACATGAAAAAATGCTCTACATCAGGAAGATGCAAATCAAAACAATAATGAGGTACCATCTCACACTACAGAGACTGGCACACATCACAAAGAACAAGAACAATCAGTGCTGGCGGGGATGTGAAGAGAAAGGAACTCTTATTCACTGCAGGTGGGAATGTCATCTAGTTCAGCCTTTATGGAAAACAATATGAAGATTCCTCCAGAAACTGGAAATTGAGCTCCCATATGATCCAGCTATACCACTCCTAGGGATATACCCTAGGAACACAAAACTGAAATTCAAAAATTCCTTCTTCATACCTATATTCATTGCAGTGTTATTTATAATAGCCAGACTTGGAAGCAACTAAGATGATGCTCTTCAACAGATGGCTAAAGAAACTGTGGTAAATATACACAATGGAATATTATGCAGCCATTAGGAGAGATGAAGTCATAAAATTTTCCTATACATGAATCTACATGGTAACTGTTATGCTGAGTGAAATAAGCCAGAGGTAGAAAGAGACACACACAGAATAATCTCGGTGATTTATGGTCTTTTTTAAATGAGTTTTACAAAAAATAAAAAACATTATTGTTATAATGCCCAAGATGAGGGCAGGAAGACTGGTTCATGAGATGAAGCTCACCCAAAGGAGTGTTGAGTGCAGTTAGAAAAATAACTACACTAACAATTTCCATGACAATGTAAATGAGTGAGAGAAGTAGAATACTACTCTCTTATCTCTGTATCTCTAATACAGGCAGGGAGTGGGGGAGGAGGAAAATGGGGGGCATTTGTGGTGGAAATGTTGCACTGGTGAAGGGGGGTGTTTTTTGTATGACTGAAACCCAACTACAATCATATTTGTAATCACGGTGTTTAAATAAAGACATTATAAATATATATAAACATAATATATTTATATATACTTATATATAAATATATAAACATAAAATTATATGTTTTATAATTTATATATATTTTTATATATATAAATAAGGGGGCCAGAATGGTAGCACAGCAGAAGGGCATTTTCCTTGCATGCAGCTGACCCAGGAAGGATACAGTTTCAATCCCTGGCATCCCCTATGGTCACCGGAGCCAGGAGTGATTTCTGAGCACAGAACCAGGATTAACTCCTGAGCGCTGTCGGGTGTGCCCCCCCCCCCCAAATAAAAGAACCTGGGTCTGTCTCAGGTCGCCACATGCAAGGCAAATGTCCTACCACTGGAATTATTTCTGGAATTATTTTATATCCAAGAAGTATTCTAAATAATTAAAATAATTTTATATATGCTTAGTGTCAAGCACAGTGCTTTGAAAAGAAAACATGCTCAACAAATACTGGCAAATCCACCCACATTTACAAATGAATCAACTGCAAGATATATTATGTACTCTAATTTCTACTAGTACACAAAAATCAGCATTCATTAAGCACTGGGTTCTACTTTGATCTTTTTCACATAATATTATTTATGACTCTATCTTTCTTTAAAATGGATGATCATAGAGATTATCCACATGCTTTTGTACACTAGTAGGTACTTCTTCAGGCAAATGTAGTGTAATTTATTTCACAATCTTATCAGTTTTGAGGAATAGGCCTAATATCCTGTAATTATTACAATTGTGACTTTAACAAACAGTCTTGTATTCTTGTGTTCTTGTAACATGTATAGAAATATATTGGTTATTGATTATTTACTTTGTAGAAATTGATAGTTACTTTGTGGAAAGTCATCAAACCATACTGGTGTCATTTGTGCAAATATATTTGGATTTTATACTTAAATTTAAATTATTTTAAATAAGCATACCTATTTTAATTTATTCTTATCTAAACACCTGCACATAATGCACATATATGATTGAAAACAAGAAAACAGAAATGAGACATGATAAACCATGGAAATGGTTGCTTATAAAGCTGGGATAAGGTATCAAGAACAGAGATAGGAGAAGGCTTATTATCGTTCTTATGTATTCTTTATTACTGAACTAAGGAAATGTTTTACATGCTCAAGACATAAGTTAAATTACAAAGAAAAAATAGCCAACCTTTAAATTAATGCAAGCAGAAGCTAAAAGTGTAATTTTATTTCAAATTAATAATAAGATCACAAAGTAATTTATTTTAATTGACTTTGTATTGTAGTCTTTAACTCTCAATTTGACTATATTTTATGGACAAAAAAGGAAAGCAAATAGTCTTAAATATAAGTGTAGTCGTTTATTATTAAGTAATGTTTTTTGTGTCAGAACATTGCAGAACTAAATAAAGAATACTGAAAAGGTAGAAGCTTCCTAAACACTGAACAGTAAATACTAGATATCCACAAAAAACAATGGAACAGAAGACTACTTAAGAGATTTAGAGAGATAGTATAGTGTGCAGAGCACTTGCCTTGCATGCTATGTTCTTGGTTCTATCACCCTCATTTCATATGGTTCCCTCAGCCCTATAGAAGTGATCCCTGAGCATAGAGCCAAAGTAAGCCCCCACCCCAGTATCACCAGTTGTGGCTCAAAAAGAAAAAGAAAAAGAAAGGAAAAAGAGACTGCTCCATAGAAATACGATCATATGTAAAGTTTTAAAATGGTATGTGTTGGACTGAATTGGTAGTATAAGGAATAGGACATTTGCCTTGCATCTAGCCAACCTGGGTTATATCTCTGGCACTCCATAGAGCCCCTACCGTGCCAGGAGTGATAGAGTATAGAGTATACTGAATACTGAGTATACTGAGTATAGAGCCAGGAGTAACTCTGAGTACTGCCAGGTGTGGCCTCAAAACCAAATAAAAATAAATAAAAATAAAATATTATTTGTATAATAATTCCAATTTTCTTAAATGAAAATGACTTAAAGTGTACATAGAAGGAAATTTAGGAGAATTTAGTCGTCTTTCCAAACAGGCTCTGCATTTTAGAATCCTTTTACCACTCTTAGTAGGATTTGCTCTTCCTCTGCTGACTCATTTCCCCCTTGATCTACTGAAGCTCCTTGAGAGAGGTTTAAAAAGTTGGAAGTCTTCATTTTCACTAGAAGACACAGTGAAACAAGACTTAAATAGACATAAGTTTCAGTGGTGAAAAGAGGAGAATCTATGGAAAACAAATTCTGGAAATAAATTATGGGACAGGAATTACAACCTTAGGTCCAAGGCAAAGGTGCATGAAAGGAATGACTTAGGAAGGTAAACTGGAGGATAAGACAAATTTGAGATAGAAGTTTTTCTATAAGAGATGGGAAACTGATTTAAATGCTAAAGATTCTGTTTCATTCTAAGATGTCTCACATATTTAAACTTTAATGTGAAAGAAGAGTCTGAAGGAAAATTTGGGCAAAAGAGAGAATTCATAAAATCTGTGGGCTTAAAGTTACTTGAAAGAAAATAATTCTGATGATAATAAATGCTTGCATCTACAGTTTATGGGTTTGTGGGTTCTTAGCACAGAACCAAGTATTATACAAAACATTTCTAGGTACAATTTTAGTTTTAACAGTCTTGTGCAGAACTATTATCCCTAGTATACAATAAGTAAGCTGCCAAAGGTCAGGATCTTAAAGTATGCCATATCCTTAAGGCCAAACTTTCCTCATCAGTAATGCACTTTTTTAACAAAAAAGAGAAACTGTGAAAGGTAATTTCTGAACCAAGAGATCATATAGTATGTTCTCTCAGGAGCTGATAAACTACCAAATATGGCCAAAGAACTAAGGTTTTTAAACATTTAAATGTCACAATATATCTTATTTTTTGGGAGAATAGTTACATAATTTCCTTATATATATGTATATATATATTTAAACAGCTTAATTACAAATATGATTGTAGCTGGGTTCCAGTCATGTAAAGAAAACCCCCCTTCACCAGTGCCGTTGCATAATTTTTTTGGCGTACATCATCTGAAATATTTACTTTTGGTCACTTATACGAAAGGATTGCTGACTTCTATCTATTAGGACAGCTTAATATGTATACCCATATTTGGCTGCAACATCTCTTTGTGGTCTTCCAACTAAGAGGCACCTATTTGCCCATGGTAGTCCTGCAGACAGACTAATGTGAAAGGGTCACATTGGGTTCGTCTCTGAGACTGGTGGAAAAAAAGGTAAGAGAAAAAAAGCAGAATTTACAACTTAAACGTAGGTTAGAGGGAACAGTAGATGAGGGCAATCTAAGAATGAAAAATTTATAAGATTTAAGAAACAAAATTTCCTGTGACTCAACTAGGTTTGCAGCTGAAGTTGTGAGCTAAAGGCAGCAAAGATTGTGAATGGTTGTCTAGTTCAAAAGTAAAAAGACTAAGGACTATACGAAAAGCCTTTTAAAGAGGAAGTGGATAATCTCAGAGAGACCTAGATAGCTATTTTACTCTGGTAAAGATACTTAGAATATATAGATTCTATTTAAAATTAGCTGAGCTGTACAGGTCAGTCTTTTTTCAGGGGAGAAGAAAGAAGGATAATGGCAGAGATCAGTAGCTGAAAACAAATGCTTTCTGGGTAGGCCAAAAGGCATGACCTGAGATTAAGAAATAACAAGCTTCAAAGGGGACAACATCTGAAATGGAAATTGTGATAGAATGGTGTGGGTTAGCAAAGCATAGCAACTAGCAGGAAGATGAGTTGGGAGGCATGGGTTATGGCTGCAAAGTCTTGACAAATTTGAAATCTCTTTCACTCATAGGTGTAGTAGGTTACACAGGGCAAACATCTTATCTCTAGACCACCATTTTGCTGTTTGTCTTTTTTAAAACAATTTCCATAATATAGAAAACACAGTTGCCATGTTTGCATTCTGCCAGCTCTATAAACTCACTCTGTTTTCAAGAATGATGTAAACAAAACCATGAAAAATTATGAATATAATTCTGGGCTCTATTGTGTAATGGTTAGCAATCAGGATTCTAAAAAATTATGGATATACTGGCTACACAGTTGAAAGATGGAAATATTGGGAGGAGAGGGTAAGACAAGTCCCCAATCTCCTGAGACCATGCCCACTATACCCATCACCCACAATCACCACTTTGCCAATTATCCATCTTCACCACTCATTTAAGCCTCTCTGGAAAGACATCAGTCTGATCAAAACTTCAGGTAGGCAGATATTTGGGTTAATATTTCTATGATTTTTTGGGGGGTGAGTGTGCTCTAACTCTAATTTTATTATTGTCATCCACCAATTTGGATGCCAGTGTATAACTAAAGCTATCTAATGTTCAAAAACAAAGGAAATAACTAGCAAGAGCTAGTTACTGGTCAAATAGCAACAAGAGTTTATCAAACCTTAAGCGTATGACAATGACTTAATGACTTTATTGCAAAATACAATGACTCTCATAAGTTTTCTTTCTGATATACTCTTTTATTTCTTCTTATTTTCCTTTCTTTTCTCTTTTTTTTTTTTTTTTTTTTTTGGGTTTTTGGGCCACACCCTGTGACGCTCAGGGGTTACTCCTGGCTATGTGCTCAGAAGTTGCTCCTGGCTTCTTGGGGGACCATATGGGATGCCGGGGGATCGAACCGCGGTCCGTCCTAGGCTAGCGCAGGCAAGGCAGGCACCTTACCTCCAGCGCCACCGCCCGGCCCCCTTTCTTTTCTCTTAAATAATTTTTCTCCCACTTACCTGGAAACAAATGTATTATGTCAACTGTGTCAACTATGTGATTCATAGTCTTTAAATAAAATAATTTCTATTTAAATATCTCCATAAATAATTCTTAAGATATCCTGTAATTGTGACCAACCCCAACTTAAAACTGTAACACCAAGTAAATAATCAATCAAGATTAAAGATAGGATTTTCTGATTAATAGCTACAAACTGTAACCATATTCCCCACTACACTGTGACAATTATAATTTCTTGGAGTTTGAACTCAAAAAGAGATCTGTCACTTTAAGAGCAAAGGGTTCTCTTAATTAAAAACTCCTGTGTCAAATTGAGAAGCAGTTGCCCTGGGCACATGAAAACCCTGACTGGAATACTGTGAGGGTGGAGAGTTATTGTAGAGAGTTTTTAGTGGAGAGTTATTGTGGAGAGTTATTGGTTGAAATGATATTGGTGGTTATACTGAGGGATAGCTGGACTTTCTGAACAGCAATTCTATAAGACCCTGTTCCCCCCTTTCTAACTGTTTGTCCTATAAACCCCTGTTTGGCTGGAGTCATTCTTTTGACTGGTGTCATTCCTGAGTGACAAGGCATGATTGTTAGATTTGGGGTCTGAACAGGGATGCAATGTGAAACTGGCTATTTCGAATGGTGACCTTGTGGATATAGGGTGTGTTACCTTCATGTCTCAAGGCCTTAGTTCTGCTGTTCTTGAAATATTTATTTATGTCCTGGTAGTTTAATGGCAAAATTATATTTAATGTACAAGGAATGTTGGTTTATGCACTGACAGAATTATTAATCTGCTGGAACATTTACCTCCAAATCATGTTAGGAAGGAACAACAAAGTTATTCGTGGTTTGCTGAATAATGTTACCCTTTCAGCTGTTCACAAACTCACCCCTCTGATAACAGATTCCAGGCATAACCTTAGGACAAAAGCCACTCTCACAGCAAATATACTTTATCCTAAACCACCTAAATTAGATCTATATTTAATTTAATTTAAGAGAAGATGATACTCAAGGTGAATCCTAAGGAGCCAGTGCCAACACAGGGGATGGCAGTTTACCCTGTTGAAACTAGAGCCAGTTCTCAGGCCAAAACAGAACCAGACAACACAGTTGGCATGACTAGTAACATCTCAGAAAGACCTAAATCCTCCAGGCTTGACTCTTACACTAGCACAGACTATGAGCCCATTAGTCAATATTCATACTTGGAGTCTGAGGACACTGACGAAGATAGGGAGAGGTCAGGACCTAGCAGATTAGGGCATTGTGAACTGCCTCCTTATTAAAGGCTAAGACTTAGTTCATTGGGCAGCTTTAAAAAAGTTTGTTCAAAAAAAAAAGAAAACCACAGTTATACAATATCAAAAACAAAAGTTTGTGCAATTTAGGAGCATATGGCTCCTTATTGTATCTATCAGTGTCTGCCAGTATGGAGTAAAAATGCACTTTGGACCCTACAAGATTTCCAGACTGTGGCTAGAGTATGCCTGAGTCCCTCAAAATATTTACAATGGAAAATGTGGTACAGTGATAAGGCTAAAGCCAAATTACACTACCTGGGCAGATCTGGTAGGAAGTTGTCAGGAAACCAAAGTACTCTAAACATGTTACTGAAAGAAGGGTAGTTAAAAAAAAAAAAAGAAAGAAAAAAACTGCAAAGTAGGCTACTCTACCTCGTACTGTTTCAACTTATGCTCAAGAACTTATATTGACTGCATGGAAAAAATAGATTCAGATGCAGAGTGCAAGGGCAGTTTTACAAAAATCTTTCAGGGGGTTTCAGAGCCTTTCGACCAATTCATTGGCAAACTGAGGCAGTCCAAAGACAGGTGAAAGGAAAAGAAATCCAGGAATATCTCATTAGGCAACTCGACTTTGAGAATGCAAATGTAATTACTGTCAATCAATGCTGCAGCCAATTAGAGATAAATAAGATATAACGGATTACAGAAAGGCTTTCTGAAACTTGAATTCCATTTTCCACCATGTGAACGCTCTTGAGATATCCTCATGTGAAGACACATGTTAATGCTCTTGAGGCATACTCAGTCCAGAAGTAGGTTTATAGATCAGGTTATAAGCATAGGCATTTGAACAAGATTTTATAGTTTTCTTTGTATAGGTCCTTCACATCTTTAGTAAAGTTGACTCCAAGAAATTTGAGTCTGTGTGGCACTAATGTGAATGGGGTTGTTTTATTAATGTCCATTTCTTCCCTATCATTATTGGTATATAAAAAGGCCATTAATTTTTGTGTGTTAATTTAGTAGCCTGCCACTTTGCTATATAAATCTATTGTTTCTAGAAGCTTTTTGATAGCGTCTTTAGGGTTTTCTAAGTAGAGTACCATGTCATCTGCAAACAGTGAGAGCTTGACTTCTTCCTTTCCTATCTGGATTCCCTTGATATTTTTTTTCTTGCCTAATCACTATAGCAAGTACTTCCAGTACTATGTTGAATAGGAGTGGTGAGAGAGGACAGCCATTTCTTGTACCAGAATTTAGAGGGAAGGCTTTTAGTTTTTCTCTATTGAGGGTAATATTTGCCATTGGCTTGTGGTAGATGACTTTAACTAGATCGAGAAAGGTTCCTTTCATTCCCATCTTGCTGAGAGTTTTGATCAAGAGTGGGTATTGGGCCTTATCAAATTCTTTCTCTGTGTCTGTCTGTCTGTCTGTCTGTCTGTCTGTCTATCTATCTAGTCCTCAGGGTGTACGTCTGACTCAGTATGGAGGGACCACCCTTAAGGAGGTTCTGGGGACCCTTTGGGATGCCAGGAATTAGAGAACTAAATCTTTTCTTTCACAAAGTCACTCATTCAAGATCTTTCTCCTTGGTCAAGCTGCAGAGACTTTAGGTCATTCTTATATTTTTATAATATCTTTATTTAAGCACCTTGATTACAGACATGATTGTAGTTGGGTTTCAGTCTTAAAAAGAACACCCCCCTTCAAACGTGCAACATTCCCACCACTAATGCCTCCCATATCCCTCCTAAACCACCCCTGCCTCTATTTGAGACAGGCATTCTACTTTTCTCACTCATTGACATTGTTATGATAGTTGTCAGTGTAATTACTTCTCTAACTGCATTCACCATTCTTTGTGATGAGCTTCATATTTTGAACTTGTCCTTCCAGCCCTCATCTCTATTGTCTCTGGGCATTATTACAACAATGTCTTTTATTTTTCTTAAAAACCATAGATGAGTGTGACTATTCTGTGTCTATTTCTCCTCCCTATGACTTATTTCACTCAGCATAATAGATTCCATGTACATCCAAATATAGGAAAATTTCATGCCTTCAGTTCTCCTAATGGCTGCATAATAGTCCATTGTGTATATATACCACAGTTTCTTTAGCCATTCATCTGTTGAAGAGCATCTTGGTTGTTTCCAGAGTTTGACTATTGTAAATAGCATTGCAATAAGTATAGGTGTGCAGGGGCATTTTTGTATTGTATTTTTTTGTGTGTGTGTTCCTAGGGTATATCCTAGGAGTGGTATAGCTGGATCGTATGGGAGCTCATTTTTCAGTTTTTGGAAGAATCTCCATATTGTTTTTCATAGGTCTGGAGTAGATGGCATTCCCAGGAGCAATGAATGAGAGTTCCTTTCTCTCTACATCCCCACCAGCACTGATTGCTTTTGTTCTTTGTGATGTGTGCCAGTCTGTGGTGTAAGATGGTACCTCATTGTTGTTATTTGCATCTCCCTGATGATTAGTGATGTAGAGTATTTTTTTCATGTGCCTTTGGCCATTTGTATTTCTTCTTTGAGAAGTCGTCTGTTCATTTCTTCTCCCTATTTTTTTGATAGGGTTATATGCTTTTTCTTGTTAAGTTCTGTCAGTACCTTTTATATCTTAGACATTAGCCCCTTGTCTGATGGGTATTGAGTGAATAATCTCTCCCATTATGTGAGTGGTTTTTGTATCCCAGGTACTATTTTCTTTGAGGTGTAGGTCATTCTTTTTCATCTGAAGGTGAGTTTGCAAGTCAGAAGGATAGTCCCTCTTATCATAACATATTTATATTATTCTGAAAAGCGTGTCTAAAAACAGAATCCCATGGTGTTTAAAATCTCAGAGGCTTTGAAGAGATCTAGCTAGCTTCTTCATTTAATAATGAGGAAAATATAGGCATCATTAATTTCTTCCCTCAGTATACACATTGTGACTGTTTACTCTGAGCCATACACTGAATGGGTGCCTGGATAATGGATACACCTTCCCCCAGGACTCATATCTTCTCCTTTCTAGCCCGCTGCTTTTTTTAATGCAATAGTTGGAGAGCATGAAAAAGAAGAGGGAAGGAAATTCTCAGATGTTAGAATGTGGCCACACAGATGATTAAATCTTGGCAGCTTAAGCCTGACCCTGAGCTCCAGTAGCCTTCAATTTTTAGAAACATTTTCTGTCAGAATTTTTGGAGCTCAAGTAATTTATTTAGATAAACCTTCTGTAGATCTTTTGTTGGCAGATGGAACATGTGATTATATGTGGATCTTATTATATGTTATAATATACACATTCAAATGGAGATATGTAATGTGAAGTAGTCTATCCACAGAGGGAAAAATAATGCTTAATTCTATTTATCTACTCAAAAAAAACCCACCAAGTTTGAATGGTATCTGCAGACGCAGTGGGGAGAGAGTTAGAATCTTGGTTTACAAAAGCAGGTATAAAGTTTCAGGTAAGTAAGACAGATACATTCTGGAGATGCATTGTACATTGTGCCTGTAGTTGATAGCTTGGCACATCAAGTTTTGTTTTTATTTCAAGTGTTCTTGCCACACAATAAAAATATGTATGGGATACATATCACCACAACAAAAAAGTGCCTCAAAATTCAGCTTAGAAAATGTTGTCTAATATCCTTTGAAAAACAGCAGGTTTGAGAGCAAAGATTTTATTGTAATTCACAACAAAAAATTCTGCCTGGCCTTACATGGTTCTGTCTGGAGATCTGGAACTTGACTGAAGAGGAACTGCCAGGCTCCCAGCCCTAAGGCCTGTGGATTACCTCAGGCAGAAGAGCTGCTACAGCCTTTTCTGAGTACTTCCTGCCTCAAGGCTGACTGTGGCTCTCTGCCTTCGAAGGCAATAAATAACTTTCCAGGCTGTGGAAGAGGTTGAGTTAGATGAGCTTGATTTCTTTCCACATGTAGACTTAGGAATTGACTCACTAACAAATGCAGAGAAAGACAGGGGCAGGGACAAGGGAGTTTAAACCTCTTTGTGGGACCTTTTCAATTATTCATGGTAAATCTATATGCCCTGCTATCAGCTTTAAGCAAAGTAACTTTGTTGTTTCTATTGATCATGCAATTTATTATCTTTATTTAAACTCTTCAGGCAATAAATAAATAAAAAGCAGTTGGAAGGAAAGCAGCTTCTCAGAAGAAAGTAATTTCCCAGGAAAGTAGTTTAATCCTTTTAAATTTAAGCTTATAAAATTAAAGATAGTATCTGATTATTCTATTTGATCCTCTCTTTTTTTAAAAGGATGCTGTCCTTTTTTTTTTGTTTTTTTTTGTTATAATCTTTCAGTTTTCACTTCTTACCACGGTCTCTTTTCATTTGTAATCCATCAAAAACATTAATTACTATTAATAACAAGCCACCAAAAATTGCTGATTTACTAGAGTTAGGAATAAGGGACCTAGCCTGATACAGTTGTGTTTTTCACTTCTCATGAATATAGTTTGCCTGACCTCTTTATTTTCTTTATTTTAAAGTTAGAAAATTTCCCCGTTCCTTCTTTTTATTTGTAATGACAGGTCCACACAATGCATTGAGGAGTTTGAATAGTTGGTAGTGGTATTTGCTGGGGACTACACACTTTAGTTGGGGGTGCTAGCACACATTTTGTTGCAGTTCTCCAGAGTACATATACATTTTTTTTGTGGTGCTGCTGGTGACTGCACAATACTTGTACTGCCAGGATGGCAGTTGGTTAAGTCATGACTCTTGCCAACAAAACAGAAGCTCAATTATTGAGCAGTCTGTGAACCCCTCAACTGACCTCGGTAAGTCTTATTTCTGTCATTTTCAAATTTTGAAAACTAACTTTTGCTCTTTCTACTTTCTAGTTGAATGACGATTGCTACAGTGATGATGAAAACATCTTTGTATGGTGAATAGTGCTTTAAGAAGATAGCTAATGTTTTCATTTCTCTTGAACTTTTCTTGTGAAATTTAATATATTTTTTCTTTTGTTTTTGGGCAACACCTGGCATTGCTCAGGTTACTCCTGGTTCTGTGTTCAGAAGTTACTCCTGTCAGGCTCTGGGGACCATATGGGATGTCAGGACCGAACCTGGGTTGACTGTGTGCAAAGCAAAGGCCCTACCTGCTGTGCTTTCACTCTGGCCACTGAAATCTAATGTATTTTCCAGAATAGTATACACTATTATAAATTAAGAGAGAATAAATAATCTCGATGGTTTATTTTTTCCTGATTTAACATGCTATGATTCTATTGCAATGTCCATCTAGCATTCCATTCAAGTTGGAGGCTCAACAATTTCTGTTGTAATTTATCCTCAAACACTTGGTCAGGTTACCATAGAGAAAATTTCTTGAGCAAGTGAGCCTTTCTTTAGTCAATCATGATTTTGTTCTCCCTCAGTGATTCTCTCTCTTCTGCCTCTAGATCCAGCTATTTGGGATAAGCTTTCTTTTCCTCATCTGATTTGGTGTTCTATTAGGCCAAGAAGCCTTTTCTCTGTTCTGTTGTATGACTGTATCTCCTCTGAAGCCAGTGTTGTGTTCTCTTGGTATTCTGTGCCTCCTGTCTTCCCTGCCCATGGCTATGCCAGGATGATGATCTATTCTTAGATTTGCTTCTTCCTTCACTCTTGCTGAATAAGTGTTTCCAAGTTACCTTCAGCAGTGGGAAATTATTTTTTTAAGATTGACTCAATTAATGCAAAAGTGGTGAGAAAAATTGAACGTTTGACAACTGCCATACAATCCCACTGTTTTTAAACTGCCATGCCATTTTGAGAAATGATTTTTTAAAATAAAATCTCTTATTTGTTTTTAAAGTATTTTTTAAGGCAAGCAGTTTAATTTTATGTAGTAATTTATAAGAACATTAAAAGATTCTGTAGGAACATGGGAAGACCCACTGGTATCAATATAGCTCTTTTCTTTGGATGTACATATAACTACAATAATAGACTTTACTCTTCGAAATACAAGATGATATCTCTCAAAGTATGTTTAATATTCTCCGGAAACCCCCTTACTTATTATTCTGAGAAAATTATCATACTTTAGAATATGAATGTATCTTAAGAAAGATACTCTGAATGTTAGTTATAAGTAATACTTCTGGTGATTAAAAAAAACACAAAGATGTCAAGGCACAATCCCATGCAAAAGCAGCACTGTGCAGTTGAGCACATGTTCACATAGAAAAGCTATGGCTTTTCTAGTTAGTGATTTAGACCTGTATCTGGGTCTACAAGTTATATAACTTATATAGCTCTAAAACATGGAAAAGTAGTTTAGTTGCCTGTGTTTTTATTTTCTTCTCCTTAAAATTGGGTAATAGTAAAATAATAATGTAAATAATAATTATAGACTATCACCACATAATAAATAATAATGACTGCATGAGTCTGTCCTGGTGACCAACAGACTTGGTTCTTGAATGAGTATTCCTGCTATATTGATTCATGGAGGAGAATGAACTATCCTAGGATCAATAAGTGCTGACTGACTATATAGTAAACAAGGCAAGGACAGAGGAAAGGAGTGATAAATGAGAGTAAATGATACTGAAGAAAATTACCAAGGGCTACAGAATGTAACAGAGGAAGAAAAGTTTATAGGGCTGTATACACTGAGCCTGGGCTGACTCATAGAAATAGAACTTTGAAGAGGAAGGAGAGGGATAGGCCAGAAAATTGGGTCAAATAGAGAAAAGGAAGTACCAAGTGAGGAGAAAAAAAAAAAAGAAAAGTTGTGAAGTGATACAAAAAAGAAGCTAATAAAGTCTCTGGTGGTATGTTTCTGGGTCCATAAGAGGGAGCTGGAGGCAGACAGTGAGGTATTTGTTGAAAGAAGTTGTTTTCAGGAATTTGTAGTGAATGCGGGGAAGATAATTGTATAAATTAATACTGAAGAAATCAGAAGTTTGAGTTAGGCTGTAGTTTAGCAGAAAAAAGGTTTGTTTTTAGCAGAGAAAAGGTTTGTTTTTCTAATTCTAAAATTAGAATATTTTATGAGAAGTATGATCATGAAGCAAATACAATGAAAATATCAGTTGAATTTAAACAACTTATACTGTATTTAAAGGAAACTCTAAATAACCTGTTAATTCTCTTTTAAAATAGAGGTTATTGGGACTGGAGCAATAGCACAGTGGTAGGCCATTTTCCTTGCATGCAGCCAACCTGGGACAGACCCAGGTTTGATTCCAGAAATCCCATATGGTTCCTCTACCCTTCCAGGAGTGATTTCTGAGTGCAGAGCCAGAAGGAACCCCTAAGTGCTGCCGGGTATAATCCTAATTCCTCCAAATTCCTCCAAAAATAGAGGTTATGGGGCCAGAGCTATAGTACAGTAGAATGAGCATTTGCCTTGCATGTAGCTGATTCAAGTTCAGTCCCATATATCTCTGGTATCTCTTGTGATGCCTCAGTACATTGCTTGGAGCAGTACATTTCTGAGAGCAGTGCCAAGAGTAACCCCTGAGCCAGGTGTGTCCCCCCCCCAAAAAAAAAGAGGCGATGGCTGGTATGTAGCTAAACTGTAGAGCACAGGCTTGACACTCTGGGTTTGATCCCCAACACTGGGTGTGGAGGAAGAAAAAATAATGGAAGAGATAATATAACTTGATTACTATTTAAACAATGTAGGGAAAAATTTTAGCATTTACCACTTTATCATTACTGCCAATTCAGAAAGGGTGAAGTTGACCATTAATCCACTAAATATTTTTCATTTATGAATAGCATAAGGTTTGAATGAGTACAAGGAATAATAAAAGAGAAATATATAACCTTTCTCAGAAAAAGGAAATGTATTCTTAATTTTTGTTACAAAGGAATTATGCCACCATAGTTCAGGAAAGATAATAGGCTTGGAAATAACAAAAAGTTACCAAAGAATATTAGAATCAAATGTCAAGATTAAAGTAATATGATTTTCTTTTATGGTTTGCATTAATAATCTGGGTCAAAATGATAAAAATTAGACTTGAGAAAAGTTATATTTTAGAAAGATGGGAAGTGGTAAAATGGAAAAGAAAATATCGTATTTTTTAATAGTGTTTTCTAATCGTTAAAATTATCTTCTCAAAAGTTGGGATATCTGCCAGAATTCATGAATATCAACAATTTCTTGCTTGAAAAGGAAGAAATGAAAACTATAACATGGCAGAGGTTGGAGGAAGAACCATGATCCTGTGTTTAGTTATCTGGATGATGGGGCATTTTATAAAAGGGTTTAAGGAAGGATTGGAACAATAGTAGAGCAGGTAGAGTATTTGCCTTGTATACAACAGACCCAGATTCGTCTCCAGCACCACATATGTTCCCTTGAGCACACTATGAGTGATCCCTGAGCACAATAAGGAGAGTAGATATGGCTCCGAAAAAACAAGACATTACTTGCAGTCTCAAAAGCATAAGAGATATTTAGAACAGCAGAAGTACTTAGTGGGGTCACATAAAGAGAAGACAGAGAGGAAGTAAAAGGTACCTGTAACAACAATGTTGCAGAGGTAGACAATATGAGGGGAATAAATGAGGAGAGTATTTAATTTGAGCTTTAGGATCAGTGAGATTTTGTAACCTCAGAGAGGGCAGTAGCATAGCCAGGATGGGTGAAAGAACTGACAGAGGATTTAAAGATGTGGGTAATTTGAAGGAGAAATGGCTGATATTGGAATGTTGTCAAGATCCCGGAAAGTTGGGAGAGGGGTTGAAGGGAAAGAAACTGTGTGATGTAGAGAGAGAACAGAGCGTTTGTCACAAGGCAGTGAAGCAGCAGTCTGGCGGCAGCACGAATCACACTTCCCAAAGGGGTTGAAATGACTTAAGTTCTTGAGGTGCAGAAAACCAAGGTATCCGACTTCTTCAAAGGATTGTGAAGATTGCCTGAGCTAATTATTTACTGATGTTTAGAAAACAAAACAAACAAACAAAAAACCAAAACAAAAACTGCATGGAGGGGAAGAAAAAGCAATTTAGCCAAAAAAAAAAAAAAAAAGATTCGAAGAATATATTTTATTTTAAAAGAGAGGTAAATTAAATAAAATTGAACCATTTTCATAAAGGTCTATGAGATTTGTTAAATGTGTTGTAATGATTAAATGAGTTGATACATGTGTATATTTAAAACAGGGCCTACCGCATAGTATGCATTTAATAAATCTTGTTATTTGAAGTAAGATTGTTCTATAAAATTTTACAGGGATTTTTCTAATTCAAGACTATATTCTTCCATTCTTTCCCCCCCCCTCTCTCATGATTTCATGTATTATTCCCTTTCATAACTCAAAAAATTGTTAAAGTCTTGTCTGTAATGAGAGTAGGCAAAGTTTCACCAGCAAGTACTGGGATTTATTTCTGAAATGTGTTTTGTAATAGAATCCTGGTTGCATTTATATAGAAATTAAAAAGCATTTCAGATGTATTTAGATATAACTTCTTGTGTGCCTTTTACTATATTCATAAAAAGTATTTTATTATATTCATAAAAATTTGTCCTTTATAAGTAGTGTTCTGCTAAAAACACAACTATAATAGCTTGGCACAAGGGCATCCCAACCATCTTGTCCCTAGACTACCATTTTGCTAGTTTTTCAATTTTATTATTATTATTATTATTATTATTATTATTATTATTATTATTATTATTATTAAAACAAGACCCATAGAAGTAATCAGCCACGTCCAGAGACAAGGAAATACTTTTGAAAATAACTGATCACTGAGGCTTTTCTGATAATTAGCTGCTAATATGGCTTGTAGTACTGTGAACCTGTTTTATCTATTGTGCACCATGTGCTCTAGAAAATGTGTTCCACTCCTTAAAAGGTTTGGAAACTATGATCAAGGATGCACTTTGTGCACCACCCTCCACCCCTTGAAGTGTTGAAGTGCAGTCACCATGTTGCATTTAAAGTAATAAGGAACTCAATAAAACATTCTTGACTTAAGCTTTGCTGAGTGCTTCCATCCTGTCATCCTGGGACATAGCTATCACAAAAAGTAAAAGTAGTACCTACATCATAGGGTTGTTTTTAAGACTGAATGAGGCATTCTCTGATGTTACTTATATTTTCTTCACTTTGGGAACAACTACATCAAACTCTTTCCTGTTATGTTCACAATTTTCAAGCCTTCATGCTAAAATTAATTTAAGTGTAGGTATCTGCCTCAGTGTGATCCAATTACTTCCTTCATCATGGTTTATAAAAGGTAACTTTTTTTTTTGCCTCATCTGACAGTGCTCAGGTGTGATCCCTAGCAGGGCTTGAATGACCAAATGCATTGTGGATTGAGTGTCATGGATTGACCTAGAATCATCTGCATGAAAGGCAAACACGTTTACCCCTATACTATCTCTGGTCCCTCATCAGAATTTTCTGATTATTAAAGGAAAGAATGATTGAAGTTTCTTAAAAAAAAAAAAAAAAAGAACACTTTAATGCTTTCCTGATGTATGGAGCAATTCCACATGTGAGAAAGGTTTTTATTGAAGACAGTTCAAAGGAAGTGACATAGGAATTCTTTAATGGCCTGTAATATCTTGAGCTCTACTGAACTCTGATGTGCTTGCTTCTGTATTCTCATTTTAATGGAAGTATGCTTGAAACAATTCAAAACAATAATCTCAAGTGAAAAGGTACCATTTGAAGTCAGTCTTTGTCCTCAAAGAAGTAGAGAATTTATTGGGGTGAGGCCTTTGCTGGAGGTTTCCCTGGAACCTTTTCTTGCTAAGTTTCAGCCTCAATGCCCATAATGGGCTGCATTTAGCTTGGTGTAGAGAATTTAGATAAAGCTGCTTCTATCAGTCAGTTCGTTCAAATGCAGACTGACCCCATTTCCAAGTTCCAAAACCAGAATAACTTAGAATTCTGAATTGCAAACAGTAAAAATGAATTCTGACTTATTTACATAAAGGGATATAGGACCCCTGCAACAATTGCTTAGAAAGTAGAAAACTTGGGCCTACCTACTACCTATGGTAGATAGCAAAAAATGGTATGTGATTTTTTTCAGGATATAGTGGTGGCTAATTATTTGTTCTATTGAGACAAAAAGGAAACCATTTCCCAGATACAGATGATTAGGTACATGGTGGCCAAAACATGGCAAACATTCAATGTGCAGTGACTGGCAGATGAGGTATGTTTTTGTTCTGCCTCATGTTCCTATTTATTCTTCAACAACTTCATTTTGTGATGAATTAGTGTTGCTTCTTTGTGACCCCAGAACCAGTGACCTTTGCTCTATATATTATAGGTGAGAAATAGAAGAAAGAAGGAAATCAGTGAATCAAAATTTGAGTCTTCTGATTGTCTAAAAAGTTAATTAATGGCAACTCTTTAAGTAGTCCTATTAATGCAGGTGGAGATCCCAGTGTTACTTATATGAAGTGAGGAGAAGAAAGGTGGCAGCCCCAAGAAGGGAATCTTTAGCTTCCTCTCTACCCACCTCTACTACTCCAGGAAGTGGCTGGGGAAGGACTATCAACCTTGCAATGGCAAGGGAAACAAAGTCAGTCTTTTGGGTTTGTCTCCTTCCCTCACAAAAAAGAATTTCAGGGGAGTTGAGCATTGTAGTATTTGGAAGTACTGAGAATGGAGAGGGAGAGAATAAAAAAGAGAGTAACAGAAATGCTCTCTGGAGAGTGCAGGCTACTCCAAAGGCAGAGCAAGTTGTAGTACACAACCCAGCATGAAAATAGTAAAGTGCATATGTCAAGGAGGAGATTACATGTGCTTGGGTAATATGTATACAGACAAAACATGTATGCACCTTCTTTGTTGATTTTTATAGAATTTTCCCAACGTGTCCCACATGGGGGCTTCCCTCTAGAGATAAGAGTCCTGTTGTTAGGGTGTTTGCCAGAGGTTAGTTGATGGTTTTCTCTGATCCTCTTTTCCTTTCCTTTTGTTTCAGCTAGAGCTTCTCCAGGAAGGGGGTCCAGACTTCTCTGGGCCTGTAGTGGAACCAGGTAAGACTTACAATGATGAAGTAACTCCTCCAAATCCTATCTCTTGATTTTATTACATCTCAAGAATTTATTACCTTGAGGTTTTCTTACCTACCTGCCTGTCTGCTTGCTTTCCTATGAATATAGAATAATCCAAATATTTTACTATTGGGCAGAGGATACACTCAACAGTGCTCAGGAATTGTTCTTAGTTCTGTACTCAGGGATCATTCCAGTAGTGCTAGGGGAACCATGTTCAGTAGCTTGTCAATTGAACCTAGGCCAGCTGGTACAAAGCATGTCTATTTCTCTGACCTGTATTCTTCATGACAAGACTTGAATATAGGGAGACATAAATTTAGTCTGTCTTTAAGAATGCTTCATATAAATAATTAAAGAAGCTAAACATGAAAAATTTAAATAGGGAATATTTACATAGACTAATAAGATTAAG
Source organism: Suncus etruscus (assembly GCF_024139225.1). Lineage (NCBI taxonomy): Eukaryota > Metazoa > Chordata > Mammalia > Eulipotyphla > Soricidae > Suncus > Suncus etruscus. The sequence goes on from NC_064848.1 coordinate 33,665,338, forward strand.
GAGCACTTTTTTTTTACTGATAAGTTATTTTTTAATTAAAAATTGCTTTTCTCCAAGGGCAACCACTTTCAATATCTTTTGCTAACTATTTTAATTAGTATTTCATATCATCATGTAGTTAATTTAATTTTTCTTTTAAAATTTTAGACATTATATATTGACATTCTACTATGTCGCATGTGTTTAGCTTGTTTTAATTTTCTTCTTCTTTCATGCTCTTACCATCATCCTTTGCTTATAGTATGACCATGCAAATGCTATTTGCAGCTAATTTCTTTTCCTTTTGCATAACTTTTCCTTTTTCTGAGGTTGATAATTGGCTTTTATTTTAATTGGCCTAGTATTTTTTTTACCCTTATCTATAATTACTCCCCAACTCTTAGTCATTTGTCTGAATCATCTCCAAGTATGTTTAGTTGCATTAGGCATGCTAATAATTCCATCTATTAGAAAAAAATTTTGTGGGAAGCAGTTTGCTCTAATCTGGCATGGATTCTCTCCCAACTTTTTTTTTTATCATATTACTTCATCTTTTTCTTGACTGATCCTAGATTTTGTAATGACATTAACTTTTTTCTCAATAATTTATACTTTTTGGCAGCACACATAGTCCTGCTGTTTTCTGAACACTGACACTTAGAAGAAAAAGTTTTTGAACCCATAGATGACCAAAAATGTCTCTCTCCCATTAGCTTAATTGATAGTATGACTGAATATTATTATGGTTTGGAAATAATTTTCTTTCAGACTTTTGAAGACCTTGCTCCACTGTCACTTGGTTGCCAATGTTGAGTAGACTAATGTCAGCAAATGACATCTCAGTGGACTATTTCTCTGTGGTTTAAAAACCAAGAAGAAGGTTTTGTTTAGAAAGTGTGGTAAAAGCAAACATATCACCAAACCATCCCTGAGAACAATTAGTTTTTCCAGGGAAAATCTGGAGATTTCAGTGTAGGGAGAGTAAGTGATTTATTTTCATGACTCTAAGACTCAAGTACAAGAAGTCTGAGTTTCAAATTCAACTTATAAAATTCTCTTAGTCCTATTTGCAGTGTGATTCCTTCAGTGATGGCTGCCTCCTACTTGTGGATCTCTCTGCTTTCCCTTTTTCAGAGAATTGGTTTTGAGTTCTTAAGTGAGACAAGCAAGCTCAATTCATGGTCCTAGTTTAGTTCTGCTTTTACCTGCACTCCCAGTTCTTTGTATTGCCTGTTTCAAAACTTTTTTGGAGACCTGCAGAGAAAATCGAGTTGTTTTTCTGCTTTCCCACTGGCAGCATAGATTCCCTTTCCTTATTTCTTTGAAGTCAGAAATCCCATCTGCTCTCCAGCTTCCAAAATTTGTTTTTGTTGTCTCCTTTCCCACTCTTTTTCCTTTTAGATTTATGCCTTAAAAATACATTTATTATCATTTTAGTGGGACTTGGGCACGAATAAAAGTAAATGTGTGTTCTCAATCTGCCATCACCCGCTTTAAACAAATCTTAACATTTTGCCATATTTGTCTAAGACTTTTTTCCTTAAGACATGAAAGATCACACAGTTAAAATTCCTTTTTGACCTCTTTCCAGATTCACTTCTCTCCCTTCCTCCACCAAGATACCCATAATCAGCATCTTGAAGTTGGCTCATGTCCTTCTTTTACAGTTGCCAATTTTTATTGCAAATGTATGTATCTATTAAAATGCATACTGTTGTTCCATATGTCTTAAATTTTAGTAAGCTGTATTATATGTAGATCTTTTTTATTCTCTGTATTCAATTTTTATATCTTTACTCAGAATGAATATTTGAGACATACAAATGCATACAATCATATATATAAATGAATTGGCTCTAGTTGTTTTATTATTACAGCTTAAGGATATTTTATATATTAAATAAATTATAAAATACTCCTATGCGTTTCTATAACTTATATTTTCATTAGCTGAACTCAAAGTTTCTTTTCCTCCAATTTTTTCTACTATTACATTCATGTGGTAATATAGTCTTCACATTTTAATATCGATATCATGGGTTATGTTAATTTCTATGTACTAAGTAATACAAAATGGCACATAAGAGTTTTGCCTTTTCAAGTGTCACTCAAGCGACGATAATAATGGAGTCCAGGAACACCCAAGTTCTATTTAGTGTGACCTCTTTAGACTTTAATTTTGTAGGATATTTTTTGATTATGACTGCAGCTATTCATGCTGGTGAATACACTTTTGCAAATGAACAAAGTTAGAATTGTGACAATTTTGGGATCTTGGTATACAATGTGTAGGGGAAGTGTAAAAGAAGGCTTTAGACAGATGGTGATGCTCATTCTAGGAGTTCTACTTTCTCTCATTATCTTTCAACATTCAGCTTCTGATGCCAGCTCCTCATTAATCAGTGAGACATGGCTAGGAGAAGAGCGCATAAGAAGAGGCTCTGTTTGACTTGTGCTTCCTGGTGTGAGCGCGTCTCCAGAGAGACAGCACAATCTGGCTACTGTGATAGCAAAGTCTGTGTATAACCTTTATTAACACAATCAGCCCACCGTTGCTAAGGGGAAAATATCTTCTCTTGCAGGTTTTCTTTCACATTCCTCATTTTAGGCCAGGCTTTTACTAGTGGAACATAACAAAGTTTTGACCTGAATCACCCACACTTTAGTAACTGGGTAACTATTTTTTTTTATTTTCTAGAGAATGCAAAGCAATTGAGAAAAATATAATAAATTTATATATTTTTAATCTTTAACAGCTGAGATTCTGAACAAAAGTGAAAGTTATAGAAGTTGAATAACACAAACACCTTATTAGAAAATCATAGCCACAAGGAATGAAAAATATTTTGAGCTTCCTAATGATCACTTTCTTTCCAGATCTAATCATGGATATCACATTTCTAGTATTAAGTAGCCCATTCTTTCTTTCTGGAATCAAATGCATAATCAACTGGCTTATGTCTAGCAAGAATTCAATTCAAGTTAATTATTTTCTGCTAATGACATTCCTGATAAATTCCCTCATGAACTCAACAGAATTAAGAGTAGGAGAGCTATACATTTTATTGTCAGTGTTAGTTTTTTAATATTTATTATTTTCCCAATATCAAGTATTGGGAAAAATTAAAAACTGAATTATTACATAAATAGGGCATTGTGCACAAATTATGGTAAGGCTACTGAAATGGAACTATTGGCTGAGAGATGATTTTAGAGAAATTATTTGTTACCTGAGACATGACAGTTCCACTAGCATTGAGCAATAATCAAAATGAAATGCATGAATGTTGAGGCCAGCTAGAATGCTTTATCATCCATTTATTTTGTTGTTTGTTTTGCATCAGACTCTGTGGTGCTCAGGAATTATACCTGGCTCTCTGCTCAGTAGTTATGCTTGACAGTGCTCAAGTAACCAGCAGCTGGGGTACTGGAGTCAAACCAAGGTAGGCCATGTGCAAGACAAGTGATTTCTTCACTATCATATTTTTATGTACCATGCTTCCTTATTCTTTTATTTTCTTTTGATATTAAGCACCTGAATTTGGTCAGCACTTATATCCATTATGTTTCATGATAGAATTAATTTGTGTCTCTAATCTTGGCAAATGTATTTTTTCCAAGAGTTTGCCAATTGTTTTGGTCATCTCACCAAGCCTTTGTGAACATCAGAAAGAACGGGAGTCACAAATAGACATGTGATATTATTAGGGTCTAAAAGCTCAGTTCCAAAAGCTTGGGATAAGCAAATGATGTAAATATATTTTATGGTTTATGGTTACCTGAGGGTAAGTATAGAATGCCTAAAAGGTGACACCAAGAATCTTAAATGCCAGAAACAGTAAAAATGGCTTGCATTTCAAGTTCATGTTTTTTGTTCAAAGTTCAAATATCATGTTTGATAAGATATCCTCCAGGAATATAGAAATCCTTGTCTGAGAATTAAGTATTTGAAACAAATCATGAATTTTCTCTGTAAGAAAATGTCACAGTTGATTAGAAGCTCAGGTGGAAAACTTATTGAAACTATTAACATATCAAAGGAAAGTATCTATTAAGATATGAAGATGACAAAAATCATTTTAGGAGAAAGGAATAGCAGAGAAAGAGATGAGAGGGAAGAGTTTCAGCCCTCAGGTTTGATATATCCAGTGTAATTATCTGCTGATTGTAGAGATTGTATTCATTTATTAACACTCTCCAGGTGCTGACTCTATATTTACCGTGTGAGTTTGTCATTATTTTGGTTCTCTGGGTAGTTCTTTGACCTGTCCAGCACCACTATACCCCAGGCAACATTGCATATCTGAGCTTAAGCATTTAAACATTCTTTCCAGTTTGCAGAAGTGGATTGGTTTCTAGATCCATGGAGCTTTTCTTGCCCCCAAATAAATTAACACTATGATTTCAGCTTAGATGTCGAGTTCTAGCAATATGTGTTCAGCTTTGAGAAACGGACTTGAGAAATTTCATGAATGCAATGAGTCTCTATCTAGAAAGATTTTTAAGTGTTTGGTTGGTGAATCATCCCTCTCACTGTATTAACTAAAAGGATATTTATTGACCACAGATCTGAAAGCTACTAGAGGGATGCAGTTAGAGAAACAAAGAATCTGCAAGGTCTTAGAAAACCTGGCTTCACAGGACCAGGATGTGCTGTAAAACATAGTCTCATTGTTGGAACTCTATTTTTTTTTTGGTTTTTGGGCCAACCCCACTGACGCTCAGAGGTAAACTGGCTATGCGCTCAGAAATCGCTCCTGGCTTGGGGAATCAAATGGGAAGCTGAGGGATCGAACTGTGGTCTGTCTTAGGTTAGCGCGTGTAAGGCAACACCCTACCGCTTGTGCCACCGCTCTAGCCTGGAACTCTTTCTTTCCCCAGATCCTGTGAGTAGTTTTTAAGGGTGTTACCCATATTCACAGGCAGCCCTTTATTCAAAGAGAAATTTATAACTCTCAGATTTTCAGCTTTCCTGATGTAGAAATCAGCACTATGTGTGACTCAAGGAAGCTCATTTTTTCTAAGTTGCCATCATCCAAGTTCAGAGCAAGGTTCTGTTATTAAAGAACTTTGTAGCGAAAGGGAAGGCTAGAGGTGATGTGATTAGATAGGGCAAATCTAAGGCAAAGCAGCTCTCTCTGGTCATCATTTTTGGAGAAAAACTATGCAACTAGAAACATATCAGTGAGATAGGTTCCTTCAAAGACAAATGAACGCTTCCTAATTTGATTCCTATATAGTATAGAATACATAGTATCCCTACAGATATTTTAAACAGTCTAAACAAAGCCAGAAGTAAAAAAGAAAGGAGAAATTTAAGTGATAAAACTCATCAGAATGACATAAATAATCAAACATAGAGATATACCTTTTCCAAATTATGAAAATAAGCCAATTATCTGTCAAAATATGCCCATGGGACCAGAATGACAGTACAGCATATATGCACATCACCACCCAGGGTTCAATTCCCAAAATTCTATATTGTCCCTGGAGCATCCACCAGGAGTGAACAAAAAATGCAGAGCCAAGAGTAATAAAGTTGTTTAAAAAAAAAAAAAAGTAAGCAGTGAGCACCACCAGATGTGAATCCCAGTCCCCACAAATACCAAGATTTAAAATTAGATGATTTTCCCAGAGACGTTGAAAAAGTTCTCTCTTGTGTGGGTTCCCTTCCTGCAGGGGCACCAATTAAGATGTGGTTATTCGTTCTTGGAGGGAGACGCAAACGCAAAGACACAAAGACAGACATGACAAAAGACAGACAGACAAAGACAGACACGGAGACAGACAAAAGTGGGAAAAAGATTTCAGCCAAGACTGAACCCAATTCCATTTATTGAAGCTCAAGGCCCAACTTAAATACTATTTTGTGGGCACAGCTCTGCTCATAAATATGTCAATAAGAGGTAGATATATTAAACAAGACGAATAACAAGATCCATTGGCAGGTGAGATGGAATGTGCAGATAATGAGCTCTGTCTCCATCAGGTCGGAGATGTACTGATAATGGAACCTATCTCTGGCAGGTGGAATATACAGATAAAGGGATCATAAATGTTTACACTTACTTCTCGAGGTTTCCTGCTTTATGGCTCTCTGTTTGGTGCCCTTAAGTCTTGAATGGTTAACAATCAATTCTCAAATCTGCCTGCTTCTAGCAAAATTCTATGCCTGCATTTCAATCCTGTATTTCTTGTCTGTTCTTAACGGGGCTCCCTACATTCTTGTATGTTCTTTGGCATTAAAATTTTTAATTTTTAGATGTTTATACATGTCACCATGTGTGCACACATACAAATACATAAATGCCCACAAAAGCCCTAACCTTTTGTTACCCAAGTTTGAAGTTACTGTTTCTTTAAGCAGCTGTCTTAAATGTACAGTTATTTGCTTATTCCCCAAGCTGTCCAAGTGGGATGATTGAACTATCAGTAAAAACAGCTCTGAATATAAGATTTGCAGGTTCCATAGATGGATTTTAGGGACAAACTTCCCAAACCGCACTTCCTTTTTTGAGAATTATGCTTTCCTTTTGCCTAACTACATTCATATGATTGGTTCCTTGGCATCATATCTGGCACATAGCCATACTTTCCTAATCCACTCTCCTCAGAGATACTAAGGGTACCTGTTTGTTTGACTTGAAGATGTGGAGCCCATTCCTGTTCCCAAAGTGCTGTGGGCCTACCAGCACTACCTATAATCCTCACGATGCTTATGTTAGTTGGGGTCTCTGAATGCCAGTCATTTTCTCCATTTCTTTGAGCTGTTTCCCAGATCCATGGAGGATACTGGGCTCAAGTTAGCAAGCAAAATTCTGTTACTAAGAATAGGGGAATTTGAACCTGGAAAAGTGTTCAAGTGTTGTCAAATATTATCTATCATATTACTGAGAAAGAAAGATATCTGTTTCTCAAAGAAAGACAAGAATGAAAAATCTGTGAAAGAAGGGGTAGAGAAAAACAATGCAGAATGGATGTACCTACCACACACAAATTAATTGAAAAATATACATACACATCTCTGTTCATTGCAGCACTTAATAGATGCTAAGTTATGGGAACAACTGAAATGTTAGTTAATAGATGAATGGATAAATAAGCTGTGGCATAAATACACAATTGAATACTATATGGTTGTAAGAAAAGATTTAATCTTATAGTTCCTAGCAACTTGGATGGACCTGGAGGGTATTCTGTTAAACAAAATAAGTCAGAGAAAGAAGGACAAATACAATATGATCTCACTCCCTGTGGTACACAGAAAAACAAAACAAGACAGTAGGCAATATTAACTGATGAAAATTGAGTAAGAAGAATGAAGGAGGTAGGTAAAAAGTAATATACAGACATTGGTGGAGTATTGGGCATTTTTGTTGTAGGGTGGTGCAGTAAGTAACTTTACATCAAGCCTGTGAATTGTTAGCTATATGATAAACATTACCTAACCTACAATTAAAATTAAATATATGTCGATTAAGAAAAAGAAATACAGAATGGGTACTTGTTAAGTTCTTCAATTTTACAACTTCTGTCTCATTAAGATCTGGCAATACTTTTGCCTTTGAATTTAATGAGACACCTGTACATATATTCATATAAGAAAATCCTACTTTGGTTTAATGCTTGAGTTAGTTCCTTATAACCTAAAGCATATTAATCACAAGAAAGGAATAAATTGAAAATGGCCATTGGGAACAGAAAGAAAATATCAGTGGTTTAGTTATTATCAGTGTGATTTAACATGAATCTAAAAGAGGTTTAAAAATGTTTTATCATTAGGAAACAGGAATATATTTTAAAAGCAACTGTTTATTTGAAATGTTTTTTTTTTTAGTTTTCTTTCCCTAAGAAACTTAATAATCCAATGTAGCATCTGATCATCAATGTCATCTCTGAATCAGAAAATGAAGTATATTAATGTGATACTGTCATGTTTAACTCTTTTATATTAATATTCTTAGACTTCCAGATTGTTAGACTATAAAAAATTGTTGACCTACTTAGCAGACTTTTGTTAAGGTGATTGTGTTTCTGGAATAGTTGGTTTTATTTTGCAGAGACATCGAATTTGACCTGAGTTATTTTGTAGCTGTATTATTTTCTTATTACAAAGTGAAGGTAATAAAAGTGAGAACACTTGGCTTGGGGATTTTTTTTTTTTTTTTTTTTTTTTGGTTTTTGGTTTTTGGGTCACACCAGCAGCACTCAGATTACTCCTGGCTCTAAGCTCAGAAATCACTCCTAGCAGGCTCAGGAGACCATATGGGATGCCGGGATTCAAACTGCCTTCCTTTTGCATGTAAGGCAAACACCTTACCTCCATGCTATCTCTTCGGCCCCAAAGTTTTGTTTTTATAACAGTTTTATTCCCCTTGTTTCTGGGAACTCTAGCTGCCACTCTACACTTCTTCATGGCTCTCTCTTACTGATTCCCCCACCCCTTAAAATTTGTTTTTATTTTATTGAAACCATTGTAATCTACAAAGTCCTTTATAGTTGAATTTCAGATATGAAGTGAGTCAGGGCCATTCCCACCACCAGTGTTGATCTCCCTTCACCAATGATCCCAGAGTGTGTCCTATATCACCATTCTTTGCTCAGAATAACAGGCCCGTTTAGATTTAGATGGTTAAAGTTTAGGTCTTTTAATTCTATTGGCTTGGATAATTAGTTCTGTCCTTTTTTATTTTCTCTACCAATGCACCTGAGACCACTTGGCACCTGGCCCCCATCCTTTCTTTTTACCTTTCTTCTTAATTTTATGGAAAATGCAGAAATATGAGGTAAAACAGTGTACTTCATGTCCCAAGGATCTATGAAAAAGGCAGAAGCATCTATTTAAAAGATAAAAAAATAAAAAAATTAAAAAAGAGAAAACAGAATAAAAGGGTGCAGTGGACTGACTCCCTTCTTACACTTTATGCCTGCATTTTCATTCTGGCCTTGCACTTCCATGGCAAAACAAAGCTACATAACTTTCAGCATCATTTTTCTTTAAAATTAAAAATATAAAGAAAATCTCAAATGCAGCATTGTTTAACAACAAACAGCAGCAACAATTCTCCGAAATGTGAATGCATTAGTTCTTAAATAGATGCTACTTACATTTCATTACTTAGAACTGCCTCTTAGGATAGTTTGCAATTTAAATACATCAAACCACTAGAATGAGAAATAGAAAAATCAATTTTTATTCTTTCAGATGAAATAAACCTGCTCATGAAAAATATCTTAGATAGACATCAAAGTATAGTTAGAACTCTTTTTTAGTGGGAAGTCATTGGGTAACTTCGGGTAAATATTTTAAAGCAGATGATGTTCTATACATCATTGTGGGAAGAAAAACCTTCAGGAGGCTGGTCGTAAAAATTCATATTCCATTCCAAAATCCTGGAAAATGACCGTGTGTGTGTGTGTGTTTTAAGTTGAACATAAGACACATGTTTGTAAAGTTGTTAATAATTGAGTTTCAGTCATATAATGCTCCAACATTCATCACTTCATACATTTCCCATCACAAATGTCCTCAGTCTCCCCACCCTGCACTCTCTCAGTACCTTTTCTATACTTCTATGTCAGTCACTTTCCTTCCCTCTTTTTTCCTGTCTTCCTTTTATACACTGTGATTTGCAATATTGTTACTGAAAGTGTCATGCATATCACTTTGCCTCTTTTCAGCATCCAGAATTGAAATGTCCAACTATCATTGTTATAGTGGTCCTTCCTCTGACCTATCTACATGCCCCAACCTCCATTGTGGCAAGCTTCTGACCATGGACCATTTCTATGGTCTTTGGATATTATTCTCATACTACATTTTTTATATCCCACAGGTAAGCACTATCATTCTATGTCTGAAGTTCTGAAATATCTGAGTATATATTCCCATAAAATCCACTTGATCTTTTCTCATTTCAGATTTCTTAGACTTAGAAAGATAGGTAGTATTCTTATCTTTCAAGATGACCATAAAGATTAGAAAAATTACCTAAAACAACTAGTTTCTTTGTTGTCGTTGTTGTTTTCTGAGCATTTAGCCACACTAGGAAGTTTCTATTATCTTCATTTATTTATCACTTACAGAAGTCTGTCTCTTGCAGCTGCTGTCAGAAGTACCCAACATAAAGCCTAAATGCCATTTTTCTATAAACAATTACTCCTCCTATGTATAAATAATAGAGGACAAGGAGTAAATTGAGTTTTATCCAGAGTTCTTAAATATCAGAGTTTTTATTTTTTTTTTTATTTATTTATTTTTTTTTGGTTTTTGGGCCACACCCAGTAACGCTCAGGGGTTACTCCTGGCTATGTGCTCAGAAGTTGCTCCTGGCTTGGGGGACCATATGGGACACCGGGGGATCGAACCGCGGTCCGTCCAAGGTTAGCGCAGGCAAGGCAGGCACCTTACCTTTAGCGCCACCGCCCGGCCCCCAGAGTTTTTATTTTTAAGATTAAACAAAAAGAAAGGTATTTTGGGATATTAGGAAGCACACCCAGTCATTGAGAGGTAGAATAAACAATATTTTGGTTGAACTTACATTTCAGAATCACCATGCTAAACTGACCTAGAAAGAAACTACTGCTACTACCAATTATAGATCTAGGCTTCTCTAATAGAATTGGGGTGCTTTTGTCCATCCCCACACTCAAACCATATTGTTTCTGCCAACATCAAGAAACTACTGTTGTCAACAAAGTCTCCAGAAATTCACTACTGGCACCATCAACACAGAATCACCATCTTCTACCCATTCTGTATAATGTCTCTTTAAAAGCAGTTCCATATGTGTGGTTTGAATGGTGGGACTTAAACCACAAGTCTGTTCTCAAATAATAAAGGAGATTAGGAAAGGATTCTTAAAATTTTTTTCTGTTGAGATGGTGGGATTTGTAGTAGGGAGAATTATCAAAGAATTTTTGGCGACTGCAAGTAGAATATGTCACCCATTATATCTTAGGTGTGTTAGAGGCATCTCTCTTCTACCTCAGCCAGCTGTCAGAGCATGAAGGTAATCCTTGTAATCAAAATGATGGCTACTGTCATCAACATTTCCAGGGTTTAGTTCCATCATGTTACTTCCCAAGTTCCTGGGACACAGATTAAAAATATAACTCACGTTTCATATATTTTATGATTTGTGAAGGTTTTTCTTTTTCTATTATTGTATTCTTTATCTCTTCACAATATCCTGGAAAGCAGCCATTAAAAGTTCTTTTGCATATGAATAAATTGGTAGGTTAAAGTCTATTTTGCCAATGTTCCTTCAGTTAGTAATTATTAGCTCTAAGGATACAATATTTTACATAAATTGTTTCTAACTCAAAATTTGTGAATGACTTATGAGTCTGACAGATGTTCAGATCCTAGCCCTGCCATTTATGAGTTTGTAATTTAACCTCCTTGAGCTCAAGTTATCACATCTAAAATGTGAGCATGATAGTAGTATCTGCTTTGTAAGATAGTGTCATGATTAAATGGTATGTCATAAATAAAACATCTAGTACAGTGTCACAATAGGCAATGAATTGCATGTGATATTGTTTCTGTCATAAGTATAATCATTTGTGCTATGCCATCTTACTTCAGAGAACTATGCATATATTTCTCTCATAACCTCATGAATGTGATCTCTAAAGAAGTAATTTTTATTTCTGGTTTATGAACGGATATCAGTACACAGATGTAAATATTTTTAAAAAAGGTTAAAAAGCACTATTAAACAACCCTATGCAGAGAAAGAAACATTATTAATGAAGTTCTCTGGCATAAAATTTTTTATCTCAGAGATGACTTTTTAATAACTGTCTTTTTAGAGTTGTGAGCAGTTTGTCTACAAAAGAAAATTTACAGATTTGGGTAGATTCACTGGGAAGACCCTTCAGGGGATTAAGCTATATAGCAAAACCTCTACTGTGGTGAATTTTTGAACTTATAAGAACAAGGGAACAAGGAACCTCTGAGGCTATAGTGGGGGCAAAACTCACCCAGGTCATAAATATGGAAAGGTCTACAAGGGCTCTGGAAGGAAATTGCTCTAAAGGAATGACTCTAACTCAGTAACAGACCCAAGACTGTGAGTGGGTAATCCCATTTGTGTATCAGGTTTTGCTGATGATAGAAATGTGTTCAAAGATGTAATCCACATTGGAGAAAGATATACAAGTAGACAAAACCAGGGATATAACAATTAGAACTCCAAATTGGTGTTTGGAGGGGGACATGGTTCATGGCTGAACCTGGCAGAGAGATTCAAATCATCAGGCCATCAACTATGAGAAACTCCTTGATTTTGGTGATGGCATAATGTCCCAGCAACATTAGCCACAATGGGAGCAATGGAGCAATGGAAGCACTGCTTTGTAATTTCTGAGTTGGTATAGTTTTACTTAACAAAGTTTTTGTTTCCCAGTGTCATTTTTCCTTGGTAATTGTGTTATTGTTGTCTTTTAGCAAACCATTCTGTTGGCTTGCAGAGACCAGGAGTTCCCAGATTTTTTTTGCCTACTGCCCTCTTTTCAGAATAAAAAAAAAAGTGTGCACCCTTAGAAGTCTTTCTTTTTTTAAAAAAATATTTATTAAGTTTTGAATTATAAGTCTTTCACAGTTATATTTAAGGTACATAGTGACAATGAATTAGGGCAATTTCCACCACCAGTGTTCTTTTCTCTGCCCTGGTTCCCAGCATGTATCCCATACTTTCACCCTTAGCCCCCTGGACTGCTAGTTGTAACAGGTCCCTTTTGTGTATAGCTCTTAGTTTGAATCTCTTGATTCTATTGTCTATTGACTTTGGGTTAGGTATTAGGTCTGGTCATTTTTTATTTCCACTCAATGCTCATGAGACTGCTTTGCCCCTGGTACCATCCACATTTTTTTTTTCAATTTGTAGGAAGACATAGAAATATGAGGCAGAACAAGATGATTCATGTTCTATGGTTCTGTTAAAAAAACAAAAAACAAAAAGCAAAAAAAAAAATAATCCCTAAACAATAACAACAAAAAAGAAAGAAAGCGGGTGGGAGCCCCTGTCTAGATGCTATAAATATAAATTTCAGAGAAAGAAAAAGAAAATGAAAAGAAGAAAAAAAAGGAGGGGCTGGTGTGGCAAGGTTTTTTTTTTTTTTTTCATAGCACAATAAATATTGGGGAAACAGAAAGCACCTCTTAATTGTACTAGAAGCTAATACTTCCCCCCTCATTGTTCCCATAACCCTCATTTTGGGAAATATTGACTTAGATAATTCCCTTCCCACTTAAAACAAGAGAATTCAAACTTATTCAAAGAACTGAACAAGCATATGTGAGCATTTTGATTATGTCAAGGGGAATAAGTCATATGGGGATAAGAAGCTTTAGATTTTCTTTGAATCTGAATATGTCCAGGCATTTGAATAAAGTAAAGCACCACATTATTGTGTGGACTGGCTTTGGTAAAATTGAGGTTATATATAGCTATTTGGAATATGTTTAGGAAATAGTCCAATGGTATCATTTGAAGGTGGTAGTTTTTCAAAAGGGAGTAGTGAAAGTGGAACAGAACTAACACTAATGTGAATGTGGTGATTTTCAGCACATATGGTTTAAGTGCCACTCGGAAGTCAGAAAGTAGGAAAACATGTCTATTTAAGGTACAGGCACCAAAAGGAAGGCTCATAAGAGGGAAGGGTCACATGGTTTACTTGTGCCTTCTCAAGGAAGCCCATGGCTCTGTGGTAATGGGAAAGTATATGGGTTTTGTAGTTATTTGGTAGTATAATTTATCTAACCTTTCTGAATCCCATCTGTAGAATGGGAATAAACATACTTATTTCAGGGGGCTACTATGGGTCTTGGTGTGATATAATGTAGGAAAGGATTCCAGCATGATATCTTTCCCATTTTGGTTTCTTTCATCCTGTTGACCTCTTCTGACTGAGAATGTTATGAAAAGAGCAGTGGCAGAGAGAAAACTCAAAGGCGTAGTGTATGTCTGCAGTGCATGCGTGCATGTGTGTGTGTGTGTGTGTGTGTGTGTGTGTGTGTGTGTGTTCGCATGCTTATTTGTACTTGGCTTTATTCATCCCTATATCACTAATCTCCTGAGTATTGCCAAAAGGACTTTAACATTGGAATAGCCCCTGACAATTACTGTTTATAAGCACACACCTGAAAGTCTGAATCTTTCTCTTCCTTCCTTCCATCCTTCCTTCCATCCTTCCTTCCTTTCTTTCATCTTTCTTTCTTTCTTTCTTTCTTTCTTTCTTTCTTTCTTTCTTTCTTTCTTTCTTTCTTTCTTTCTTTCTCTCTTTCTTTCTCTCTTTCTTTATTTCTTTCTTCTATCTCTCTCTTTTTTTCTTTCTTTCTTTCTGTCGTTCTTTCTTTCTTTCTCTTCTTTCTTTCTTTTTCTTTCTTTCTCTCTTTCTTCATTCTTTCTCTCTTTCTTTTTCTTTCTTTCTTTCTTTCTTTCTCTTTCTTTCTTTCTTTCTTTTCTTTCTTTCTTTCTTTCTTTTCTTTATTCTTTCTTTCTTCTCTTCTTTCTTCTCTTTCTTTCTTCCTTTCTTTCATTCTTTCTTTCTTTTTTCTTTCTTTTCTTTCTTCTTTCTTTTCTTTCTTTCTTTCTTTCTTCTTTCTTTCTCTTTCTTTCTTTCTTCTTTCTTTCTTTCTTTCTTTCTTCTTTCTTTCTTTCTTTCTTTCTTTCTTTCTTTCTTTCTTCTTTCTTTCTTTCTTTCTTTCTTTCTTTCTTCTTTCTTTCTTTCTTTCTTTCTTTCTTCTTTCTTTCTTTCTTTCTTCTTCCCTTTCTTTCTTTCTTTCTTCTCCTTTCTTCTTTCTTTCTTTCTTCTTTCTTTTCTTTCTTCTTCTTTCTTTCTTTCTTTCTTTCTTCTTTCTTTCTTTCTTTCTTCTTTCTTTCTTTCTTTCCTTTCTTTCTTTCTTTCTTTCTTTCTTTCTTTCTTTCTTTCTTTCTTTCTTTCTTTCTTTCCTTCCTTCCTTCTCCTTCCTTCCTTCCTTCCTTCCTTTCTTTCCTTTCCTTCCTTCCTTCCTTTCCTTTCCTTCTTCCTTTCCTTTCCTTCCTTCTTCCTTTCCTTCCTTTCATTCTTTCCTTTCCTTCTTTCCTTCCTTCCTTCCTTTCTTTCCTTTCTTTCCTTCTTTCCTTCTTTCTTTCTTTCTTCTCTCTCTCTTTTCTTTCTTTCTTTCTTTCTTTCTATTCTTTCTTTCTTTCTTTCTTTCTTTCTTTCTTTCTTTCTTTCTTTCTTTCTTTCTTTCTTTCTTTCTTTCTTTCTTTCTTTCTTTCTTTCTCTCTCCCTTTCTCTCTCCCTTTCTTTCTTTCTTTCTTTCTTTCTTTCTTTCTCTCTTTCTTTCTTTCTTTCTTTCTTTCTTTCTTTCTTTCTTTCTTTCTTTCTTTCTTTCTTTCTTTCTTTCTTTCTTCCTTTCTTTCTTTCTTCCTTCCTTCCTTTCCTTCCTTCCTTCCTTCCTTCCTTCCTTCCTTCCTTCCTTCCTTCCTTCCTTCCTTCCTTCCCTTCCTTCCTTCCTTCCTTCCTTCCTTCCTTCCTTCCTTCCTTCCTTTCTTTCTTTCTTTCTTTCTTTCTTTCTTTCTTTCTTTCTTTCTTTCTTTCTTCTTCCTTCCTTCCTTCCTTCCTTCCTTCCTTCCTTCCTTTCCTTCCTTCCTTCCTTCCTTCCTTCCTTCCTTCCTTCCTTCCTTCCTTCCTTCCTTCCTTCCTTCCTTCCTTCCTTCCTTCCTTCCTTCCTTCCTTCCTTCCTTCCTTCCTTCCTTCCTTCCTTCCTTCCTTCCTTCCTTTCTTTCTTTCTTTCTTTCTTTCTTTCTTTCTTTCTTTCCTTTCTTTTCATATTCTTTCTTTTTTTCACTCAGCTGTACTTGGTTAGTACAGCTAAGAATGGTACTTAGTACCCTTCATGGCAGCTCTGGGGAATGAAGCAAGTAGGTAGGGAAACGCCCCCACCCTATGACAATGATTCTTGGAATATAATAAATGTTCTTGGGATACAACAAAACCAAGAAATGCTATTTGAATAAATTACTCCTTTTAAAATAAGACCTTTACCTGGCAGCACTGCAGGCCCAGAGAAGACTGGACCCCCTACAAAAATCTCCAGCAGAAACAAAGGCCAGGAAAGGAATGTCAAAGAAGCACATCAATTCCCATCAACCCTTCCCAAGTCAGCCATCCTAACAGGATTTTTATCTAGTTGAAAACCCCATGTAGGATAGGTTGGGAAAGCCCTATATAAACCAACTTGGACCAAAGGAGGTGCACATATATTCTTTCTGGGCCCTTGTGTTGATGGTAATGAGCACATTAATATTATTGGCCCATGCATATGTTATCCTCTTCTTCCTTCTTGAGATGTATACTTTCATCTTTTTATCTTTTCAAACTGGCATAGTATTAGGCATCACTACCTTTAGAAGTGCCTGTTTTCTCTCTTCAGGGGGCATTTCTCTCTCTCATTCTTATCCTCTCCCCTCCTCTTCTTCAGTTCCTTGAATTAAAATTTGTTTTTAATTCACTGCTCATCTCCTTCACATCTTTCCCATGAGGAAAGGTGACAACCTTGAAAGATATGGGCAAAGTCTAGGACTAATTTTATCTTCCTGGCCAACTCAAAGCTCACAGTTCTAGATCTTCTCAGATACTTATTCTGGTAGCAGAGGGGAAGAAAGAGAAATTCCCTTGTCCAGGGAGTAGATTCCCTTCTCTGTGCAGCCACTTTTCTCCTCTCCATTTTACATAACTCAACCTGTGTAAAGTGAACCTAGATAACCTAGATAAAAGCCTAAACAAAGGTTTTCCTTCAACTTTCTTTTCCCCTTCTTTTGGTATGGAAAAGCCCACCTGAATTACAGGACCTTTTCTCACCCTGGTGGATTTGCTTCTGGAGAAAAAAGTGGAGCAGTCCTGGCTTTGGCAGGTCCATATACAGCACATGGCGTAGAGAGCTGACTCCAATGAATATTTTTTTTCTGACTGCTTGGTATCATTTCTCTGCTGCTATCTTGCTTCATCAGACCCATCTGCATAAGGAGTTAGAAACAAGGTGCCTGAGGTGAGCTCATCCAAATTGTGGATTTATATTTTTATTTTACAAACCTGGGCACCTCTATTGGCATCAAGACCATATGGTGTTATAGAATATTAAGGAGTAAACCAGGTTCACAGTGTGCAAGGAAAACTCCTTATCTTCTATGCTATGTCTTTAGCCTCCAAAATGATTTATCTATCAATGATTTGATAGTTTTTCCCAACTCCTAAAAACTAAATTCTTTGTTGGCTTTGTGATAAGATATAGCCAATTGTTGATTTGAACTTATTTGTCTCTACCAAAGTTGAGCTAAAAGGGATTTTGATCTACATGTATAAATTTCCACATTGGCAGTTTGTATCCAAAGAAACAAAAATTTGTTTTAGGTCATTTTCTTCATTGTTGTTAGCTGGAGGCCTCGTGTAAAGGAATAAGTTGGTGAGGGTGCTATGGTGAACCTGTTGCAGAGAACAAAATTGCATTTATGTTAAAGGACAGGCCTGGGAATGGAGGAGGCTTCATAGAAAAGCAGGCATGGGGCCCACCTGTCATTAATGAGGTGCTAACTGAGTCACTACAGGCCCTTGAAACCTGTCATTAAATGCCAACCTGGGAGGAAAGCATTGTCAGCTCCATTTTATAAAGAAAAAGATGAATCTCAGAGTAGTTAAGAATCCGTTGAACAAATCAGGAGCAGAAATAGATATAATTCCATGGTTTTGGATTCATATGGCTTTTTCTACTAAGCAAGAGTCCAGGACGAATGGCACCTTCCTCTTTTCCATTAAGGCATACTCTTTCACTGCTAAATTTGTCTTGGTTCTTTAGACTTGCACAGAAATTAATAAAGGTCTCCTTTCCTAATTGCACAATCAAAATAAATTATGTCCACAAATTAGAAGGTAAGGAAATTGTATGTGCATTTTGGGTGCCCTGATAATGTCCTGCAGTAAATTGTTTTTATATAAATTGCATGCTTAATTAATCGCTTTCAAAAATGCCCATGTATTTCCCTGCAAATACATCTCTGCCTGCAATTCATAAAATACAAAGACAAATTAAATTGCCAATCCCCATATAAAAGTGTCGCCTTGGTGTATCCTGGCTGTGCTCAGTCATTCTGCTGTCTTTCCAGTGAGTGCAATAAACTCAGTGAGCCTCCTCCTTTCTGAGTTGCCTCTGGGTACCTGATTCAACAGATTTGAGGTCTCTCTTAAATTACAGCCAGACCAGGCAATAAAGCTAATGTGTGCACCAAAACGGATTGCATTGAAAATCTGGCTGGCTCAGGTGACTCCTGAGACCTCTCTAAGACTGAAAGGCAGCTCAAGGCAGTACGCAATCTGAAAGGTAAGCCACACTAAAAATAAAATCAAATAAATAAACTATCCCTAAATATTCACAATTTTCATAAGTAGAATTCTGTATAGAAATGATTTATATCAAAAAGATTTTTGGCCACACCTAGTAGTGCTCAGAATTTACTCCTAGCTCTGTGCTCAGGTATCACTCCTGCTGGGCTCAAGAAACCATATGTGGTGTGGGGCATCAAAAGAGGAGCAGCTACAGGGGCCAGAGTGGTGGCACTAGAGGTAAGGCGTCTGCCTTGCAAGCGCTAGCATAGGACGGACCACAGTTTTATCCCCCGGTGTCCCAGATGGCCCCCCAAGCCAGGGGCGATTTCTGAGCACATAACCAGAAGTAACCCCTGAGTGTCAAATGGGTGTGCCCCCCCCAAATAAAAGAGGATCAGCTACAATCAAGGCAAGCACCTTGATAGCTGTACTATCCCTCTTTTCTTTGTCTTGTCTTGTCTTGTCTTACATACAAGGAAAGTGTAAGATAAATTGCCTTCTACAATCCTAGAATTGAAATACAGTTACAGATGATCATGCTCTTTTTGAACAGAATATTAAATATTAGAACAATGAAAGTTATCGCTGGCTGATTGAGATGATCTCTTCAGAAATTTATTTTTAGAAACTTGAGTTTGCACCACTTCCATTAATTAGAGGATTTGGTCTCTGTTTTGAGTTCTTATAAACAGTATGCCTCAGTAGGCAAAAGTGAATGTTAGAAATGACCCTTGTGTGGTCTGCAAGCTGCAGCTCCTTCTGCTCTCTTTTCTAGAAAGGAATTGTGCTCACAAAAAGTGAATGAAATGTTTTGCTCGATATTAGAATTTATTTGCCAACAAGAATCCAATGCCTCAAAGTTATGTTTTTTTAAAAAATAATGCAGCAAATAATTCTGCTACAGAAATCCTCCTTCTGGCTTGTCCTTCAACTCAGGGGTGGGAAGTGTCACCAGGTGACCATCCTCAGCTCAGCCAGTGTTATTGGAGGTGAGAGGGCGCCCAACAGAGCCTCTCTCATCAGACAGCACAGCTTGTCTTTAGTTGATAATTCTTGCAGCTGGAGTTGAAGGGCTTGCCTTTTTAAAGCAAAGAAAATATAAGTCAGAAGGCACTGAGATGGTCTAACTTGTGGAGTGTCTGGGCTGAGGTAAATTGTTACTCCTGTGGAGACCAAGGTGCATTTCCTGTTAGGCTAAATTATAATGGAAGGGTCAAAGTGAAAGTTCAGATCCACTGAAATGCTATTTCCAGTGCTAACTGAAATCCAACATCAAAACAAAATTGAATACCCTCCACAGATGCATTTTTGCAGATGTTGGGAACTTGGCTTTGTCTTCTGGCACCAGTGCTAAGACAGGGGCATCATGGGAAACTGCCCTGACAGGGGTCCAACTATTCCCTCAATAAGCAGTTCCAAGTTGTTGTTTGGAGATGAGAAGCAGCCCCCCTCCCCTCACTCTGATTGCTCTCAGAACTCTCTGGCTAATTCCAGCAGCCCCCAAGTTAGAGAACCTCTCAGGCTCTACATAAACTGGAAAAAGAAGTTGTTTTCAAGAAAATTCTGCCTCAAGCCCAACACACACACACACACACACACACACACACACACACACACACACACACACACACACACACAGAGTTCTGTGCTCATACTACAAGGGACCATATGGGAAACACTGGATCTACTGATTATATTATTACTCTGCCCCCCCCAACAAATGTATTAAGGTGAAGAAAAATGATTATCAGAATAGAATATTGAGACTGTTAAATTTCATTTAATTTTCATTTCTTGATTTTCTTCATAAAAATAAAATAAAACCCAGGAGTATTTACTACTACCTCAAGTATTATTCTACTATGAATGGAATAAAAAGTACAGATATTATTCATCTGAGATATATATGTGTGCCATGTACCTGAGCATGTTGAACTTCCCCCCTCTTCTCATACACACAATGAATGGAGAATGTTGATTCTTCTTTTGGAGGGGAGGTGGTGTTTGGGCTAAGCCCGGTGATCCTCAAGGAGTACTATGCCTCTGTACTTAGGAATTGCTCATGGTGGGGTTTTGTGGACCATGGGGTATTCCTGGACTCAAATCTGGGTCTGCCCCACGAAAAGCAAGTGCCCTACCCATTGTATTATTGCTCTGGCTAGAGTATTGATTATTGATGTTTGTGAAAGAAGCACAGTTTATCTACAATATTTCTAAACTCCATGGCTTTACTTGTCATTTCTTGACCTTCTAGATTTGTTCAGTAACACATCACTATTTCTCTTTTCCAATTTTCATTTCCCATTGATTTTTGAGTGATGATGAGAAGTAACCAGTAGATATAGAGGAGCATTGAAGATAAATGTGCTCTTGATTAGAAACTTAAAGCTCTGAGTATATCTTCAACTATTCTGTGCAAAACATTTTCACAGAACCATACTATTGATCATATAATTTAGTAATGTTAAACTCAATAATGTGGGTTGTTTATATGCCTGGACCTGATACTTTGATAGTAAAATAACAAAATGTTCTTTTAAGGGACAGATAACCATTTTCCAACCTTCTTTCATAGGATGCCTCTTGAAAAACATAAATTTTCAGTACCTTTTTGACCCTTATACTGTAAATATATTTTCCCCTCTTGAAGTAAAGAGGACCTATCACAAAGTACATTCAGTTATCTTTAAAGAAGATGAGAGAAATTGTCATTGTTCTACTTTGCCTTGTATGTCTGTGTGAAATTTATCCAGACTTGTAGTCACTTTTATTCTTTCTTACTGGTAATGCCTGCTCTTTCATGACAATGAGTCTTTCTTTTTTATATTAATATAGAAAAGTCTTTTGATAACAGATTTCTTTATTTCCCCATAAGTCTATAGTAGCTTTCTAAGTATAGTGATGCTTCTGGGCCTCTGGGTATTTCTTTAGAAAAGAAACATTTGAGTGTAGTATGATTAATATAATGCATTCAGATGGTGATATAATTGGAAATTCATCCATCATAATTTTAATGACTACTGTCTCTTTTACTTCGAAAGGAACACATATACCTAAGGTTTGTGTAGGATCTAAAGAGAACCAGTGTCTTAGAATTTGAGATTCTTTAAATTTTGATGCATGGTAGATATTCAGAAAATATTTTTTGGGTAAGAAAATGGTAAATATTGCATGAGTTTTCTGTCAATTTATCTTTTTAAGATACTAAAAACCTTTAGGGAAAAGGGCACTGATATGAAATTTCATTTACTATAACCAAACTTTGATTATCAGAAGAAGAGATGTTATTGGTATAGTCTGAGGACTACCAATTAAATTCATCTCTTTCTGGCCCTGTCTCAGGAATTCATATGTGGTTGTATGGATATAAAGGAATATTAGTAAAGTTTGACCAAATAATTGTACTAAAGACACAAAAGGAGCCGGAGAGATAGCATGGAGGTAGAGCATTTGCCTTGCATGCAGAAGGACGGTGGTTCGAATCCTGGCATCCCATATGGTCCCCCAACCTGCCAGGAGCGATTTCTGAGTGTAGAGCCAGGAGTGACTACTTAGGGCTGCTGGGCTTGACTCAAAAGCCCCCCCCCAAAAAAGAGTAGACACTAAAACACTCTTGGAGAAGTGTTACTGTTCTCTGACTCTTTTTGTGGGTCTTAGCAGACGTGGGAGACATTTTCTCCATCACGTGGTCAAAGTTTGACACCTTTAGGACTGGTGTGATAACAGATGGAATAAAAGTAGAAGTGGCCTGATTACAGGAGCTTATTTTTCTCTTAAGTGGGTCTCCCAGAAATAAAATGAGATATTAGAGATTATTTCATGAGTAACTGTGCCAGAAAGGACAAGCAGAGTTAAGAGTCCATAATACATGAACTGGTATTGTTACCATAATACCATATATTAACCCTCAAAAAATAAGACTAAGATGAATTTGTGTTTTAAAAATAAATATTACACTTCTTTCATTAACCTGCGATAATAAAAACTCTTAAAATTAGAATATCTTAGATCTCTTTAAATCACTGAAAGGGGTAAGAATTAAAGAACTCTCCATTATAAATCAGAAATGATTAAAACAGTGAGGTCTAATTGATGCCATTAAAATGTAACTTTTTTTTTTTATTAAAGGGGGGATATCTAGATAGCGTCCTTGACTCCAGAGTATAGGATGGATAACAAGGAAAGAGAAAAATTGAGAATATGAGAGTAAGAAAAGTCAGATAGGAAGTAATGGTGAGTAAATGCTAAGGATCTCAGTTATATTGGTGGAATGGAGGAGTGATATAGCTATATATTCCAAATCACAGAGTCAACAATACTAAAATTAAAAGATCAAAAAACAACAACAAAACTTAAAAATATGCAGGCCATGCATAAAGGTAAAATTAAAAGGGATTAAAAGCCTTGATTTCAGAACTGAAACCATACGATACATAGAGAAAAACATAGGCAGAGCTCTCCACAATGTTGAAGCTACTTTTCCTCAGAAAACTAGAAATTGAATTTTCATTTGACTTAGCAACACCTCTTCTAGGAATATACCTTAAGGGAAACAAAACACAATACTGAGAAGTTATTTGCACTCCCATGTTCATTGTAGTACTACTGACAATAGCCAGAATTTGGAAACAGCACAAGTGATGAAGAACAGATGCATGAGTAAAGAAACATAGTATATGTACACAATAGAATACTATGCAGCTGTTAGGAAAAATGAAGTCATGAATTTTGCTTATAATTGGATACACATGGAGTTATTGAGTGAAATGTTGAGTGAAATGAGTCAGAGGGAGAGGGATAGACATAGAATGTTACACTCTTCTGTGGAATATAAAAAACCCATATTATGAGAATAACACCCGAAGATAATAGAAATGTTGGTGGGTGAGAAGTGCAGTTAAGACAGAGAAAGGGCCACTCTGCCAATAATAATAGGAAATCATCACCCTGAACAAGAATTAAGAATTGAAAGGAAGTAAAGTGATATGTATGGTACCTCTTCAGTAACAATATGGCAAATCACAATGCCTAAAAAGAGAAAAGGGGAGAGAGAGAAAAAGGAGGAAGAGGAGGAAAAAGAAGAAGAAGGAAAGAGGAGGAGGAGGTGAAGAAGGAGGAGGAGGAGAAGGGAGAGGAGGAGGAGGGGGAAGAGAAGGAAGAGAAGGAAGAGGAAGTGGAGGAGGAGAAGGAGAAGGAGGAAAAGAAGAAGGAGGAAGAGGAAGAGGAGGAGGAGGAAGAGGAGAAGATAAAGTGGAGGAAAAGGAGGAGGAGGAGAAGGGAGGAGGAGAAAGACAAAGAAGAGAAAGAAGAAAGAAGAAAAGAAAAAGGAAGAAGAAAGAAGAAGAAGAAAGAAGAAGAAGAAGAAGAACAACAACAACAACAATAACAACAAAAACAACTACAAGAGACACAGGGTAAGGATTGGGGTGGGTTGGGACCATGGGAGGGTAAAACGAAATTAGTGGTGGGAAATGAGCACTGATAAATGGATGGGTGTTAGAACATTATATGATCAAAACTCAACTGTCAACTACTTTTTAACTCTGTATGCATGATTTAATAAAAAATAATGTATAGGCTGGTGTGATGGAAGTGAACTGGGACATTGGTAGAGGGAAACTGATGCTGTGGTGGAACATTGTATGCCTGAAACTCAACTATAAATATCTGTAAATCACAGTGCCTTAATATAAAAGTAAATTTAAATATATTTAAAATCTGATTATTATTTATCTTAGTTATCTGAAGATTATTGCTTTTAATAAGAATAAAGGGTATAATATTTTTACAATTCTCTCTTGCTTCCAAACCAAGGGTTAAAGGCAACTAGTTCATGGCCTTTGAGTCCATTTCTTCCACTCTTATTCCCATCCCTTGTTAAAATATTTAACTCTTCCACCAGATACCAATAGAAGTTGAGCTCCACACATCTGTTTTCTGTCATCGCAGCTGACAGTATATTTTCAGAACTCTGGAATTTCTACCATTGCTTAATCTTATATCCGGGAGCAGAAACTATGAGGCGTGAGCAGGAAACAGTCTGTAAACTTTGGGATTCTGTCCTAAATTTTGCCTTTTGGATATGGGGGTTGAGGGGGGCAGCTGTCAAGTTTTAATCTTGCAGGCCATGTGCTGGCTCCCTGGGACTTCACAGGAGAAATAGAACAATGATTTCTCAAGCCTCTGAAAGTGGCTGAAGAGTGGGGAGCTGGGTAGTATCTACAAAGAAGGTGCTGGATTTTGAATGAAACCCAGTTTTGGAACAAGACTTAAAAAATCAGAACCAGACAATAATGGAAATGCAGGAAGCATGGCACAAGTATAAAATTAATTGCAGGAGTTTTAGTTCTTGGTTGTATAAATCAGCTTTCCAAGGGCTCTGGATTTTTGCTGAAAGAATATAGAAGTTGGACTCCTATAATCCATTCAAATATGTGTTTGTTTGTTTTTTGGTACAATGCTGCCCTTGATTTTTCTAAGAGGACATCTTCATTTGTGAGTGGTGGTCATAAAGTACAATGGAATTGGATGTGAGGAGATTCAGGGATTGTCATCATTGTCATTGTCAGGGATTGTCATCATTGGTGGCCTTGGTTTCCTGATTAACAAATTATATCTATGAGCCATCTTAATTTTCTACAGAATTGCAGTGAGGAACAAATGAATTCAAGAGTAAGAGAGACAACAAATAAACAAATAAATAGACTAGTTGAGCTGCTAGACTCAGTTATGCTGCATGCATCCAGGGAGTCTATACAAATTCTGAGATTAAAATTCAACAGTTGCAAAGGACAAATATTGGGGCAGGGTTCTGTAGTGTTGACATATTATTTTCTGCCCAGGCTGAATCTAAGACTGAGCTACAGCAAACAAAAGAAAATATGCTTCCTATCTGCTCTCTCCTCTGAAAAAACATGGGCATAGAAATGTTATACTATAGGCTGACCGTGAACCTTAGATGTAGATTGTGGACTGACGGTTAACAAATTTCAGTTTGAGGGTCATAAATCTACACGATTTTCTCTCCTCACAGTAAATTTTTATGTTTCTTGATGGAGGTCATGTTTTATTTTATGAGTTAATGAATATTATGCCTATCATTATGTATGCAGACTAGTTCAAAGTTAGATTGCAGGCTAGTTTCAATAAATACTCAGCCTAAAAAAATTTTTTTTTGCTACAGTGACCTTTCTCTTTCTCTTATCATTGTTATACTTGTTTTAATGGTTTAATATATATTTCCAGTGAATTTACTTTTTTGAAATTAAAGAAAACCATTATGAACTCAAGAACATTTAAATAGCAAATTTAAAAATAGAAGAGAATATTGGAAAGAAGAAAATAAAGAGAAGGAAGGAAACAAAGGGAGGGAGGAAGGAAACAAAGATTATTTTGTCTTTTTTAGATTACTGTAGTTAGTACTTGTCTTTTTTATTTTTTGCAAATATTTAATCTGAGAATGTCTTAAGCTTAAAGTTAGCTGCTGGCCTCCTTGAAAGTTACCCCTTATTCCACTTGTGTTTATTTTTCTGCACAGTTTGTGGCATGGATTCTGAAATCTTTCACGTAAGATTTCACCTCTCCCCTGACTTGGGCTCTCTTTCCTTCAACCAAGCCTTCTGTCCCATCTCTATTTTTTTTTTTTTTTACCAAATTTTCATTGTTCACTTTCTAGTTCTGAGCTAAACCTAGTAATCTCCACCTCCAATCTCATAATCTATATTTTTTAAGTTTTAGTCATGGTGATATACAATATGACAATCAATGATTTGGTTTTATGCATACAACAATCTAAAAACCACATCTCCCACTAGTGACCATTTCTCTCCATCACTGTTCTCAGAGAATCCCTTTTCCCACACTTCTCCTCATCTCAGAGCTCTCTCCATCTCACTGTCATGGTGAGCTCCTTTCTTGGCTCTTGGTTCTTAGATGCTATAGCTTCAGTTAATGTGTTGTTCCTTTTCTATGCTTATTTATATTCCACATAGAAGAGCATTCTGCATCTATACTTCTTCTGATTGACTTTATTGAGCATGGATGGAAATAGAATTCCATCCATATAGCAGTGAATTGCATGATTTCATCTTTTCTTAAAGCAAAGAAATATTCCATTTGTGAATAAAATATATATTATATTTTCCTTATCCAGTCATCTGCTCCTAGGCACTTGGATTATTTTGATTTCAGCTGTTGTAAATAGTGCATCAATAAACATAGGAGTGCAAATCTCTTCTTGAAATAGTTTTTGGACCTTGGGATAGATTCCAAAGTGGGATTGCTTAGTCATATGGAAGCTCAATTCTTAATTAGTTTGAGAAGTTTCCATATTTTTTTTAGAAAGTTCAAACCAGTCAACATTCTTAGCAGCAGTGAATGAGAGTTTCTTATTCCTCACATTCACACTAATACTAGTTATCTTTGTCCTTTATGATGTGTGTCAGTCTCACTCTTGGCCTCACACGCTCTTGATGAACATGCAGGCTGATGGATATAAACTAAAAAAAAATTCTTTTTGTTTGTTTGTTTTTGGGCCACACCAGTGATGCTTAGGGGTTACTCCTGGCTATACGTTCAGAATTCGCTTCTGGCTTGGGGGACCGTATGGGTTGTCAGAGGATCGAACCTCAGTCTGTCCTAGGTTAGTGCATGCAAGGCAGATGCCCAACCATTAACACCACTGCTCCAGCTCCCCAACTTTTTTTTAAAGGCATGTGCCTTCCTATCTCAATGGCCCCATATGTAGAAAATATTTTTCCACAAACACTTCCCAGATTATTTTAAAAAATTTTAAATGCAGACTGATGAATCAGAGCAGAGGTTCTCTGCATGAAGATAAAAGAATCTTCTTCCAAAGAATGAATTTAGCTTTTGATGTGGGATGCCTGTCCTTTTTTAGAGGGGTGAAGTAACTGTTTAACTAAATAGATAGCTCCTGCAGTGTGAACAAGCCTTGTTAAACTCATGATACTATGAGTGTGATCAGAAAAGTTAACACCTGTTTTTCTTACCTGGATACACAACTCATTTTAAAGTTTGTAAATTTGGCAACCATTGCTCTTTTCTTTTTCAGCACAAATATGTAGAGATGGATCCTGACAGGTAGAAGAGAGCAGAGTAGCATATTTTTCTGGCAGCCAGTCTCAGGCATCTTAATGAAGGAAAATGGATTTTTGGGAAAAGAATATCAATACACAAATGCTGAATCTAAGATAGAAATGGGAGCTAGTTGCCAGAGCACTTCAGGTTGTGTACTTGGAACTGAGCAGTCAAGCCCTGAAGGGCCTCCTGAAGGAAGAGTCATAAATAGAAGCAGACACGAGTGCTGTTGGAAGACAGAGTCCTCTTGGGAAAGCTGGAAGCAGCAGGGTGACCTATTTTTTCCATTTCATTTCAAGTCTTTTGATAAAAGGTCTAAAATTTTTGCCCTAAATCTACTTGCTATTTGATTTTAAGTGGGCAGAGGTAAGTTTAGGTGGTGGTCAGTGTTTGATACCTGTGTGTGTAAGAGTGAGATCTCTTTATACTTCCTGCCTTTTCTTTTTGTTATTTTTGTTCCATAGCTAGCAGTATCTGGAGATTACTTCCAGCTTTGTGCTCAGAGGTCACTCTGCAAGTGGTTAGGCAGGGACCAATTTGGGTTGTCCATTTGCAAGGCAAGAAAGAATCTTAATTTTATTCTATCTCTCTGGCCCTTCATTTTGTCTTTAAGACAAAATACTTTGTAGGAAATCCATGACTACCTAAGGAACTTTTTCATCAATATGCCGAGTTAAGTTTCATTGGCAGTAATAAAGGACTTCATGTTATGTACTTTGCCCTGCCATATGAAAAGTACATAATATTTTTTTCATGAATCTTTTTTTTTCTTTATTTGAACATCTTTTTTTTTTTTTTTTTGGTTTTTGGTTTTTGGGCCACACCCAGCGGTGCTCAGGGGTGACTCCTGGCTATCTGCTCAGAAATAGCTCCTGGCAGGCACGGGGGACCATATGGGACACCGGGATTCGAACCAACCACCTTTGGTCCTGGATTGGCTGCTTGCAAGGCAAATGCCACAGTGCTATTTCTCCGAGCCAATTATTTGAATATCTTGATTACAAATATGATTGTGATTAGGTATCATTCATGTAAAGAACACCCCCCTTCACCAGTGCAACATTCCCACCACCAATGTCCCAAATCTCCCTCCATCCCACCCCACCTTACCCCACCTGTACTCTAGACAGGCTTTCCAGTTCCCTCATTCATTCACATGATTATAGTAGTTCTCAGTGTAGTTATTTCTATAACTGCACTCACCACTCTTTGTGGTGAGCTTCAAGAAGTGAGCTTGAAGTTCCAGCACTCATCTCATTGTCTCTAAGGATTGTTGCAAAAATGACTTTTGTTTTTCTTAGATTCTTTTTTATTTTTCATAGATGAGTGAGACTATTCTGTGTCTCTCTCTCTCTTTCTGACTTACTTCACTCAGCATGATAGACTCCAAGTATATCCATGTATAGGAAAATTTTATGACTTCATTTCTCCTGACAGCTGCATAATATTCCATTGTGTATATGTACCACGGTTTCTTTAGTCATTCGTCTGTTGAAGGACATCTTGCTTCTTTCCAGAGCCTGGCTATTGTGAATAGTGCTGCAATAAATATAGGTGTGAGGAAGGGGTTTTTGTATTATATTCTTGTGTCCCTAGGATATATCCCTAGGAGTGGAATAGCTAGGTCGAATGGGAGCTCAGTTTCCAGTTTTTGGAGGAATCTCCATATCGCTTTCCATAGAGGTTGAACTAGACGACATGCCCACCAGCGGTGGATAAGAGTTCCTTTCTCTCCACATACCAGCACTGACTGTTCTCATTCTTTGTGATGTGTGCCAATCTCTGTGGTGTGAGATGGTATCTCATCATTGTTTTGATTTGCATCTCCCTGATGATCAGTGATGAGGAGCATTTTTTCATGTGCCTTTTGGCCATTTGTATTTCTTTTTTTTTTTATCAAAGTATCTGTTTATTTCTTCTCCCCATTTCTTGATGGGATTAGATGTTTTTTTCTTGTAAATTTCTGTCAGTGCCTTGTATATTTTGGAGATTAGCCCCTTATCTGATGGGTATTGGGTGAATACTTTGTCCCACATGGTGGGTGGCTCTTGTATCCTGGGCACTATTTCTTTTGAGGTGCAGAAGCTTCTGAGCTTAATGTATTCCCATCTATTGATCTCTGCTTCCACTTGTTTGGAAAGTGCAGTTTCCTCCTTGAAGATGCCTTTCATCTCAATGTCATGGAGTGTTTTACTGACGTGTTATTCTCTATACCTTATGGTATGAGGTCTGATATCAAGATCTTTAATCTATTTGGATTTTACCTTCATACATGATGTTAACTGGGGGTCTATGTTCACTTTTTTGCAAGTGGCTAGCCAGTTCTGCCAGCACCACTTATTGAAGAGGTTTTCCCTGCTCCACTTAGGATTTTTTGCTCCTTTGTCAAACATTAGTTGATTGTATGTCTGGGGAACATTGTCTGAGAACTCAAGCCTATTCCACTGATCTGAGGGTTTGTCTTTATTCCAATACCATGCTGTTTTGATAACTATTGCTTTGTAGTACAGTTTAAAGTGGGGGAAATTAATACCTCCCATTTTCTTTTCTGTAGGAGTGCTTTAACTATTCAAGGGTGTTTATTGTTCCAGATAAATTTTATAAGTGTTTGATCCACTTCTTTGAAGAATGTCATGGGTATTTTTAAGGGGATCACATTATATCTGTACAATGCTTTGGGGGGGTATTGCCATTTAATGATGTTAATCCTGCCAATCCATGAGCAGGGTATGTGTTTCCATTTCCGTGTGTCCTCTCTTATTTCTTGGAGCAGGGCTTTATAGATTTCTTTGTATAGGCCCTCCACGTCTTTGGTCAAGTTGACTCCAAGGAATTTGAGTTTGTGTGGCACTAATGTGAATGGGATTGTCTTCTTGATGTCCATCTCTTCCCTATCATTATTGATATATAAAAAGGCCATTGATTTCTGTGTGTTAATTTTGTAGCCTGCCACCTTGCTATGAGTCTATTGTTTCTAGAAGCTTTTTGGTAGAGTCTTTGGGGTTTTCTAAGTAGAGTATCATGTCATCTGCAAACAGTGAGAGCTCGACTTCTTCCTTTCCTATCTGGATTCCTTTGATATCTTTTTCTTGCCTGATCGCTATAGCAAGCAATTTCAGTACTATGTTGAAGAGGAGTGGTGAGAGCGGGCAGCCTTGTCTTGTGCCAGAATTTAGAGGAAAGGCTTTCAGTTTTTCTCCATTGAGGATAATATTTGCCATTGGCTTGTTGTAGATGGCTTCAACTAGATTGAGAAATGTTCCTTTCATTCCCATCTTGCTGAGAGTATTGATAAAGAATGGGTGTTGGACCTTATCAAATGCTTTCTCTGTGTCTATTGATATGATCATGTGATTTTTATTTTTTTCTAATTGATGTTGTGTATGATGTTGATAGATTTATGAATGTTAAACCATCCTTGCATTCCTGGAATGAAATCTACTTGGTCGTAATGTATGATCTTCTTGATGATGCATTGGATCCTATTTGTCAGGATTTTGTTGAAGATCTTTGCATCTGCATTCATCAAGGATATTGGTCTGTAATTTTCTTTTATGGCAGCATCTCTGTATGCTTTTAGTATCAAGGCGATGTTGGCTTCATAAAAGCTGTTTGGGAGTGTTCCCATTTTTTCAATTTCATGGAAGAGCTTGGCTAGGATTGGTAGTAGCTCCTCTTGAAAGATTTGAAAGAATTCATTAAGAAATCCATCTGGGCCTGGCCTTTCTTTTTGGGCAGATGTTTGATTACAGTTTCAATTTCCTCAGTAGTGCTGGGGGTGTTTAGATATGCTACATCCTCCTTACTTAACTGTGGAAGGTTATAAGTGTCCAAGAATTTTTCCATTTCTTCCAGGTTCTAATGTTTAGTAGCATAAAGTTTCTCAAAGTAGTCTCTGATTACCCTTTGGATCTCTGCAATATCTGTCGTGATCTCCCCCTTTTTATTTCTAATGT
Source organism: Suncus etruscus (assembly GCF_024139225.1). Taxonomy (NCBI): domain Eukaryota; kingdom Metazoa; phylum Chordata; class Mammalia; order Eulipotyphla; family Soricidae; genus Suncus; species Suncus etruscus. The sequence goes on from NC_064848.1 coordinate 33,696,750, forward strand.
GGGTTATCAGGTTTCTCTCTCTTTGCCAATGGTCTATCAATCTTGTTTATTTTTTTCAAAGAACCAACTTCTGCTTTTGTTGATCTTTCAGATTGCTTTTTGTGTTTCCACATCAATGATTTCTGCTCTCAGCTTTGTCATTTCCTACTGTCTCCCTATTTTTGGGTCCTTTTGTTGAGCACTTTCTAATTCTATGAGCTGTGTCATTAAGCTATTAAGGAAGCCCCCTTCTTTCCTGATGTGTGCTTGCAAAGCTATAACTTTTCCTCTCAGGACCACTTTTGTTGTGTCCTATAGATTCTGGCAGTTTGTGTCCTCATTATTATTTGTTTCCAGGAAAGTTTTGATTTCCTCTTTGATTTCATCTTGGACCCACTGGTTGTTCAGTAGCAGGGTGTTTAATTTCCAATTGTTAAAGTTTTTCTTCTGTGTGCCTTTGTAGTTCACATCTAATTTCAGAGCCTTGTAGTCAGCAAAGGTAGCCTGCAAGATTTCTATCCTCTTGATTTTATGAAGGTATGTTTTATGTGTCAGCATGTAGTCTATCCTGGAGAATGACCCATGTACATTGGAGAAGAATGTGTATCCAGGTTTTGGGGGGTGGAGTGTCCTATATATATATCTACTAGTCCTCTTTCTTCCATTACTCTTTTCAGGTCTAGTTTGTTTTTGTTGGGTTTTTGTCTGGTTGACCTATCAAGTGTTGACAGGGCTGTTTTGAGTTCTCCCACAATTATTGTGTTATCATTGATGTCTTCTTTCAGATTTTTCAGTAATTGTATTAGATAATTTGCTGGTCTCTCATTAGGTGATATATGTTTAATAGTGTGATTTCTTTCTGTTGCACATATTCCTTGATTAGTACATAGTGTCCATCTTTGTCCCTTACCACTTTTCTGAGTATAAAGTTGGTGTCATCAGATATTAATATGGCCACCCCAGCCTTTTTAAGGGTGTTTGCTTGGATGATTTTCCTACAGCCTTTTATTTTGAGTCTATGTTTGTTCTGACTATTCAGGTGTGTTTCTTTTAGGGAGCAGAAGGTTGGATTCATCTTTTTGACCCTTTTTGCCACTCTGTGTCTTTTAATTGGTGGATTTAGTCCATTGACATTGAAGGAGATGATTGTCATATGATTTAATGTCATCTTTGTAGGTAAGTCTGTTGGTCTCAGTTGTCTTAAAGTAGACCTTTCAGTTTTTCCTTTAAGGATGGTTTTTCATTTGTGAAGTTTCTGAGCTGTTTTTATCCATGAAAGTATGTATCTTTCCTTCAATGTGAGTCGGACTGGGTACAGTATTCTTGGTGAGGCACTCATTTCATTCCGTCTTGTCACAATATCCCACCATTGTCTTCTGGCCTTGAGAGTTTCTTGTGTCTGCTGTAAGTCTTAGGGATGCTTCTTTGAATGTAATTTTCTTTTTTGATCTTGCTGCTTTCAGTATTCTATCTCTCTCTGTGGGATTTGTCATCATAATGAGGATGTGTCTTGGGGTGTTTTTCTTTGGGTCTCTTTTAGCTGGTACTCTTCAGGATGCATGATTTGATTGCATGTAGTCGTTAGCTCTGGGAGTATCTCTTTGATGATGTCTTTGACAGTTGATTCTTCCTGGAGATCTCCTACCTGGGTCTCAGGGACTCCAATGATTCTTATGTTGTTTCTGTTGAGTTTATCAAATACTTCTATTTTCATCTGTTCACATTCCTTGAGTACTTTTTCCATTGCCTGATCATTTGTCTTAAGGTTCTTTTCCAATTTCTTCTGCTGTGTTGAGTTTTTCTGCATCTCATCTTCTAGCATGCCGATTCTGTCCTCAGCTGCTGTTATCCTGCTGGCAAGACCATCCACTGAGGTTTTCAGTTGAGCTACTGTGTTTTTCAGATCTGTTATTTCAGTTTGGAGTTTTCTGTCTTTGTGTTCTTTTCAGATCGATCTATGCTTTCTTTGAGTTCTACAAACATTTTCCTTATTTCTATTCTAAACTCCTTATTCGAGAGGTTAATAAGATGGTTGGAATGTTTTAGGTCATCCGCACTATCGTCTTCATTCTCTGCATGTTGTTTGCCTGCGAGATTTCCCCACTGTCACGCTTGTAGTGTGATTTTTTTTTCTGCGTGTTGTGGTGGGGTTCATTGGTTGGAAAGAGTGCACAGCCGCGAAGCTAAGTGGAGCGGCCGTGCTCTTCTGAAGCCTCTGGAAGAGCTATTTTTCTGGTCTTTTTTGGCCCACTCCCAAGAGGTTCAGGAAACAGGACAGTGGAAAAACACACACAGGCAACACTTACAGTTTCTCACAGTCGGGAACCACTGGACGGGCATAGATATTCCCAGCCTGATGTCACAGACAGGGGACTTGCCTTTCTGCAGAATACTGTGGATAGCCAGTTTTCATGGTCGGACACAGTTCCTTGGTGTTCCGGCCCTTGGATGAGCCTCTGGAAGAGCTATTTTTCTGGTCCCTTTTTGGCCCACTCCCAAGAGGTTCAGGAGACAGGACAGTGGACAAGTACATTATATATTAAAAGCAACATTAAGAGTGTGAAACAGCAAAAGAAAAAAAAAAGAGTGTGAAACAGCCATTAGGGACTATAAATTATGAAACCTTCTTAATTTCATATGTTAATACACACACACACATAGATACATGCATTCACACTATTACTCTCATTCCCCACTTGCCCTTCTGCTACCTACTTAGAATAAAATGACAAGTGGACCGAGCACTAAAGCTTTTAGGATCTTTGTCAAAAGAATCAAAGCAGAATAGAAAAAATGGTTACATAGTTTATATCAGTGGATTTTTCATTGCTTGTACACAGACCAGTGGTGAGCAGAAGTTTACTGCTGATAGGTAAAAAAGCTCTTATTTAATATAGGGGTTTTTAACTACTGGTACCTGGCCTGGTGCTGGTGCATAAACATAAAAGGTTGAAGCCACTGCTTCCTATAATATATGATCATACACATGCAGAGTAATTACTGCTATTATAGTTAGGGTCTACTTATAGATATGGAATGATTATGAAATAAAAATGGTAACTATACAGTGACTTGAGCAGTAAGATGAACATGCCCAGCCTGTTAGCTCTTTCATGATTAGCTTCACTAGTGGCAATATTATCCGCCCATTCAAGATGAATGCACCAACTGCTTGTGTGTCTTTGATATCCTCCTACCAATATGTGCATATGCATATTCATTTTCTCCTTACATTCCCACCTGTTTATTATGTCAGAAATCCCTTTTAGATATAACTTGAGGGGGGGTATGTGTTAGCTTGTGTGAATGTGTAGAATAAAAAGTTCTCTTGAGAACAATTTCCAGTGGGGAGAGGATACTGGATATTTCAGTCATATTATACATTCCATTTGAATAGAGTTTTATAATTTATAGAATACATACACATTTTTCACATAGTCTCACTGACTAAGAAGAGGTCATTTGAGATACTCTTTCCAACTTTCAGTGGATTCCAAGAAGCATTCTAGGAATCCCTGTGGTGCCTAAACCTTCATCACCCTGGAAAAGATTTTCACTCTTTTTATCCCACAAAGCTGCTGTAACATTTGAGTCCTGGCCCATCTGTTGGCTACTTCTTTGTAAAATGGGCCACAAAAAAGCCTTCACAGTAACCCTGTCCACTAAAACCATTGCCAGATTCCCTATTCTCTCAAGATTTAGAACATAGACTTAGAGCAGGAAGGAGAATAAGCTTCTCAGCTTTTCTTTTTATTAGACCATTTTAGAGAAGCTGATACAATATATAAATGATTTCAATGGTTTATCCTGCCATAATCTTGAAAGACAGATATAATCTTTTGTGTGAAATTCCCTCAAGTTAAATCCTAACATGAGAGGATACTGGTGATCAAGGACTATATATAGTTTCAGCAGTCTTGGCCCATAGGAAGCAAATGTGTCCAAGTTTCCTGAATTATGTGGGCCAGACAACAGTTCTCCATGCTATATAATTGATCCTAAAACACCCTGTACTTAGAAAGAGCACAGTCCAGGCTTCCCAAGTTTTAGAGCTGAATTTCCAAATCTCTTTTTTGATATTGTCTTATAAAGGAAACAAAAGACTTCATCTCAGATTGAACTTGTTTGTCTCATACACTTGCAAATTTATGCTTTTTGTTTGCTTTTGGGCCACACTTAACAGTTCCTAGGGATTATTCCTGGTTCTATGCTCAGGGATCACTCCTGCTATGATTTGAAGACCATGTAGGGTGCCTGGGATCAAACCTAGGTCAGCCATATACAAGGCAAGGGCACTCTCCTGTATTCTCACTCTGATCCTTCTTTTTTGTTTTTGTTTTTGGATTTTGGGTCACACCCGGCATTGCTCAGGGGTTACTCCTGGCTCTAAACTCAGAAATCGCTCCTGGCAGGCTCGGGGGAACATATGGGATGCCGGGATTTGACCCACCGTCTTTCTGCATCAAACACCATACCTCTATGCTATCTCTCTGGTCCTTCATTTTAATCTTGTTTAATACATCACTATCTAGGTGAATCCCCAGATTAAAACAACAGCTATTTTATTTTTCTTCTAACACTTTCTTCAAAACTCAGCTTGAATTTTATTCACTCATGCAGTCTCCCCTAAAAGACCAGGGATGTGTGTGTGTGTGTGTGTGTGTGTGTGTGTGTGTGTGTGTGCGCACGCGCACGCGCGCACATGTGCAGGCACTGTTGGAGCTTGAACACATGGTCTCACATAGGCAAGGTAAGTGTTGTACCCTGTTCTACATCCCTAGTTATACTCAGACTTTATGATGTCTGTTAAACAAATCTATTTAGTCTGCACTATGAACCTCAATCCCTTTGCCTAATTACTTTTTCTTCTTGTTGAGTCCCTTTGGGGAAGGCCTTCATATTGTCTTCACCTTTGTATTGATCTGTGTCCAAGTACCTAGCAATGTGTTTTATAAATAGTATTTATGAATGGACCAAATCTTTGGGAAAGTTTAACAATAGTTCTGCAATGTTCATCTCATTATTATTTCAAATAATGTTTATTTGTTGGTGCTATTTCTTGATCTGAGAGCACATGGGGTTTTCTAAGGTTTTTAACAGTAGGTATTAAGATTTGAAATGTTATTTAAACTATATTCATCAGTATCTTTATAATATTCTCAAATCTTTTCCTTTATTTCTTTTTTGTAATACAGTCTCAAAATGGAACAGTTTTCCATATAGTAGAGGTTTCAGGACTCTCTCTCAAGGCCTAGTTTTCAGGGGTCACCATGCTTCTTCTTACATATTTCTCTCTCTCTTAGAGCTGGTAAACGATGCTGTAGCAAGAGGAGGAGGGAGGCAGGAAGGGCACAACTTATAGCCTGTAGCAATTGTACATGGGCTTCCTTGAAATGTCTTTCAGTGCTCCCTTACCTTTAAGGACACAATTGCTGCCATATGCCATCTCCCTGGGTAATGTGCTGACCTCTTTTAGACAGAAGATTTAAAGAATTATATTGTAGATTTTTAAACGTATTTTAAAAAGATGGCCTTCAGGATTCTCAAGATCCTGTTAAATGTGCCATTTTTGATCTCGGCTCAGCTGGGAAATCTTTTCTTTTGTACAAATGAGAAAAAATCAATATAAAAGGCTGTAAGATACCAAAATTAATCCCCACTCACCTCTGCTGTTTCCTTACATGCTATTTGTTTCTTCCTAAAATAAAAAATGGTCTTTGGTTTCATGGACTAGTTTATGATCTGAGCTACAATGGGAATCATTATTTTGCTCTTGCAGGAAAAGCAAATGATAATTTCAAGTTATTCAGATCATGAAGCAAAAACTTAGCTTCTGTAAGAGTTAAGAATTATATAGTTTGGGTAAAAGGATCCTCTTATGGGTATTTTTTGGGTGAATAGGGATATAGGTGTATGTTTATTTGTGTGTCTGTGTGTATCTGTATGTGTCTGTGTGTGTGTGTGTGTGTGTGTGTGTGAGAGAGAGAGAGAGAGAGAGAGAGAGAGAGAGAGACAGAGAAAGATATTCCTTGCAAAGTAATGAGATGTTCTATGCATTGACCTCTAATGCAGCTCAATGAAAATATCCATTTTCACAGCATGTTTATACAGCGACTATTTGGCTGTTAAGCAAATACAACATTTAATAGGCCCAGAGTGATCAGCTTACATGGGAGTCTGTAACTATCAGAAGGAGATCACACCAGAATATCAAGAAATTAATGCGTGGCTTAGACAAGCAATGATCCTTGAAGAGAACAACAGTTTGTGAAAGACAAGACAAATGCCACCTGCCACAGCGACTCCCAGGGAAGATCCAGACTGTGGTCTCCTCTGGAGCAAAAGCAGTTTTCCAGTATCTTGAACTGCTAGCTGAGGTGGAACGCTGGGAAAATGAGTCAACTGTTTGGTTGTTCCCTGAGTAGTCATCTTGCACATTAAGAGGATGACTTTGTGCAAGTTAAGGCAGTTGGTGTTTTCATGCCAACAAGCAAACTTCCAGTTTCTGTGGCACCTTAGAGATCTACATGGAATCTCAGAGTTCCCATACTGTCATATTTGTTATTGATGGGATATTTCCTCCATGCCTTGGTCTAGCCCTCATTTGCTTTATGTACTTTATATCAGCCATGCATATATTTTTAATAAGAAAACAAGACTTCACAGAGGATAAATGACTTGTTCAAGACATCAAAGCTTTTAAATGGCTAAACAAAAATTCAAATTTTGATATCCAGATTAGCTGGATGAGCAGCTGGATGATAGCATATTGCTATGTTGTTTCCAATGTAATAAAAAAAAGTGTCAACTACTGGGTCGGTGAGGTGGCGCTAGAGGTAAAGTGTCTGCCTTGCAAGTGCTAGCCAAGGAAGGACCATGGTTTGATCCCCTGGTGTCCCATATGGTCCCCCTAAGCCAGGGGCAATTTCTGAGTGCTTAGCCAGGAATAACCCCTGAGCATCAAACAGGTGTGGCTGAAAAGGAAAAAAAAAGTGTCAACTTTAGGAACTGAGGGACTGTAGCTTTTTTTAAGGCAATGTGGGCATTTTAGACCCTTGTTACTTTCATATACCTACACAATAGCAGATTGCTTAAGAGATTATTTGCTGATTTGAAATATTTGACTTCTAAACCCTCTTCTCACACAAAACACATCATACACATTATGTCATATCAATGCATTCTAAACTGGAAACAGTTGTGTAAATTGGAAACAATTTAGCACATAAATATTTCAAGCTATAAAAGCATTTATTAATTTGTTTAGTCTCTGGATTCTATTTTTCTCATGAGATTAAGGGATGACATGAACTAAAACTAAAGTGGTTTTTCAAAACTTGTTTCTTTTTTGATACAATGGGGATTAAACCTAGGTCTCCTGAATAGAAGGTATACGCATTTTTCACTGAGTCACATAACCAACTTAAATAAACCTTGACCTGAGAGTTTGAGGACCAGGAAGACGCAGTCTAGAGCACGGTGGGTGGATATAGAAAAAAAGATTTGGAGTAACTATGATGATGAGGAGATTGGGCACCATGAAAAGGAAAAATAAAATGCTTTAGATCAGGGGTCTTCAAATATGGCCCGCGGGCCACATATTGTATTTATTCCCATTTTGTTTCTTCACTTCTAAATAAGATATATGCAGTGTGCATAGAAATTTGTTCATAATTTTTGTTTTTACTATAATCTGTCCCTCCAACAGTCTGAAGGACAGTGAACTGGACCCCTGTTTAAAAAGTTTGAGGACCCCTGCTTTAGATCCTGGGATTTTTATATGGGTCGTGTGTCTACAGTTGCAAGCTATTTCTTTTGAGTCATGTGACCCTTTTACCATAATAATCTCAACTACTTAAGGATTTTTTAGGGGAGGGGCACACCGATGACACTCAGGGGTTACTCCTGGCTATACACTCAGAAATTGCTCCTGGCTTGGGACCATATGGGATGCTGGGGGATAGGGGAAGACAGATGTGTTGCCACTCTGCATCATCGCTCCGGCCCAGAATTTTTTCATTTTTTTCAGATGTGGTACTTCTAGTAGGAAGGAAGAAATATGGGATTGTTTGGATAATAAGAAAATAAGTACACTAACAACTATCATAGTAATGTTAGTGAGAGAAGTAGAATGCCTGTCTGGAATACAGGCAAGGGATAGGGGAGGATGGAAATGGGGGGCATTGGTGGTAGGAATGTTGCACTGGTGAAGCGGGTGTTCTTTTTTATGTCTAAAACCCAACTACAATCATGTTTATAATCACGATGCTCAGATAAATTATTAAAAAAAATAAAAATAAATAAAACTCAGACACTAATGAACAGCCCTAAGACCCAAAATAGAAATGTCCAGGACCATGGCAGAGAAGTACAAACTCATTCCTTATCCTCATGAAAACAGGGTCTGGCCCATGAGGGGAGGAAAAATGCTCAAAAACACATAATTTTACAGTTTAGGAAACATTATTTTACTTGATTATTATTTGCTATGCTGTAGGGAGAAGAAAGATAATCAAACTATGTCACAGATGAGTCCATAAAGTTTTAGAGACTTTTCTGTAATCACACAACTTTTGAAAAGCCAGGTCTGCCCAAATGTCCAGATTCCCTAATTCTTGGTGCTCCTTTAAAGGTTGCCTTTCAGAGTGTAAAATCTAAAGACTTGTACTGGTTGTATATACTAATACATTGCATGAAATATCTCAGTCAAATAGTCTGCAACAGCCAGGGGTGTTTGTAAAAGAGTAGCAGACACCTCTGTACCATTGAAGGTTGAGACTGCATCCAAGCACCTTGGATGTCTCTCCAACAACCCGTGAGTGTTTGGGCATCTGTAATTTCTCCCAACCCTTCTTGAATCCATTTACATTTCTTGGCTTGCTATACTCTTTGAGAGTAACAAGCTCCACATGTTTACCACCTGCTGTGTGAAGAAGTACTTCCTTTGGTTATTATTTTAAATGACTGTTTTCCAGGCTTAAGTGCTCCCATGCCCAAATCCCTTTCCTAACTTGTGATAGCTCCCAGGATGCAATGTCAGTCTGCCTCACAGCTCCTGGCACACACACTTCTTCTGTAGAGTGCACCTGGTGACTATATCTGCAGTAATGCAGTATGAGGGAGCACGTATAGATGGCATTGCTTTAAGGGTGTACATTCCTTTTGTGTGCTGGAACAAATATTCGGATGCTGCTCCCTCCCTTGACCCCTCTACCCAGTGAATCAATAGCTTAAAAAAGTGAAGTGAAGATCATCAATATAAAATGTTTATCTTCTTTGAAACTATGTCCTTCTGAAAACCTTCACTGTTCCAAGAAATTCCACACCAGTCCAAATGAAATAACTGCAGAATCATACTTGCGTGAATGTGTTATTCCAGTTTGAATCCTTTCTAGCGATTGACCTTGCTAATGCGAACATGTTCATATGGTTAAGATTAATGAGTCAATTATTTTTATACAAGCTATCCGTCATGTAGGCTGTTTTCCTTGACTTGGCTATGTTAATTAATAAAAAGCATTCAATTCTCCTTCTATTGCAGTTTGTGGTTAATCGGGTACAATTATCAATAAGGTTATGGTGAATGTCTCTGTGCTCAGGCACTACTAATGAAAATAGGATATATTTGGCTATGAAGAGAAGTACTTAAAGTTCCTCTTCAGTGAGTGCTTACAAAAGAAAATAAGGCTATGGATCTTGGAAGGCACAGGCTGCCATTATAAATATAGTTGTGTTTTTAATTAAATAAATACTGAAACAAATGTGATTGAATATGAGATAACCCATTCATGTGGATATTATTTCATGTCATGCCTGAAATTAATGCTTTCTATGGCTTGGCCTGGCTCTTGCTAGTTGAAGAGAGGAGTTTGCAAATATAGCTCCCATAAATATACACAAAATTGTATGTTCATCTTACCTGCATTGAGGATCTGAAATGGCAGCATTTCTTTTAGGAAAGTTCAAAATTAAGTAACATTCTATGCTACAAAGGAATTCTGCAGCAATTGTTTGTTAGTCTACATAAGGTTGTAAAGAAGCAAATGTTTATAAATCAATTTACTGAGTAATAAATATAAGGCAAGCACTTACAATGTTATTATTACCAATGTTTCTTTAACATGCTGGTGCTGATGCAGCAATTTCTATTCAAGTGTGAGCCACTGGTGGTACATGTTGATGCCAAAGTGTTAAAATGATCTTTCTTTTCTAATAGCTTACTTTATTTTTATAAAATGAGTCAGAGACATATCAGTTGTATAAAATTATATATTATTGAGAATAAATTTTTTTGAAGCCATACCTGTAATTCCCAGGCTTTACTCTAAGGCTCTGCAATCAGGAATCATTCCAGGGAGGGCTTTGGGAACCTGATGAGGTGCAGAGCTCCTGTAATGAAACCCATGTCAGTTCATACAATGCAAGAGCTTTGCCTGCGATACTGTCTTTCTAGACCCTAAGGACAGTTTTGGTGAAGAGAAGATTCAAGTAAGAGTTGCAATATCACTGTGTAGATGGTAGATACCGAATAATTTTTAAGTAAAGTAAATTCAGCTAGGAGAAAAGGTGAAATCATCAATAAAATAAATGAATGGAATTAGAGGGTATCATACTACATGAAATCAGGATAGGGACAAATACAGTATGGATTTTCACATATACATAGTATAATAAAACAACAAGTGGCCCAAAATGTTTGAATTGGAAAATTGGTATATAGAACTGAGCTTATTTTGGGACAGGAGGTTGGGAGGATCCCTTGTGATATTGGGGAGAGTGGAGAAGCTCTGGTAGTGGGTGTGGTGTTGGAACAATGTAGGCTTAAAGCAATCATTAACTTGTTGTAGGATTGGAGAGATTGCACAGAAAAGGAAATCTATACAGCTGTATATACAGCTGATATACAACGGTATACAGCAGGCTTGTATGCAGCTGATTTAGATACAGTTTGATCACTGGTACCATGTATGGTCCCCTGAACACTGCTAGAAGTGATTCCTGAGCAGAGAGCCAGAAGTTCTCTGCCCTGTGCACTTCCTGATATGGCCTAAACCTTTCTCTCCCCTAAAATAGTTTTGTAACATAGTATTGGTAGTATTATGTTATATTATATACATGGTATTATAAGTCACAGTACCTCAATATAAAGGAGAGGAGAATAAGCTGGATTGATAATTTTCTAGACTTGTATATTTTAGGATGGACAAGAACTTAGTGAATGGCTAATTTGTTTTTCATTTAGGTTATACAATTTATATTGAAAAATGTCTCACCTTTTGAGATCCTGAGTATATGAGTAAACTTTGAAGTGTCATTGTCCTGAGAGATCACCAAGGTCATTCCTGCATTCATACAAAATAAGTGGCCGCCATAAAAATGTTTATTCCTGCCTGCTGCCATTAAAATTATCTTAATTAAAAATGATGATTCATCACCCAGGGAGGGCTAAAGCATGGCATGCTTGTGAAAATAAGTCATTTAATTCATTCTGAGGTGCAAATAGCTGCTGCCAGAAACTTTCTAGGTTGCACTTCATAATGGGAAAGGGGAAGAAAGATTAAAAAAGAAAGAGAAACTGAAGAGGAGTTTAAGAAACCAAGCAAAAGTCTCTCATGAATTTAATAAGAGCAGGTCAGTCTATCTTCAGAGAGTACTAGAGTAGCAGTAAAATTAGAAAGAAGCCTATGTCTTCATTCACATAGATGATCTTATTGGGCTACAGGGTATATCAGGTGCTGGAACTATACCCATAAATTCTTTGAAGATACTTGCCACCATGGAGCTTACAGTTTATTGGAGCAAGGAGGGAAATACCTACAACGTGTAATTGCATTAGGTAAGGCAGGCTAAACACACAGCACAATGAAGACAATGGTTGATTTCAGCTGGGAATACATGGCATACTATGCCTTTGACTATCTATGTGGTCAGTGATGCTATGTTGGCAATGTAAGCTCAGCCATAATAGGAAGAGTTATACTCCAAAAATTGGTAACCACTAAACATAAGGGCTTTCCCAATGCAGAAATCTCAACATTGGAGATGTATTATAGACATAAGGATTCTTGGGTTAAATCTTGTAGAGAAATTTGTAAAATAGCTATTATTGACTTTTTAGGAAAAAGATTTGAGTGTTAGGACTTTTTTTTTAAATTATTTTCTGTGATTTTCTGAGATGGGAAAAAGTAGAATTTAGATATGTTTCTCATGGTGACAAACTCTAGTGTTTAAATTATTACTCTCTGAGGGCTTATATACCTTTTATAAACTTGCATACAATTAACAGTCAATAAGTATGACACATTTGAGTGAATGTTGACATTTTTCAAGTCTCTTCTGTTTCTCTATTTGAATGAGGTCAGCCATGTTCACTAATAATATGCAAGCACTGTACTGTACCTTTTATATAATTTCATCTAATTATTATTATAGAAGAAGAAATATAGACTTGGGTAAATTGGGTAATTCTTCTAGGCCACAAAACTGTTCACATTAGGAACAATATTCAAACACATTTTTTTTTAGCTGTCACATGTTTCCTTTCACGTTAGGGCCATTTTTTTATGTGAATGATGGTTAGAAAGAGTAAGTATTCTGAGAGAAGTCATCAAGGACTGTGGACATAAAGTAGTTGGTCTTTAGCTCGAAAATGAGTGGCCTGGGTCATAATGCAGCCTCTCAATTTGACTCCTTTGGTGACATTTATGTTAGCACCTTGACTGATCTATGATAACCTTTTTCATGGTCTCCTAAACTGAAATATATCTTGACACACATATATAGTCCAGATGAAGGATAAAAAATGAAGTTTAGATTTCTTTTCCTATCCTACCCTCAATTCAATTACCAGGAAGATATCTTTTAGATCAAAACACTTTATATCTCCCAATCCACAGAAAAGATGCCAGACAAAACTGTCAAGTGATAATTTTGATTGTGGTGCACTTGAGAACCACATATAAAGACCAATATAACTGATATAATAAAAATATACTATATTTTGATACTTCAAAAGCTTGCTCAATGATACTTAATCCCTTTTCTGACCCTTGAGTGAGGCACCACTATTTTTAGTCACATTTTTCAGAAAAAATCATTTAAGTCTTACTCATAATTTTAATTTGAACTGCCATTTACATGTACTCCATCCAAAATTTTTATAGTGTTGGAAAATATAAAAGTAAATATGCATACAATTCAGTTTTGCAAGGAAATAATTATTAATAATTAAATTTAAATTACTCTTGGGTGTAGGATCATATGGGTAACTACTTGATAACCTGTAAAGAAGCAGCAATTGCCACTCTTATGATATACTGCACTAATAAATTTCTTGGTCAGAAGAAACTCAAGACTTATTCTGGTAGATTAAGAGAAATAAGAAGTTCTTAGATTTCAACTATAAAGTGACAGAATCCAGAAAGGTTGAATAGGTTTGGGTAGTAATCAAGGAACCAATGAAGGGCCTGGTTGAGGCTAGTCTATTGACAACCAATGCTGCTGGTACTACTATCAGTGGACACTCATTGTGCTGGTGGGTTCTTTTCCCATAGATATTTGCTTCTCTGCTTCTGTATCCTCTAAAGTCACTGTGAAGTCTCTAATCTCATATTATTTTATAAAAGATCTATGCAAACTTAGATCTAATGCATCTGATTGGCTATCCCAAGTCACATGATCATAACTCAACTTTCTGGAAAGAGGAACCATCTGTTCTTATATCCTTACTTGTCTGTTTCTCAAACAGACAGTGAATTCTGTCTCCTAAGAGTTCTGATTCACCCAAATAACTAGGAAGTAAATATTGAGCAGCTATAACTCTTTGCTCTATATAGCCTACCTTTTGCATAAAAACTTGCCTCAGAGAAGGAATTTCACTTATGTGGAAAACTCTTCAAACCAAGCATATTGTTTTACTCATGACATTAAGTCTAATTATGACTTTATTTCTTTAAATATAAGGCCCTTCCTATCCCATTATGTGCAAAGTAAATTTATTTAGGCACTAGGTTTGCTTGACTCAAGCAAGAATACTAGCATACAGGCTGACTTCTTTCTTACTGTGTGGCCTTGCAATTCAGAAAATGTAAAGAGATTTTCCCTGGCTTTCAGCCTCCCTATCTATTTTGATCATGGAGTTTAATAATGCTGAAAAGCACTCAGACTATGTAAGGCCAATGAGGAAATGAGAGCTTTATGTTTTATGGCTGCAACATACCAGTAATGTATCTACTGGGAAAGTTGCTATTCAGAAAAGAGCAATGAATATCAGATTCCATCAGTTCTCAGCTACTTCTCCTTTCCCTCACCTCACTTCAACCCTTTGCTTCCCACCTGGGAATGAAGCAATCAGAACTCAGATCGGAGTGGGCTGGTAGCTTCTTTCTTTGTAGGGTTCTGTTGGTGTGGGAAATGGCTTACCACTCTGGTTACACATTGTAATCACCTGGGAACTTTTAAATTAACTGACACTCAGGTGTTACCCTAGCCAATTAAATTAGGATCCCTGGGGATGAACTCAGGTGTTAGGTTTTTTAAAGCAGCTCAGGTGGTTTCAATTGGCAAGTATAGTGCAAGCTCCTAACTTCTACTCCAGGCAATCAAAATAAAGACCATCTCTTCCCCTTCTTTTATTATTAGTCTTATAATACTTTATATTATTACTCTATTATATTTTGTTATTATACCTTCACACCCCTTAATTTTATTATTTTTTTTTTATTTTTTTATTTTTGGGCCACACCTGGTGGTGCTCAGGGGTTACTCCTGGCTATCTGCTCAGAAATAGCCCCTGGCAGGCACGGGGGACCAGATGGGACACTGGAATTTGAACCAATGACCTTCTGCATAAAAGGCAAATGCCTTATCTCCATGCTATCAATCCGGCCCCTATTTTTATTTTTATGCTTTTTGTATATTAAAAAGATCATTCTTGAAAGAAGTGCTCTTTAGTCCAACAAAAATAGACTTCATTTTATTTTCAGGCTGTATGATCCTAGGCAATTATGCCTCCCTCACCCCCTTGTGCTCACCTTGAGCTTCCCCACCTGTAATAATTTTGCTTTCTGAAAATATTGTTTTATTTCTATTTCTTGTGCTCATAGAATGAGTTTAATAAATCATAGGCCTCTTTGTTATTGTATAGTTATCAGAGTCCAGCCCTCCCATTAAGTCTTTTGAGACAATCTTGGGGGATGAGATCCAGAGCATATTTTTGTCCCACACAGTGGTCTTCTTCAGATTGAGAAATACTTTGCAGCAGTACAGGTTCAGGTAGTGCCCTCGAGTTGGGGAACCTTCTGGGAGCTTAGTCCGGTAGCATGTTCCAATCCACGTTGGGGGACTGTGTGAGAAAAAAGGGTCGCATAGAATGAGTCAGCATGAGTGGTGGTTGCAGCTTCTTGCCAGGGTGAGAGGATGGTGAATTGTTGAGGGTGGGGGTTCGATCTCAGTTGCTAATGAGAACTTAGAATGCAGAGGGTTAAATAGGGAGGTATAATGGATCAGGATTGAGAGGATAGATGAAGTTCTGAATGGAGGGGTGGAGGAGAAATAATATATGAGAGGGGCTATATACAATACAGGAATGGCTTGTTTACAGTATAAATTAGGCAAACATAATGGAGTCCACCGCATACAAACTCAGGTCCACTTATATACAAACTTTAGAGATCTATTCATAGGTTGTTGTTGGAGGCCTGACCCTTATGGAATGGATCAGGGTGCTTAAGAAATAATTGGATTAACAAAAAATATAGTATAGTCATTTTTATAAAATGAGGAAATAACTCATTTATTACTTAAACACAAATCCCATACCTTAACATAGGCTGATAATAGTCATTGTATATTACATAGTTAAATGTTTTCCTTTCTCTTCAGTTAACTACACAATATTTTTTAATATGGTGTTTGTGGAGGGATACAAGGTTATATTTACAAACAGACATTTTACAGCCTTCCAGATCTGAAGTTTGTTTAGCCTCTTGCAATGTTTCTTGCCCTGTGTCTCTTCTAACCAGTGTATTAGTGGCAGACAACACTTTATGAGATGAATTCAAAATGCAACATCTTTTTCCCTGACTTGCATGCCAAATAGCAACATAAGAGTCCCCTGGGAGGGCCAGAGAGACGCACTTGCCTTGCATGCAGCTAACTTGAGTTCAATACCCAGCACCACCTAGCCTTTCCAGAAGTGGTACCTGAGCACAAGCCAGGATTAAGGCGTAAATACTTCTAGGTGTGTGACCTTTTTGTTTGATATTCAGGATTGAAGTGGTTTTCCAAGTAAGAGGTGATTTTTGGAGATAGCCTGGATTTATTTATATATCAAGGTATTAAATTTCTTTTTTTAATGGGCTTAATCATTTTTATTTTCTTTTTATTTTACATTTCATTCTTTTTTCTTTATTTAAACATCGTGATTACAAATATGATTGTGATTAGGTATCATTCATGTAAAGAACACCCCCTTCACCAGTGCAACATTCCCACCACCAATGTCCCAAATCTCCCTCCATTCCACCCCACCCCCACCTGTACTCCAGACAGGCCTTTCAGTTCCCGCATTCATTCACATGATTATGGTAATTCTCTGTGTAGTCATTTCTATAACTGCACTCACCAATCTTTGTGGTGAGCTTCATGAAGTGAGCTGGAAGTTCCAGACCTCCTCTAATTGTCTCTGAGGATTGTTGCAAAAATGACTTTTATTTTTCTTAAAATCAATAGATAGGGCCGGAAAGATAGCATAAAAGTAAGGCGTTTGCCTTTCATGCAGGGGGTCATCTGTTCGAATCCCGGCGTACCATATGGTCCCCCGTGCCTGCCAGGAGCAATTTCTGAGCCTGGATCCAGGAATAACCCCTGAGCACTGCCAGATGTGACCCCAAAACCACACACTCACACACACAAAACCATAGATGAGTGAGACTATTCTGTGTGTGTCTCTCTCTCTGACTTATTTCACTCAGCATGATAGGATCCATGTATATCCATGTATAGGAAAATTTCATGACTTCATCTCTCCTGACAGCTGCATAATATTCCATTGTGTATATGTACCACAGTTTCTTTAGCCATTCGTCTGTTGAAGGACATCTTGGTTGTTTCCAGAGCCTGGCTATTGTGAATAGTGGGGCAACAAATATAGGTGTGAGGAAGGGGTTTTTGTATTGTATTCTAGAGTTCCTAGGGTATATCCCTAGGAGTGGAATAGCTGGGTCGAATGGGAGCTCAATTTCCAGATTTTGGAGAAATCTCCATATTGTTTGCCATAGAGGTTGGACTAGACGGCATTCCCACCAGCGTTGGATAAGAGTTCCTTTCTCCCCACATCCCTGCCAGCACTGATTGTTCTCATTCTTTGTGATATATGCCAATCTCTGTGGTGTGAGATGGTATCTCATCATTGTTTTGATTTGCATCTCCCTGATGATCAGTGATGAGGAGCATTTTTTTCATGTGCTTTTTGGCCATTTGTATTTCTTCTTTGTCAAAGTGTCTGTTCATTTCTTCTCCCTATTTTTTGATGGGATTAGATGTTTTTTCTTGTAAATTTCTGTCAGTGCCCTGTATATTTTAGATATTAGCCCCTTATCTGATGGGTGTTGGGTGAATAGTTTCCCCACTTATATCCTGGGCACTATTTCTTTTGAGGTGCAGAAGCTTCTGAGCTTAATGTATTCCCATCTGTTGATCTCTGCTTCCACTTGTTTGGAAAGTGCAGTTTCTTCTTAAAGATGCCTTTAGTATCAATGTCATGGAATGTTTTAACGACATGTTGTTCTTTATACCTTATGGTATGAGGTCTGATATCAAGGTCATTAATCTATTTGGATTTTACCTTCGTACATGATGTTAACTGGGGGTCTATGTTCACTTTTTTGCAAGTGGCTAACCAGTTCTGCCAGCACCACTTGTTGAAGAGGTTTTTTCCTGCTCCACTTAGGATTTCTTACTCCTTTGTCAAATATTAGGTGATTGTATGTCTGGGGAACATTGAGAACTCAAGCCTATTCCACTGTTCTGAGGGTCTGTCTTTATTTCAATACCATGCTGTTTTGATAACTATTGCTTTGTAGTACAGTTTAAAGTTGGGGAAAGTAATGCCTCCCATTTTCTTTTCCCTAGGAGTGCTTTAGCTATTAGAGGGTGTTTATTGTTCCAGATAAATTTCATAAGTGTTTGATCCACTTTTTTGAAGAATGTCATGGGTATCTTTAGAGGGATCGCAATAAATTTGTACAATGCTTTGGGGAATATTGCCATTGTAATGATGTTAATCCTGCCAATCCATGAACAGGGTATGTGTTTCCATTTCCATGTGTCCTCTCTTATTTCTTGGAGCAGAGCTTTGTAGTTTTCTTTGTATATGTCCTTCACATCTTTGGTCAAGTTGACTCCAAGTTATTTGATTTTGTGTGGCACTAATGTGAATGGGATTGCCTTCTTGACGTCCATCTCTTCCCTATCATTATTGGTGTATAAAAAGGCCATTGATTTTTGTGTGTTAATTTTATAGCCTGCCACCTTGCTATATGAGTCTATTGTTTCTAGAAGCTTTTTGGTAGAGTCTTTAGGGTTTTCTAAGTAGAGTATCATGTCATCTGCAAACAATGACTTCTTTTTTTTCCTACCTGGATTCCCTTGATATCTTTTTCTTGCCTGATCGCTATAGCAAGAACTTCCAGTACTATGTTGAAGAGGAGTGGTGAGAGCGGACAGCCTTGTCTTGTACCAGAATTTAGAGAAAAGGCTTTTAGTTTTTCTCCATTGAGGATAATATTTGCCATTGGCTTGTTGTAGATGGCTTCAACTAGATTGAAAAAGGTTCCTTTCATTCCCATCTTGTGAGAGTTTTTATCAAGGATGGGTGTTAGACCTTATCAAATGCTTTCTCTGCGTCTATTGATATGATCATGTTATTTCTATTTTTCTTGTTGTTAATGTTGTGTATGATGTTGATAGATTTACAGATATTAAACCAGCCTTGCATTCCTGGTATGAAACATACTTGGTCGTAGAGTATGTTCTTCTTGATGATGCATTGGATCCTATTTGCCAGAATTTTGTTGAAGATCTTTGCATCTGCATTCATCAGGGATATTGGTCTGTAATTTTCTTTTTTGATTTTTTTTTTGGTTTTTTGGGCCACACCCATTTGAAACTCAGGGGTTACTCTTGGCTAAGCGCTCAGAAATTGCCCCTGGCTTGGGGGGACCATATGGGACACCGGGGGATCGAACCACGGTCCTTCCTTGGCTAGCGCTTGCAAGGCAGACACCTTACCTCTAGCGCCACCTCACCAGCTCCTAGTTTTCTTTTTTGGCAGCATCTCTGTCTGGTTTTGGTATCAAGGTAATGTTGGCTTCATAAAAACTGTTTGGGAGTGTTCCCATTTTTTTCAATTTCATGGAAGAGCCTGGCTAGGATTGGTAGTAGCTGCTCTTGAAAGATTTAAAAAAATTCATTTGGAAATTCATCTGGGCCTGGGCTTATATTTTTGGGCAGATGTTTGATTACAGTTTCAATTTCTTCAGTAGTGATGGGGGTGTTTAGATATGCTATATCCTCCTTACTTAACTGTGGAAGATTATGTGTCCAAGAATTTTTCCATTTCTTCTAGGTTCTCATGTTTAGTAGCATTAAGTTTCTCAAAGTAGTCTCTGATTATCCTTTGGATCTCTGCAATACTGTCGTGATTTCTCCCTTTTCATTTCTAATACAGGTTATCAGGTTTCTCTATCTTTCTTTGTGACTTTTGCCAATGGTCTATCAATCTTGTTTATTTTTTTAAAGAACCAACTTCTGCTTTCGTTGATCTTTCGGATTTTTTTTGGTTTTCCACTTCATTGATTTCTGCTTTCTGCTTTGTTATTTTCTTTTGTCTCCCTATTTTTGGTTCCTTTCATGGGTCATTTTCTAATTTTTTGAGCTGCGTCATTAAGTTATTCAGGATGCCCCTTCTTCCTTCCTGGTGTGTGCTTGTAGAGGTATAAATTTTCCTCTCAGGATTGCTTTTGCTGTGTCCCATAGATTCTGGCAGTTTGTGTCTTCATTATCATTTGTTACCAGGAAAGTTTTGATTTTATTTTTGATTTCATCTCAGACCCACTTGTTGTTCAGTAGCAGGCTGTTTAATTTCCAATTGTTAAAGTTTTTTTTTTTTTGTGTGTGTGCCTTTGTAGTTCACATCTAATTTCAGAGCCTTGTGGTCAGCAAAGGTAGCCTGCAAGATTTCTATCCTCTTGATTTTATGGAGAATGACTCATGTACATTGGAGAAGAATATGTATCCAGGTTTTTTTGGGTGGAGTTTCCTATATGTATCTACTAGTCCTCTTTCTTCCATTACTCTTTTCAGGTCTAGTATGTTTTTGTTGGGTTTCAGTCTGGTTGACCTATCAGTGTTGATAGGGCCATGGTGAGGTCTCCCACAATTTTTGTGTTATTTTTGATGTCTTCATTCAGATTTGTCAGTAATTGTATTAGATAATTTGCTGTCTCTCATTGGGTGCATATATGTTTAATAGTCTGTTTTCTTCCTGTTGCACATATCCCTTGATTAGTACATAGTGTCCATCTTTGTCCCTTACCACTTTTCTGAGTATAAAGTTGGTGTCATCAGATATTAATATGGCCACCTCAGCTTTTTTGAGGGTGTTGTTTGGTTGGGTGATTTTCCTGCAGCTTTTGATTTTGAGTCTATATTTGTTCTGACTATTCAGGTGTGTTTCTTCTAGGCAGCAGATGGTTGGATTCATCTTTTTGACCCATTTTGCCACTCTGTGTCTTTTAATTGGTGAATTTAGTCCATTGACATTGAGGGAGATTATTGTCATAGGATTTAATGTCATCTTTGTATGTAAGTTTGCTGTGTTTGTTTGTCTCACTTGTCTTAAAGTAGACCTTTCAGTTTTTCCTTTAAGGCTGGTTTTTCATCTGTGAAGTTTCTGAGCTGTTGTTTATCCATGAAGCTATGTATTCTTCCTTCAAACCTGAGCATGAGTTGGGCTGGGTGCAGTATTCTCGGTGAGGCATTAATTTCATTCAGTCTTGTCACAATGTCCCACCACTGTCTCTGGCCTTGAGAGTTTCTTTTGTCTGCTGTAAGTTTTAGGAATGCTCCTTTAAATGTAATTTCCCTTTTTGATCTTGCTGCTTTCAGTATTCTATATCTGTGGGATTTGTCATTGTAACGAGGATATGTCTCGGGGTGTTTTTCTTTGGGTCTGTTTTAGCTGGTACTCTTTGGGCATGCAGGATTTGATTGCATGTAGTCTTTAGCTCTGGAAGTATCTCTTTGATGATGTCTTTGACAGTTGATTCTTCCTGGAGATCTCCTATCTTGGGACTCCAATGATTCTTATGTTGTTTCTGTTGAGTTTATCAAAGACTTCTATTTTCATCTGTTCACATTCCTTGAGTACTTTTTCCATTGCCTGATTGTTTGTCTTAAGGTTCTTTTCCAATTTCTTCTGCTGTGTTGAGTTTTTCTGCATCTCATCTTCCAGAACTCTGATTCTCTCCTCAGCTGCTGTTACCCTGCTGGTGAGGCCATCCACTGAGTTTTTCAGTTGAGCTACCGTGTTTATCAGATCTGTTATTTCAGTTTGGAGTTTTTTGTCTTTGTCTTCTGTTCAGATTAATCTATGCTTTCTTTGAGTTCTACAAACATCTTCCATATTGCTATTTTAAGTTCCTTATACGAGAGGTTAATCAGATGGTTGGAATTTTTTAGGTCAACTGCGCTATCTTCTTCATTCTCTGTGCATGGTGTTTGCCTGCGATGTTTCCCCATTGCCATGCTTATAGTGTGGTTTTTCCTGCATGTTGTGTTGGGGTTCATTGATTATAACGAGTGCACAGCCGCAAAACATGCTGCTGCCTCTAGTTTTTTGGGGTGCGCTCCCTAGGCCTCTGAGGAGACCATCAGGTATTCAAGAAACACAGATAGGCACAGAAGAGATTTCCCTTGAAGTCCTCAGAGTGATCAAAGTCACAGCAGGGCGGAGCCTCCGCAGGCCAGAGAACTCAGCTTAATGGTTGGCGACCCCCACAGCCAGACTTTACTCACTGGGCAGCTTCAAAATGCAGTTTTTGGGGGGTGCGCTCCCTAGGCCTCTGAGGAGACCTTCAGGTATTCAAGAAACACAGACAGGCACAGGACAGATTTTCCTCGAAATCCTCAGAATCTAACTTTCTTTTAATAAGGACTACATTTATAAATTTGCATATATGTGTGTATGTAATTTATAGCTGCATAATACTGTTTGCACATATTAAATAAAATATCAAAAAAAAAAAAAACAAAAAAACAACAACCCAAAAGATTGCCTTGGGAATTAGAAAGAGAAGGTCTGAAGGGAATTGTGAGAGAGACTGAGTCCTTTGTATCTGTTTCTCAGCTCTGTCATGAGGTCCTGTGAGAACTGGAATATGTTTCTGTTATTTTATTAATTAAATTTTTTTGATTTTGGGTCACACCAGGTGGAGTTCAGGGGTTACTTCTGGCTCTGCATTCAGAAATAGCTTCTGGCAGGCTCAGGGGACCATATGGGATGCCCAGAATTGAACCATGGTCTGTCCTGTGTTGGCCGTATGCAAGACAAATGTGCTATCACTCCAGCTCTTATTTTAGATAATAATTAGATGAAGGCAAAAAAAATAGATAAAAGATTTTTTGTTTGGAGGCCACACTCAGGGTGCACAGAGTTTACTTTTGGCTCTGACTCAAGGATCACTCCTGGTAAGGGTGGGGGACCATATTGTGTACCAGGAACTGAACCCAGTTGACTGTGCACAATTTCCTGCCAACTGTTAATCTCCTAGAGTCAGAAAAGAATCAGTTTTGTTTGTTTGTTTGTTTTGTTCACACCCAGAAGTGCTCAGGGATTACTCTTGCTCTGCATTCAGGGGTTACTTCTTGCAGGCTCAGGGGATCATATTGTATGCTGGGGATCTGAGCCCATGTCTACCATATGCAAGGCACATACCGTACCTGCTGTACTATCATTTCAACCTTCAGATATTCCAATCACAAGGAATTTCTGATAAACTGTAAGTTTGGGGTCAGCAACTACAATTAGATCAAAGACTCTGCTTTTCTGACAAGTGCCACAAAATTTTTTAAAAGTGCTTGGTAAAGCTAAGGAAGTATACTTTTTTAAATTATCTATTTTTAATACCATGATAAAATGATAAGTTGTTCTTGTATTCTGATCCAGCATCAGAATAACAATCAACTATAATTTACTAGTCAACTTTTAGATTTCAAAAGCCCCAATTATTATTTGATTACTTTCCAGAATATTATGAGAGAGATGAGATTTTCTTGTCCTATTTTACAGATGACCAATAAGACTTCGAGCAGTCAAGCAACTATTTACATTTAACACAGTAGATTGTAGACTACAGAGATAATATACAATCATAATTTTTCTGCTTAATTGAATAGAATGTATTGAATGAAATTAGAAAAAAATTGCAACCCATCAACTTGCTATTTTGTTTACTCAGTACTAAATAAATCTAAGGCAACTGATGATTTTATTGAATCAGTTACTGAGATCAGGCAGGCCTCGTAAAGACCCAACCAAAAATTGCAACCTTCTACTTCAGATTAAATAGCCTACCAAAAGTGTGGTAGAATCTTCTTTAGAATTCTTCACAAGTAGGACAGGTGATTTGTCTTTGTCTTTTGTATCACTGGTCTTTAAAAGAGCATTAGAAGAAGAAAAACATTCTCTGGCTTTCTTCCTCATCTATTTTGTTACTGTGCTATGTTGTACAAAGCATTTATTTTCATGGCTAAGCAAAGTCTAGGAGTTACTCAACACATAAAATGGTGTCATTTAAAGGAGTTAATAGTAGAAACTAATATTTGTACAAGTATTTTAGAGTTTTCAAAGGTCCTTCACATATATTTATACCTGAAACTCATTCAACCTTGAATATAAAGATGCCCAAGAATTATTACTATTTATTTGCTTTATTTTTCATGTGAAGAAAGAGATTCAGAATTTATTTGGTATCCTGAGGGAAATAACTAATCAAATTCAGATATGATTTTGTCCAACTCCAAAGTCAGAGCTCTCTACTTCAGACTTCCACACTCAGAGTGGAGTCCCTGGACTCTGAGCACCAGCTGCTCGTGGCACTTGTCAGAAAAGCAGAGTGTTTGATCTAATTGTAGTTGCTAAACCCAAACTTACAGATAAACAGGACTTCCTTGTAATTGGAATATCTGAGCTTTTTATTTAAGGAGAGTTGAAATTTAGACAACATTATGGTACATGTTTGTAACATCACTATTAGTTACAATAACCAGAAAACACAGTACAGGCTATAAGAATAAATTTACTAGCCTTCCATATAATGTCGCTTCTTAACTTAGAAGTAAATAGAAATTGATTTGCTCTTAAGCATAGAACAATCTTGCTTTACCTTTTCCATCCCTTTTAGGGAGTTCAAAATTACTAATCATTTTGGGGGGTTATTGATCCCCACCTGATGGTATGTAGGGCTTAGTCTTGAATCTGCACTCAAGGAGAAGTTATGGCAGACTTGGGGACCTTATGGGGTACTAGGGATCAAAATTGGGCTTGCTTTGTGCAAGGCAAATCTCTACTCTCTGTACTTTCTCTCTGGCCCCAAAGTGACTAATTGAAGTGAGATTTATTAGATGTTAGGTACTTAAAGGGAGATGACAACAAGGAAGTCTCTGGCTTTGTAAAGCATACCCAGGCAGGATGGCACAACCTATGGCTGACTTTATCTGAGACCCTTTTCTTGTTCCACAGCAATTTTACCTGACATTGATGTAAAGGGGGTTGATGTAAAGGGGGGAATATAGAGGCCAGATGCCTTGAAAGGACTTTCTTCCAACAGCATCTGGCCAGCATAGATGATCTCCTGCAAGCCCCAGGGAGCCTGAGTAGGGCTTTTCCTGCCCAGTGCCTCGGCTTTCTTTTTTGTCAAAAGCCAGCTGTGTTTCTCAGAAATGTGTGTGCTCCAGATGTGCTTCCTCAGTTACACAGCACTGATCTGAGCCCTGAAAGAAGTGTCAAGAGAGGTCCTTGTGGTCTTCTGGCTTCATGTCCCTGGACAACACTCTCTTTTTCCCAGGATGCCTCTCCATCCTCCAGCAGATGATGCTGTGAGTGACGAAGAGCAAGCTTTAGCACACTTTTTGCCCTACTGTAAAAATAAGGAATTTATGAGAATGCCTGTTTGAAAAGAGGGCCTGGGGAATCATTACTGAAAGCATAAAAGACTAATTTTCCCCATAAAGTGGCAGCAATAAATGTCCTGTAAATATGAGCCTCCACTGACTCCTTCAAAAGTGTATTTTTTACCCCAATACAGTAGAATTTATTTCATGTTTAAGTAGAGAAAATGACATAGATTCCATAGCCGTTCACATACCTGAAGCAAGGTAGTATATATTGTGGGAGAGAAAGTACCAGGAGGAAAAGCACTGACTGCCTCTGAAAGGTTGGAAGGAAAGAAAGAAGTAAAGGAGGAAGTGAGGATGGAAGGAAGGAAGGAAGGAAAGAGGAAGGAGTACAGAGAGGGAGGAAAAGAAAGATTTGAATAATTCTTTAATAATTAAATCTGAGGAAAAATATTATTTGTTCATGAAAGCACAAATTTGACTATAATATAGATTCTTCTTTTTTTTTTTTACCCAATTTATGAATGTGACAAAGCACTTGAAATCAAGAGCTTTAGATGAACTTTTCATTCCATTTTTTTTCTGATCAGCAGATCAACTAGCTGATGCTATTGTGGGGGATGTTGACAGGGAAGAAGTTGTTTTTTTTCTCAGTTGCTGATAGGTTGAGGCAATCCAAGTAGTCAGAAGGCCCAAGTAATTTAAGTTCTACTCACAGAATTTGAGTGGAATGAAATATATATGGTTTGGTGACCTAGGAGAAGAAAGGAATAATGTGTTCTTTCATTGCCAGTAAGGAGCTCCATCAATAGTAATGATGAGTTAAAAATTAGAGAGAGTGCCAGAGTTTTCTAGATTATTTATGCTGTTCATATCATAAATAAATGTGCCTTGAAATATTTTTCTTCAGATTCTAGAGTTATGCCTTATTAAAGAGTTTCAAGTGGGATGATCAAGGATTTAAGTTCTAGATAGCAAACCTCCTCCCAGGCTTTTGGCTTGAAAATTATCCTGTTTCTGTTGCTCCTCTCATCTCTAGGCTGTTTGTTTAAAAAAAATGAAGTTAAACTGCAAAATGACCCAGGGTTGGCAATAAAACAGCTAAGACCAGGACTGAGAAACCAGCACATTGGGTATAAATCTCAACTCCAAAATTTAACAGCTAGGTAATATTAGGAAAGTTACCTAATCTATCTGCACCTTTATTACTCATTTGAAAAGTAGGGAAACTGGGTTGATATGAGAATTAAAGAAGTTATTATTATATTTTAATTTTATTGAAACCATTGTAATTTACAAATCCTCATAGTTGGATTTCAGTCATACACTGACATTGAATTAGGATCATTTCCACCACCCATGTTGACCTCCTGCTACCAAAGTGCCCAGTGTGTTTCCTATATATATATAGGTCCACCACTAGTCCCCTGGCCTGCCAGTATAATAGACCCATTTTAAGTTTAGATTGTTATAATTTGGGACTCTTGATTTGATTGTTATTGACTTATACTTGGGTATTTAATTCTGTCCTTTTTTTTTTCTCCACCAATATACTTGAGACCACTTGGCTTCTGGCTCTCAACCTCTTTTTGTTTTCTTCTCAATTTATAAAAAAAACTGCAGAAATATGAGATAAAATAAAGTCATTCATGTCTCAAGGTTCTGCAAAAATATCAGGAGCTCCTATCTAAAATATAAAAATAAAATTAATAAGGAGTTGGCATGTTTTTTGTTGCTGTTCTTGTTGTTGTTTGCATAAGCACATCAAATGTTGGGGAAATTAAAAGGAAAAACCTTTGACTTAAAAAACAAGGTTTCTCAACCCCTGAAGCAATCTGTTCTAAGACAAATTATAGACTCTGGGTATACTAATTGTTTAACACCAAGGTTTCTCTTCATGGTACCAGAAAAAGTTCTCCTCAATCATGATTGTCACAGTTGGGCTTCTGTAATTAAAGATCTTGGTTTTTGCACAGGTCTTATGTTGAAGTCAGAGTATCTTCTGATTTCATCTTGCAGTTAGCAGGCAAGACAGGGTAACCTGCCCTCAAGGCAAGTTGTTGCTGTTTCCTAGTCATCAGAGTGTAATATGAGCCCACCCTGGAGCAAGTCAGTGTCACGACTGCATTAGGGTCCGTACATGCTCTTTTACTCTCCCCTAGGCCCTTTTGTGGTGTCTGGAAACTTTCTGCTCTGTCATGGGTAATAAAATCGTGCCTCTGTAGCTAGAGATCTTGATATTTGCACAGGTCAAAGGATGGAACCTAGGATGCTTTCTTTTTATCAACCTATATGATCATGTGGTTTTTATCCTTTTTTTTTTTTTACTGATGTGGTTGGTATATGATGTTGATTGATTTGCATATATTGAACCATCCTTGCATCCCTGGATGAAACCTATTTGGCTGTGATGTATAATCTTTTTGATGTGCTTTTGGATTTGGTTTGCTAATATTTTGTTAAGGATTTTTGTATCCATGTTCATTAATGAGCTGGTCTGTAGTTTTCTTGCTTGTTGATATCTGTGTCAGATTTGGAAATGATCGTGATATTAGCATCATAAAAGTATTAGGATTTCCATCTTTTTGATGTTTTGGAAGAGTCTAAGGATCAATGGTATTAATTCTTCTCTGAATGTTTAATGAAATTCATCTGTAAACCCATCTGGTTCTAGACTTTTTTTCCTGTGAAGTTTCTTAATTACCTTTCAATTTCCTTACTTGTGATTGGCCTGTTTAGGCTTTCTACTTTCTCTTCATTAAATATTAAGAGATGGTATTTTTCTAGAAATCTGTCTATTTCTTCTTGGTTCTCTAGCTTAACTATGTACAATTATTCATAATAAGCTCTCATGATGTCTTGGATTTCTTGGAGTTCTGTTTAATGGCTTCCATTTCATCTCTGATTCAATTTATTAGAGCATTTTCCCTTTTTCTCCTGGTAAGTCTTGCCAGTGGTTTGTTTATCTTGTTTATTCTTTCATAAACTTAGCTCCTGGTCTCATTAATTCTTTGTATTTATTTATTTATTTGTTTCAATATTGTTGATTTCTGCTTTGACTTTTATTTTTCCTGTTTTTCTGCTTCTGTTTGGGTTCCTTTGCTTTTGGTTTTTCATATATTTAAGGTGTCCAATTAGGTCATTAATTTTATCTCTTTTTTAAAAGAAGTTATTTTTGCAAATGCCTTGCAATAACCTGGCACATAGCACCTTTTAGATTGTTGATGTTCACTTCACATGTATCAACTCCTATATTAGTAGAAATTGTATATAATAACTTACATATTTTTCCATCTTGTTTTCTCTGTATTATATTCAGAATATGTTATAATAAAGTCTGTAACATTTCCCTACTCACACTTTGGAAGCCTTATCAACAAGATTGCATTTAAGAAATGTATGTATTTAAGACATATACTTTTATTTTGGTCACTGGTATATGATTCTGGAAAACTACACTTCCTTGTCCCTCTCCTATTCTATTCTGGTACTCTTAGATGACTTGACTTGCAAGAACTAAAGATACTCTAGGTTTTCTTGTGACTGTGCTTAAATTCTTGAAGCTTGAATTATGCTATCTTCAACTTTTCCATTTTAACACGTGATTGCCTCCTTCAAAGATATCTTGATAGATAGGGTAGTTTTCCAACCACGTTAAAGGCTGTTACCACATGGCAGAATTTAATGCTGCCTCATTGCATAGTGAGAACACATCTGAATCTCCTTGTTATTAACCATTACCATTTTTTTCCTCCACAGTGAAGTCTTGATATATCTCCTGCAACTCTGGTGACAGGAAAAAATATCTGAAAAGCTTTATCCTGTGTACAGTGATGATGCCCAATCTGACGACATTCTGAGTTGAAAGCTTTGACAGTACAGTGACGCTAGTAAAGTTACTTTTCTGGAACCATCATCCCTACACTTGGTTCTGGGTGAAGGATGGGTGGGACAAGCTTGACACTTCTAATTTCCAGGAAACAGCTGACAGAGATATCCTTTATTAGCCAAACAGATGTTAAGAGTCTTGAAGTGCCTAAAATTAAACTGAATTATAAAGGCATTCCCCTGGGTATATGAATTTTCAATTGATCAAGAAAGAAATTGGGGAAAACAAACTCTGAATTACTAATGGTCTATAGAAAAACAGGACCTTAGACATGGAGCAAGGATTGGTGACTTCATGAAGTGAGATTTAAAGAATAAGCTTAGTTTAAATTAGGATAGGGAGGAGAAAAGAATCTCTTATCTTTCTTTATATACTGTTTTGCTTAAGGTTGCTCTTCCCAGGAACTAATTGATGCCATTAAATAGGACCTAACAATACTTCATATCTTTTTTTACTTTTATTGTGGTCAAAAAGAATTACAGTTCGTTCACAGTAATATTTGTGGTACATAATGATAATGAATGAGGGACATTCACACCACCAGTGTTGTCCTCCCTTCACCCCTGTTTCCAGCATACATCCCACATCTCCCTCCTTTACACCCATAATTCTAGTGCAACTGTTCCCTCCTTGTACAGCTTATTGTAGATTGGGCATTGATTCTGTTGTCATTGACTTTGGATTTGGTATTCATGTTTGATCAGTTTTTATTTCCACCAAATGAACATTTGACTGTCTGGTCTTGGTACCATAGGGGGGAGAAAGAAAGAAAAAAAGGCAAACAAAAAAAAGAAGTTCTCTCACTTCTTCATATCTTGAGGAGATTTACAGGATTAGAAATAGAATTAGTTGGGCTGTAGGTGATCCCGCCGAGATGGTGCGCTATTCGCTGGTCCCCGAAAACCCGACCAAATCATGCAAGTCCAGAGGCTCGAACCTTCGCGTTCGGGAAACAGCTCAGACCATCAAAGGCATGCATATCCGAAAAGCCACTAAGTATCTGAAAGACGTCACCCTGCAAAAGCAGTGTGTGCCCTTCCGGTATTACAATGGTGGTGTTGGCAGGTGTGCCCAGGCCAAACAGTGGGGTTGGACACAGGGTCGTTGGCCCAAAAAAAGTGCTGAATTTTTACTGCACATGCTTAAAAATGCAGAGAGCAATGCTGAACTTAAGGGTTTAGATGTTGATTCCCTGGTCATCGAGCATATTCAGGTGAACAAAGCACCCAAGATGCGCCGCAGGACTTACAGGGCTCATGGGCGTATTAACCCATACATGAGTTCTCCCTGCCACATTGAGATGATTCTGACTGAGAAAGAGCAGATAGTTCCTAAACCTGAAGAGGAAGTTGCACAGAAGAAAAAGATCTCACAGAAGAAACTGAAGAAGCAAAAACTTATGGCACGGGAATAAACTAAGCATAAAATAAATGGATCTAACTAAAAAAAAAAATAGAATTAGTTAAATTGGAGATCATGGGACTTTGCTTAAGTGAGACCATAGATTTTGAAAAAGTCAGAGTGTTCTATTTATTTAACCCCAGTAATGTCAGGATATAGGGTGTCTGGCTCTTCCATTCTGTATTCAAGGATCCTTTATCAAGAGGGGCCAGGTCTTATTGAATTGTTTATCAGATATCAGGAGACCCAGCCTTAGTTTGCTAGTTCTGTGTGGCTGCTTTTTGTTTACCATAATCTGTGTGTGTGCACGTGCGTGTGTGTGTGTGTGCGTGCGTGTGTGTGTGTGTGTGTGTGTGTGTGTATGTGTGTGTGTATGAGAGAGAAAGAGAGAACACAAAAGAGCTATCAGTGCTTTATCTTTCTTTTGCTGAAAAAGAAGATAGGCTCATACTATTGGAAATATTACTTTTCTTTGTTTGAGAAGTGGCACTTGCTAATATATTCGAGGGCCTATTAATATTACATATATTAGTTTGACTTCATGCTTTATTCTTAGCCACCAACTTCTCTAAGTGTGCTGTCACCCACCTCTCAGGACCTTTCCTGGGCTGATATTGGCACATGTTCAGATTACATTAGTGTAAATTTGGATTTTCCACTGCCTGCTGCTTAATAACTATGAGTGGTTTTGTCCCCATTGTATCATTAGCACCTTCTTCCTCCAGGTGCTGACTAGGGGCTGCATCAAGCCCCCAAGCCGATGGCAATTTACACCTATTGAGTCGCCCTGCAGCTAATTCATCTTCATTATCTGTCAAATTCTTCACTCAACTTCTTAACTCTCTCACTACTCTTCTGAAGTTGATCTGTCCAGAGCCAATTGATTTTTGAGTCTTATAATAAGGTTAGGGAGGTAAGGGACTGTGCAGGTCACCTTGTTGACATCTTTTGGCTTTTTAATGATATAAGTGAAGGTCAGACAGGGTAAGTGATTTGTCTGAAGTCACACAGGAAAGAGTGGAGTCAGAGCTAGGCCTATTCTGCTGCTTCTACTATTCAGACCATTTTCATTTAATTCCCTTTAAAACTAAGGAAGTACCCCATGACCTAGTCACCTCTGTTATATGTCCCTTGAGACTGAATGCTGAGGTTACAACACTGAAGGTGTAGTCTCTAAGTTGAACATTCATATTTTAATAATAACAACAATAGAAAAGCAAGCAGCTAAAATCAAAGGTTTCAGAAATTTTAACAACATGGTAATATATGTTATTCTCAAAAGGCCATACACATATTACATTTATTCATTATTCTAACAGGTCAAATGGCCATTCTTAACTTTTCTATTCTCCCTGCATTTGGTTAGCCAGCAGTCCAACTGAGGTTGAGTCCAACCTCTTGAAAGTATTCTTGAAATTCTTTCCCCACTTCTTGTTCTAAAATCTCTTCTGTTTCAGAAAAGAATCACTGTAACAGCTATCTAGCTAATATCCATGATGTCTTCACTTGAGCCCTATGAACTTATTTACGATATTTTTCTTTCCAGAACCATCCTCTAATACTTAATTTTCCCTTTCTTAAATGTCTTCTCATTAGAGAATAGTATCCAGATTTGGTACATAGAACATCTGAGAATATACGTGTGTGTATATGGATGAGAAAGTATATCTTTAAGGGTGTATTTTTAAGGTAAGTTGATTACAATAATGATAATATTATGATATTGAACACATCATTATCTTACCTCACTACCATCAAAGTGCCCAAGATCCTCTACAAATGTATCAAGGTAACTTCTTGTTTATCTAATCATTCTCTACCCTGATCACCCTTGTTGGCATTTTGTTGACTGTAAGCCAACACCAACGTGTCTTATTTTTTGTCATTTAATATCTAATACCTTGTTTCATTTTTATTTCTATAGATGAATGAGAATGACCAGTATCTGTCCTTTTTTCCTCTAGTTAGTTACATTTAATATGTCACCTTCTAGTTTTATCTGAGTTGAAATGAAATGCAAACTCCCTTTGCATATGGTTGCACAGTATTTCATTGTGTATATATGTATATGTTTCGGTTGTTTTCATATTTTTGTTAAGTGTTAAGCACTTCAACCAACAAAAGTGGAGCCTAAATGGATTTTTTTCCAGATCTTTTATACACAACTGAGCCTGCAATTACAAGAGTCAGTCTTCTAGTTACTTCCGCAAAAGATTCTATTTTTATTTATCTTAATCTCTGGTACATTTTTTGCTGAAGGATAAACCTTTGACATCACATGAAAGGCATATTATAAATACTAGTTTCTTAAGAAAACTCTTTAAGGGCCCGGAGATATAGAACAGCTGCCTTTGCCTTGCAAGCAGACGATCCAGGACCAAAGGTGGTTGGTTCGAATCCTGGTGTCCCATATGGTCCCCCGTGCCTGCCAGGAGCTATTTCTGAGCAGACAGCCAGGAGTAACCCCTGAGCACCACCAGGTGTGGCCCAAAAACTAAAAAAAAAAAAACTAAAAAAAAAAAAAAAAAGAAAGAAAACTCTTTAATGGTCAATTACTATACCTTGGACTCCAGCTTCTTGTTTCTTTCATCTTATATAACATTTTGTTAGGGTGAAGCTGAGATTTGACTGGTGTTGGGTATGTAAGAATTCAGAAGTGAAAATACTAAAAAGGACCATCTTTTTTTTTTTAAAATAATATCTTTATTTAAGCATCATGATTACAAATATGTTTGTAGTTGGGTTTCAGTTATAAAAAAAACACCCTACTTTACCAGTGCAACCTTCCCAGAACTCCCAATGTCCCCCATATCCTTCCTCTTGAATGTAGCTAGAATGCAGAGTGAGTGCATGTGCGAGAGACAGAGAGAATCACATTTTCCAAAATAATAGCATTAAAAGAAAGCATAATTATTTTGCATGATTTATTTCAGGCTTATTGTACACTATTATCAGGGGAGTTTATAAAATTAATAACGTGGTTTGTAAGCAGTTCTCATTTTATCTTGTAATACGTGTGACATTATGCTTTTTAAATTAAAATGTTGAAAAAATTTAAATATATGTGGAACAAACTATTTGTTTCTCTTTTAACACTGCTACTATGGAAAAATTACAAAGAAGATCAAAGATTTACACATTGAATGCCGTATATGATTTATTCAGTGTCTATAAATATTTTAATATATTTGCCTTATCACATCTATCTCCATCTGTCAGTGCATCTGTCCATCTACCTTCTATCCCATGTTATTCAAAGTTTTCAATAATTTTAATGGGTACATGAATAGAAAAAATATTGAAGACAAGTCTTATGGAAGGGAGCTCAACTTGACCTGTCATTCCAAGACAGGATAAAAGAAGTAGAAGTAGAAGGCAGGATAAAAGGTGGACAGACATTGGCTTTGTTGTGTTTCTTGGTGCTTTGTCTTTGGCATTTGCTGCATTCAGTGCTCCAACAATGTGACATCACTGAATGTTTTCCTGCAGCAAGATGTTTAATGTCTCTTTGTTATGGCAACTGAGACTATTCAGTCCAGGGTTTCCTCCCTGCCCTCTGTGACACAGCTTCTCCTGTGACACATTTCTTTAGCCTTTAAGATCAATCCAAAGGACACTTTCTAGATTTTTCAGGTCAGACAAAATCTTGTTGAGCACTACTGAGCATGTTATGGTAAAATTCCTTGCTTTGTGAAATTAGAAAACATGGATACTTTGAAGCACTATTGCTTCAAAATTTTCCTCAAAAATTTTTTATCTGCTATTTTGTTGTTGTTGTTGTCTTCATAGAATTGTTTTTCTGTTTCCTTTTTTGTCTTTTTGGCATGTTTTCTTATTTTTCCCTTTCTATTATTATTATTATTATTATTGTTATTGTTATTATTATTATTATCATCATCATCATCATCATCATCATCATTATTATTTGTTTTCTTTTGGGTCACACCCAGCAGCACTCAGGTGACTCTATGCTTAGGAATTGACCCCCGGCAGGCTCCAGAGACCACCATGTGGGATGCCATGATTCCAACCACCATCCTTCTGCATGCAAAGCTAACACCCAACCCTTGTGCTATCTCTCTGGCCCCACCTTTCTTCTTTTAAACTGATATTTATAACCTCTAGATAGACTCCTCCATTTTTTGTTTCTATTTCTTTTTTTGTTTTTGTTTTTTCCTTTTCTTTCATTTCTTTTCCTTTTCTTTCTTTTTTTCTGTCTTTTTTTTTCTTTTCAAACAGAACTACATAACCATATAACCTGAATCATCTTGTTCTGCCTCATAAATGAAGGGAAACAAATGGATGGTACCAAGATCAAACAGTTGTATGAACATTGAGTAGAAATAAAAAAATGATCAGACTTAAACACCAAATATAAAGCCAACAACAGAATAGATACCCAATCTATAACAAGCTAGACACAGAGGGGACCATTTATATTAGCAACTCCGGGGAGCAAACGAGGGGGATATGGGATGCATGCTGAGAACGAGGATGAAGGGAGGACAACACTGGTGGTGGAAATTCTCCTGATTCAATGTCACTATGTACCTAAAATATTACTGTGAAAGATCTGTAATTCACTTTGGTCACAATAAAAATTATTGAAAATAAAAAGAATAAATATGAAAAATATCTTTTACCTACTATATTTTGTTTGATGTGTTTAACCACAATTTCCTTATATTATACAAGATTATATTATATGATTTTTATATATGCAATTGTATAATATGTATAGTCCTTAAATTTTTTGATTTAAATTTGCATATAATTATATATAATTTAATCACACACATTTGATGTCAACATTATAGTAACAGAATATATTTAAATTAATGTTATTTATTTAGAAATATTGTCTTTCATTTATATAAACATCTTTATAAATTATACATATATATTTAAATATAAATATGTCTTTATAAATATAAAGATATTTATATCAGTTATATTTTTAAGTTGCTGGTCTTTTTAAACAATGGATTTCAATGTCGGGGAGTGCATTTGACACCAGTTTTGATTTGATCTTCCCAGACGTTTGTTCAAATATGTGTTAAATGAGAATAAATATCATTTACTAATGTCTAATCTCAGTGCCAGTTGAATTTCTTGTAAAGCATTAATCCAGCAGACAAGTGGCATATGAGAGACTGTGGAGGGAGGTGTGGAGCTTCTAAGTCCAAAACTAGATCTCAGTGAGATGTTTCAGAGGAGGGATTTGTTACATTTAACTCATGCAAAACATGATGATGATGATGGTGATGATGAAATAAACTCTCTCCAATGCCTATACCTCCCAATTCTGCTTCTATTTTTCAACCAGAGCAGAACAAAGATTTTGTGCCTCTTCTGGCTAAACATTAGGGTGTAGGGGGTTAGGAAACAGCATTACATGCCCTCCCCCAACTGGGTAGCATCACTAGGCATAGCCCTGAGGTTCCTCAAGCCCTTCTCAGGTAGCCCTGTTTTTGACCAGCAACCTGAGATAAAGTAGCACCACATCTTCAGGCCCTTACATTGAGCTGTCAATTCCAGTGCTGTATCATTGGAACTAGACCCAAGATCCCTGATCATAGCATAGGAACCCCCGCTTCCCTGCTGAAGTAAAAAAAAAAAAGGATGAACAAAAAATCAGGAGTTGATTCGAAGGATAATTGTTTTTATTTTCTCATATATAACATGACCCAGAAAGGTTGGGAATCTTTAGGTGCTTAGTGTAGTTGCACCGTCTTTGCAAGTCAGCCTTCTTCCAATTCTTCCTTTGCCAGCAGCTCCAGGTTGGTTCCATAGCCAGAGAAAACATTATCTAAAAAACAAAGAGGACTAAAAAAAACAGGCTTATTCCTTGCATCTCTGTTGTATCACTAATGTAGAATTTCTCAGAATTCTGTAGTTATTGTTTCACAAACTCATTTCTAAATATACCAATGGTTGGAGGAGGACTGAGGCTGCCAGAAACGATGAAACAATCCACCTCTGTGTATTGGGAGGCCACAAGAACATTGAAAAGAAGGAATAGATGGGGAGGCCATCAGAAGAATCTGCTGAACTCAACCTAACAGTGGCATTTGCATTGCATGTAGATGGGTTTAATCTCAGGTGTTCCATATGGTCCCTAGAGCATTGCCATGAGTAATTTCTAAGAACAGAGCCAAGAATAATCCCTAAGCACAGCTGGTTATGACCCAAGCCAAACAAATGAAAAGATTAAAAACTAAAATAATCTCTACATTAGCTAATGGAAGGGGAATTGGTGTGATATGTGTAAAGAAAGGAGAGGACGAATGGTTGGCACGTGCATGTTTGTGGATTTCTTGTTTTATTCTTTTTTCCTCTTTCTTATTTCTTCCTTTTTATTCTGACTGCACTTTTGTTTTAATTTTTTTTCGGCCACACACGTTTGATGCTCAGGGGTTACTCCTGGCTAAGCGCTCAGAAATTACCCCTGGCTTAGGGGGACCTTATGGGACGGCGGGGGATCAAACCGTGGTCCTTTCCTTGGCTAGCGCTTGCAAGGCAGACACCTTACCTCTAGCGCCACCTCACCGCTCCCCTGACTGCACTTTTAAATAAATAATTATTACCTTAGTTACCAAATGATTAACTTCTGTACATTCCATAAAGCTAACATTATCATTTATTTGATCTTCTTAAAGTTTTTTTTAAATAATTTATTTAAGCACCATGGTTACAGAAATGTTCATAGTTGTGCATGGTGTTAAAAAGAGGTCTGAGTTCACTTTTTTTGACATGTGGCTGAGTAGTTGTTTTAGCATCACTTGCTGAAGTTTCTTTGCTTTACTTTGTGGTTTTAGCCCTTTTTTTAAATCAAAGATTAGTTGATTGTATGTCTGGGGGTCATTCTCTGAATACTCAAATTTATTTTATTGCTCTGAGGGCCTGTTTTTATTTCAAGACTATGCTGTTTTAATGTATATTGCTTTGTAGTACTTAAAACATTATTTCTTTCTTAGGTTTTATCTTTAGATTCCTTTAAAAAAAGTTATGTGTCTTCTCTGTATTTCTATAAATGCTTTCATACCTGTTAACAGAGACTGTCTTTGACAAAGTTTTTTTTTGTGGCCATTTATTTTCTAAACATAAGCAGTCAGAGTTCTTAAGCTGTCCCTTCTCAGGGAAATTACCTTGAGCACCTTGCCAGATTTTACAAATAATAGGTGCTTAATATTAAGTGATGACTTACAAAAAGGAACTCTTGTCTTTGGTTGTGTAGAGATGGGGGTAAAAAAA
Organism: Suncus etruscus; assembly: GCF_024139225.1. Classification (NCBI taxonomy): domain Eukaryota; kingdom Metazoa; phylum Chordata; class Mammalia; order Eulipotyphla; family Soricidae; genus Suncus; species Suncus etruscus. The sequence goes on from NC_064848.1 coordinate 33,734,449, forward strand.
AGTAATTTCGCTGTTCTTTTGAGTGAACTTAATAGCCATGACATTGGTTCCTTTGCTTCTAGGTCGTTTTGTCAAAGAAAATTTCAATTAGTTTTTAAACCTTCTAATGATTAAAATTCCTCAAATTAGAAGACTGTATTTTTCTTTGGCCTAAGGGGAGATTATTTATTCATTTTTATTAGCAGGTTTCAACTAGACACATTAGCAACATTCCCTTACATCACAATAGTCCCCCTGTCCAGGGACTTCTAGTCTCCAGTTTGACAAAGGTTTACTTGAAATGGAAACCAATTCTTTTCTTTAGTTTGTGAGTTGTTTTTATTTTTACCACTTCTTTTTCCTTTTTTGCTTTTTTGCAGGGTTCTTTCATGTACACTCTGAACACTCAGCCTCAAAACCTTTAGGAGACCTATGTATGCTCTTTGCATCCCTCCTGGTATATGAACTGTTGAGAACTCCCTTGTAGAACTCAGTACTATCTTGACCCTAGAAGACAGAGACACATTTCAATGGAAAATATTTTCTGTTTGACATATGCTCTTTTCTTCAGAACTGCTCAGGTAGTGACTTGTAACCATCTACCACATGAATGGCTTTCTTCAAGTGAAGACATGGTTTGTAAAAGAGAATAGTGAATTCAATACAGATTCCTAGAGAATAAACATTTCTTTTTTGGAACTAATCCATTCTCTTTTGCTCTTACAAGTTTATCAGTGACTATTAGGTTTGAAATGAAAAAAATGAAGATATTGACCTGACCGTGTGACCTCATTTTATAAATAATTGGTTACTGTTATTGATCATGTGGTAGAGGAAGCAGTGTGCATAGAGGAGGCAGAAAGACAAGGAGAAGGAAGTGTGTTCTCTAGTTTTCTAACACTGTGTATCTTGTGTGAAAAGAGTTCTACAAAAAATAATTACTGTATTTTTGTACCATAAAACACACTTTTCTCCCCCAAAAGTGCATCATGTGCCACCTGGAGCTGAAGCCTGAGTGCAGAGGAGGATAACAGTTAAAAGTATGTGCATCTTATAGAGCAAAAAAAAAAAATACGGTAGTTTTGAGTTTAATCAAGAAAATATTCAGTCTATAATGCACCTAAGTTACAAAGCATCTGATGTTTGGCTAGTGCTCTTGGGTATGGTGTTTATAAAAAAAACTTAATATTTAATTAAAGAACCATGGTTTACAAAGTTATTGAGAATTGAGTTTTAGGCATATAGTTGTTCAACACCAATACCTCCACCAGTATTAACTTACCTCCACCATTGAGTGTTCCCATACTCCATCCCCCTTCTGCCCCACCACCTCATGCAACACTGACAAGCACAATACAAAGTTTGGTGATCACACCTTTGATTTTATGTTTGCAGTGTTGTTAAGTTAATGCTTTAGATGTATACATATCTACTCTCTCACATCACCAGTATAATGGAAGTCCTAGTTCCTGTTTCCCCATTACTTCCCTTTCTCATCTTCCTTCTCCCCTTGTTTTTTGTCCCTCCTCTATCCTTCTACTTCCTAAGTTCTGAGATCAAGGGTGGTTTAGACATCCCCCTTTACTATGTTACATTTTTCTCATCCAGTTATTTTATATACCACAGCTAAGTGAGATCATCCTGTGTTTGTCTTACTTCTTCTGGCTTACTTCACTCAGTATTTTCTGGTCTCAACCAGGTTGCAGGAAATTGCATGATTTCATCATTACTTGCAGCTGCATAGTATTACATTGTATATATATATATATATATATATATATATATATATATATATATATATATATATATTAAACTAGGTATATATATCATCTGTCATTGAAAACCTAGTTTGATTCCTTATCTTTGCCATTGTACTAAATGCAGCAAAGAATAATGATGTGTATATGTTCTTTTTAATGAATTTTTTTTTAAGTCCTGGGGTAGATGCCCAAAGGTGAAATTGCTGAATCATGTGACAGCTCAATTCTAAGCTTACTGAGGTTTCTCCATACTGTTTCCCATAATTTGAGAGCATTCCTATTAGCATTCCTATTGGCTGAAGTTTTTTTTTCAACACATTCTTGTCATTCCAGGCTATTCCTAGTACTTTTGCTATGTACCATTCTCACTGGTGTGATGTAATATAATATTGTTATCTTATTTTGGATAATAAATGCTGCTGAGCACTTTTTCATATATTGGCCATCTGCTTGTCTTCCTCTTAGAAATCTGTTCATTTCCTCTCCCCATTTTTGTTAGAATTTCTGAAAATTTTACTGATCTTTGTGAGTAATTTAATATATTTTAGATATCAAACTTTCATCTGGCGTATTGAATGCAAATTTTTCCTATTCAGTTAGCTGTGCTTTAATTTTAGCTTGTGTGTGTGTGTGTTTTTCTTTTCTTTTTTTTTTTATTTGCCATGCAGATGTAGTACTATTTGTTTATTTTTGATTTTGTTGCCTTTGCCTGATCCCTGAATAGGCCTTTGAGTTCAAATCTGGGAGTGTTCTGCCTATATTTTACTCAGTGGACTTTATAGTTTCCAGTTTTATCTCAAGGCTTTTGATCCACTTTGAATTGACTTTTGTATAATGTCTGAGATATGAATTAAGCTTTAATTTCTTGCACATATTTATCCAGTTTTTAGTTCCATTTATTGAAGTGGTTATCTTTACTCCATTTTATGTTCTTATCTCTTGTACTAAAAACTGGGGTTTTGCTATTGGATATTAGATTATGATCCATGTAATAGAGATTTCTTTGGTCCAGTGGACTGAGGGAGAGATCACAGCACAGGGGCAATAGGGTGGGAAAAGGGTTGGAGTCCTTGCTGCACTTTTTGTTTATTTTGTTTCCTTTTGGGGCCATACCTGTTGTACTCAGAACTTACTCCTTGCTCTGCACTCAGGGATCAGACCTAGGTTGGCTGTTTGCAAAACAAGTACCCTACCTACTGTGCTTTGGCCTTTGTTATTGTTATGCTTTGTTATTATTGTTTACTTTTGGTGTGGGGGGTATGTGATGCAGAGGTTGAACCTGGATCTCCATATATGAATCATATCTGCTAGACTTTTGGACCATTTCTGGTGCTGTATAGTATTTTTTTAATACTTGTATTGTATACTAAATGGAATTCCCACTAACACATATTAAATATGATCACCTAACATGTGGAAATGATGAATACTCAATAAATATTTATTGATTATATAATTATTACAATAGTGTGCTCCATACCAGGTAGTTAGGTGGTAAAACTAGATCTGAATTATAGTTCATTTGAGTGTTGGGTCTCACTCGGAGGTCATTTTGTATCAATTTTTCTCAAGCTTCAACACAAAAAAGACTTTAGTGTTAGAAATCGGTAATGAACTGACTTGAGTAGGGTAGTGCCTTGCAATGGTTGCCATGATACTGAGAAATATCTAGAAAAACTGTAGACTGCTATACCATATGGTGATTCTCAGACCGAGACTCTTATGAATCAGCTGTGGTGGTTCTACACCTCTCTCCATCTGCCTAAAACTGCTCATAAGAGACAGAAGGTAAAGGTCTTACAGAGAGCAGTGAAGGTTAGGCTTTGTTGATTTCAGTCACACTTTTGTGATCAGAAAAATGAGCTTGAGCTTTGGATCAGAAGAGGGCAAAACTTATTCTTCCTCTTTTCAGCTTTACTTTGGTTTCACTTTTGTGGACTGGGAATCTACTTCTAATGGTAGAACATAAATTTTGTCACCCTTCCTTTCCTCTCCCACATCATTCCTGAAATCTACATATACCAAGATAGATGATCTGACTTCATTGGAAAGGAAATCACTCAATTTCAGTATTGAAAGATATGGAGGGAGGAAAACGAAGGTTCAGTGTAGTGGGAAATAAAATGAGAAATGCTATTTCATTTCTGACTCAAGAAGATGTATTCTGCACTCAAGGATGGAGTTTTGGATAATCCCCCTATTGGTTATGTTCTTGCACATTTCAGAAAATGATCCATTTGTCTAGTCATTGTCTTCATATTGTGTTACACCCATAACCCAGGCATGACTTTGGTGTTTCAAAACAGCACATTTACTAGCACATAATACTGCTCTTCTAAACATATACACGTGTCTACTATGGTGTTATTGTATTAGAAGTGAAGAAAATGAAAACTTTAAGGAAAAATAAAAAGGAAAGAGATTAAAAATTATGACGATAAATTCACTTTCTCCCTAGCTCTTCCTGTGCATTTTACAATATCTGGATGTTTTTTCTGCGTAATTCTGGTGCTTTCCATTAGGAAATCTGATACCTAGTATATCGTGGCCCTGTGATCAGAGGACTTTAATTTCCTCCTGTCCTTTTTACTGGAAGTCTTTTGAAGTGGGAAGAGCTTAGGTTTAAATTAAGATGTCACTGACAAGCATGAAAAAGTGTTTAATTAGTGTAATGACCTTCTGTTAATCAGGGGAAATATGACCTGAGATATGTCAGAAGTAACTACCTGAAATACAGTGAAATCCATTAAACAAGCTGGCTTAACTACTAATCATCAGACTTGCTTGAATGAAGGAGAAAAATCCAGAGAGGATAACTAATATCTGTTGAGGATCTACTTTGCTTGAAACTCTGGGTATATTTTAAGTATATTGTAATATTTACATCTGATGGAGGGAGATTTTTCTTCTCATTTTATTAAGGCTTGCTCAATATCACAATAGCTTTAAGGGTGAATAAGTGATATATATATATATTCAGTTCTGCCTAAATGTTCCCATTATAGCCTACATGAGGACATGTTTGAGTATTTGTAACAAGATTAATCAAACAGGCTCTCTGAGCTCTAAAAATCACTTTTTAAGGTGTCATAATTAAAGGTCAGGCCTTATATCCCTAAGAGAAGACCACATTTCGAATCCCTAATCTTAAGAAAATAATTAGCTGCTAGTACTCAGTGAGAAAGAGACAGAAGAGATAGGGTTACTAGGAAGGGCAGTGCTGACCAATGAAGAGCAGGGGGAGTATTGGTTACCATGTTGTTTTCCTTAATCTAAATCAATCCATGAAGTTCAGAGTTGACTTCAAATAAGTGTCTTAAATTCTTGCAGAAAGAGGAAATGGTGATAAGAGTCAAACTTGAATTTCAGATTATGGGGATGAACTTGTCTGTCCTCTCTCTTAATGCCTGCTTATGAATTCTCCAATGTTAGCAGCATAAAACTTAGAATCTCAGTCATTTGAAAATGTCTTCTGGTCCATTACTTGTCCCTTCTCTAAACACAGACATACATTCTTTCTTACAGTGACATTTCAATATCTACATGAATCTTGCACAACAGATTGTGAATGGTTTTCTTCAGGTTCCAATGAATATTCCAGTGAATATTTTGCACTCAAGTGTCTGTAGGTGGCACTCTAAGCTCTAAGATTTTTAAGCTAGCTGAAGAGACAGCACAGGGGAAGCTGTTTTCAGGATGGTTCAAGGACAAGAACCCCAGAGTAGGACTTAGTAGTATTTTGGCATCACCCCGTACGTAGATCATGATCACTCCTGAGACAAAACCCCCTTCACATGCTGTCCACCATTTAAAGAGTCACTCATGCAGAAGTATAACTGTTTCACTCCCAAGTTCAAAATGTTGAAATCACAGTTATGTATTGTAGTTTTCCCTCAAGACCCTTTCCTACTAGGTTACTCCTCCTTAGAAATCCAAAGCTCTGCACTATATTTTTGTTTTATAAGGAACTTCTACATTGGACACTGACTCCTTGTACACCTCCCTTCTTCTGAGAAAAGGTTGAATAAACATAATTGATATGAAGACATACCCCAATAATACTGATGATGATGATATAAAGATAAAGTTAAAGCTAAAGAGCTTTAAACTGTATGAGTTTTAAACTGTGAGAGCTTATGAGTGAAACTTGAGGGGCAGTTTTCCACCTCCCATTTAATACAAGCATACATACAAACAACTAAAAGAAACCTCAAAGGAGGGGATGGAATGCTTCTTTGAACCATGTTTATGGCACAAAAGAGAAATAGAGAGTACTCTGTTTGGACAAGGACTGGGTATTTTTATGTTGATGGACACATGTGGAGGCTACCTGTGGTACCATTTTGGAATGAGATTATAATCCCTTATTATTATACAGAGTGCTCTTACTTGCTTGCATTTTAACCACTGTGTTTTTGAATCCTGGTGTTTATTGCAAACTGAAGGCAATAGATGTGGCTTGGACACAATCAAGATTGTCTTCTGTGTGCCCAGAAGGGCTGGAAGTGGTTCTAACAGTTTATAAACTGCTAGGAGCTCAGAATCCTGATTGGTAGCGATGAGTCTTACTGGGGGTAGAGGGAGAGAGTGGTGATGAGTTCAGGTACAACCTAGGAGAAAGATGAATGTTCTCTATCACATGTTCCATTCTTTACTTTTTTTATTTTTATTTTGAGAGGGTAAAAGCGCTGAATTCCTTGAGTTCCCTTTTATTTTCATATTTTATATCCAACCAACAGTCACCTCTAGCCACCACTACCACTCTGGCTAATGCCTTTATATAATGGTGTTCTCACTATAACATTGATGATCTCATGAGATTATAAAATGAGAACGCCTCTACTCTGCTTAAGGATTCTATGCTCCTCGAGGGAAGAATCCTACATAAGTCCTAATATTTTGGAAAATTTAGGATCCTAAAATATTTATTCTGTTGAAATTTCAGGGTGTGGAATGCAAGATTTCTGATGTAGCTGTACAATGACATGGTTTAGCTTGCTTCCTGTAGTAGATGCTGTCAATGATTCTCACCTGAAAGCCACCTGCTGCTGTACTTGACCTTTTCCTTGTACTTGAAAGGTTTCTTGCCTCAGGGTTTCTTTCAGACTTTCTTCTCTGCTTGAATGTGCCCAAGTGGAAATGTGGGGGAGTCAAAGTTCCTAAAGCAGCAACAATCAAGCATGAATGAAGGGAATTGGTGGCTAAGTACCTCAGCTTTCTTGCTCCTGTGAGTGCGATTTTTTTTTTGAGGGCAATTTGAACTGTGTTCTATTTTCTTTCATTATGTGGGTAGTGGGATGCGTTCCACTGTAGCAATCCACCAGTCTCTCACAAAGTGAGTCATCCTCAACCCCTTAACGTTAGAGTAGGAGACATTTAAGTGATTTGTGTGTGGGGGGGACTATTAGCCTTTACAATTGTAGGGATGTCTTGGACATCGCTCCCCGAAAAGGGGGGGGGCTTATCCCATTAAGAGCAAAGAAACTTATCAATAAGAGACACCTGTATCTAACTGAAAAGCAATAGCCCAGGAGGATAAGAACCCAAGCTGGAAGAACATGGAGGGTTGTGAGTTGGTGTGGTTGGGTTTGATATTGGTGGTTGGGTTGATGGTTATTGTTTGGAAGTGAGCTGAATTTTTCCAAATGGCTTTGCTATAAAGACCTTGCCCTCCTTCCTGCTTGATTTGTCCTATTAAACCCATTCTGAGAAAAACCCCTTTCTGGTGTAGTCATTCCTGTTTAGCAACAGGCAGGAGTTGAATTCTTTACAAAGATACTTTCTGTTTGTTCACTTAAAGAAGGTAGATTTCTAAAGGACACTGAGTATTTTTCTTTTTTCTTCTGCAAATGAACAGTAGGCTGAGTAAGCTTGGAAACACTGATTGCTCATGAACTTATTCTTCCACTGACTTTTCTTGGATGGTTTCACTACTCTCTTGAGTGGATTTTGTACAACCACACCAAAACAAGCAATATAAACTCAAATTTTTGTGTCAGCTCTGCTTTATAGACAGTCATACTTTTCTATATGATTCTAAGCTCAAAATTCCCCACCACATACCATTGTATGACAAATGATATGCTTTTCTACCTCTATGTACGTAAATTATTCTCTCTCCAATGCTTTTTTCTTCTGTGGTAGACCTCACAATTTATATTTAGGTAGATAACTTCCCTTAGAAGGTAACTGACACATTTGCTTTATGTCTTCTATTATGATTATTAGCTTTTTTGGAATATGCTGTCTTTATATATCCATCTAGTTATGGTAGTGCCTGACCTTAGATGGTCAGCAAACTTTCATTGACTAATACTTTAGCATGTGGCTAGAGATGGAAATTTTTCAGCTTCTTAAATAATGCCTGATACACTGGGATTAGAACATGTCTAATTATCAAGATTCTACTGAATCAAACTGTAGTTTTTATTTTGTTGATTTAAATATCCCAATCATTTACTGAAGCTTTTGCTCTGGAATTTTGTGAGCAGAGCAGCAGAGTAAGATTATTTTTTTAGGATCAGAACCAAGAAATTGCTGCACCTTCTGTGGTGCCCACTGTTTTTGATATTATGACTGGAGCTGACCTGTAGCAAATGCATTTTTAGTGATCTCAGAGCACATTACCACCTCATCTTTCAACTACACTGCCTTGTCACCATTTTGAGTGAACCAGAGTGATTACAAGTAGTATTTGGAGGGGAAATTCAATGAGGTTACATAGAACATGCTGATGGAACATAAGTGAGGTATGTATGTTTCCAAGTAGTCAGCCATCATACATAGCATGCTACTTCTTTTTTTTTTAATTTTTTTATTATTTTAATTATGACAACAAAGATGCAAAGAAAGAGGACAGGGTAAAGTTACAGTGGAAGCCCAATCACCCATAAACAGAATTCTCGGTAGTCCCATCAATGATATCCCAGCCTTGAACTTTCAGCCAAAGAACATTAAGAAAAACAAAACTGAACCCATGTACAATACAATTACTTTGTCCCTCAAATCCCCAGTTGTAGTACATACTATTTCTTAGCAGCACACAATATAATCTAAAGACATTATACTTATGTAGCTCCTTACACATTGAGGGCAAAGTACATTTCTCTAGTTCCATGCACATGCTTACTAGTTTAAGTTAGCCTCAAAAGTTTTAGTGGGTTGTTTTTCTTAAGGATTGGAGTCAAGGGAACATAGTAAAAAACGGTATTAAAGTGGCATTTGTTTGCATAGGCCCACCAAAACATAAGGGATCTGGAAAGGCAAATTATGGTCTAAATACAAGGAGACCCTACCCCTGAAGTTTCCTGGCACAGGACTGACTCTAGGCTCCAGGCACACTAGTTTGTCCAATTCAAGTCATCCTCTGTAGTGGCAATACACCTCCATTCCTCACTTAGTCTCTGTTGTTGTTGGTATCATGCTTCTGTATTAAAGATCCTGGAGTCTGCATATCCCATATTGTAGTCAGGATGGTGCAGAGCATCCTCTCGTTTCACCTCACTTAAGGGGCAATAGAGAGAACCATGTCCTGTAGAGCAGGTCATTGTTGTCAAGTCTTCTCAGTGTAAACAGAAGTCTCTTTTTAGGAGGTCGATGTCAGACCCTTGGTAGAGTCTTTCCTGGTAGAGGACTGCTTCCAGCTGTTGCTATAAAAGACCTTGGATGTTTCGTAGATAGCTTGCCTGGTTCCGGCGTGAATGGAGGATGCCCATTCTTCTGAGGCCTGTGCCAGGTCATTCTATCAATGTTCAGGGTGTAAGGTACATTGTACTGAGATTTATTAGATAAGAACTTATCTGTATGTATGGTATTTTCCCATTTTAATGTGTCTATGCAAACAAGGATCAATGCCATGAAGCGTTATTGGTGCATCTGGAGGCAATAGGAACAAGACCAGCAATTTCCATGACATAGTTCAATCATAGGCATCAAACTGAGGGACAGTTCCACCAACAATCCTTACTGAACAGCTTACAAAGAAAAGACAAGATGAAAAGTGGATAGAAACATCATAGTAGAAGAATATATAGAGAGTTACATCAGTTAAAGAAAATACCCATAAAATATTCAAAAGATATATGTGTTCAATATGTGTTCAATTTCTGTCCTTCTAAGTAGTTCTGGGATTTGTTAGATCTACTGTATGTCTTTGGTCAGAGAATAGAACTGTGTGTTACTGAAGTTAAGAAGAGTAAATCTGGAGTACTAATGGTTGGGAGGAGCATATGTTCGAGCGGTTTGCAAAATGTAGACTGGTATGAAATTGCCAGTGACAGCCTGAGTATAGCTGAGCAGCTATCTGCCACCCCCCAGATCAAACTTCACCCCCTTAGCCAACCTCTGTAGCCAGCCTGGGAGTGGGGAAAACCCAGGGTGCCCCACCAGCTCCTTCCAGAAACCCACCTGGAGATCCGGAGGAAAGGGGGAGAGGGGGGTCGGGTGACCCATGTCTGAGCCCCCCTACCCTAGGCCGGGCCAAGAGGTCGCTGGCACATGCGGAGGCCTGCCAGCTGCCCACCCGTGCCGGCTAAAAATCCTGCTCCAGGAAAGGAGAGAGACCCTCCCAAGCCCAAAGGACAGGGATTTAAGCCCCACCCTAGGCCAGTGTCCGGGCCCCGGCCAGGGAGTGGGGAAAACCCAGGGTGCCCCACCAGCTCCTTCCAGAAACCCACCTGGAGATCCGGAGGAAAGGGGGAGAGGGGGGTCGGGTGACCCATGTCCGAGCCCCCCTACCCTAGGCCGGGCCAAGAGGCCGCTGGCACATGCGGAGGCCTGCCAGCTGCCGCATGCTACTTCTAATGTTTAAAAGTCAGGGTCAGGGCCCGGAGAGATAGCACAGCGGCGTTTGCCTTGCAAGCAGCCGATCCAGGACCAAAGGTGGTTGGTTCAAATCCCGGTGTCCCATATGGTCCCCCGTGCCTGCCAGGAGCTATTTCTGAGCAGACAGCCAGGAGAAACCTCTGAGCACCGCCGGGTGTGGCCCAAAAAACCAAAAAAAAAAAAAAAAAAAAAAAAGTCAGGGTCATTCCCTCTGGCGTATAAATATTCCAGCTCCTATAGCATACAGTACTACAGCTTGGTGGACCTCATCAGTTACCAAACCATCAAATGTCCTAGCTCCATAGCTCCTGTAGCATAACACACAATGTCTCCAAATTTCACAGTATTGACAGTCCAGTTTGTGCACATCAACTTTCATGGGAAAGCTGTACAGACACCAAGCAAAGTAGGTGAAAACAGCACAAAAGGTTCAGCTAGTACCAATCAGTTAAGTATATCCCCAGACAATTTTAGTAATACCACTTTGCAATACAACAATGACCACAAATGGACTTTCATTGCTTTTTTTGATAATTCCATTTGCCACTTTGTTGCAACAAGCAACATGAAGTAAATTTATACCTGCTTAAGAGGACAGGGTTGGGGAATGAATGAAAAGTTGGGGACATTAGAAGAAAGGTCACATTGGTGAAGGGTATACTGTTGGAAAACTGAACACCTTAGATAACTATATTATGAAAAACTGTGTAACTCATGTTAAAGTTCTTAAATAAATTAATTTAAAGGAAAAGAAAGTGCCTGTCATAGTGCCTGTCTCAGAATGTTTCCTGGGACCATAAAAAGACTTTGAGATGTGAAAATGAGAGTGTATGAAGCCTGTAGTAGTTCCCATGGCAGTATGCTTAAAGGGTGGAGAAACCCTGAATCTCTTAGGTTAAGGGAATTTCCTTTCTAATTTCCCCACTACTTACTGTGCCTATGCAAAACAAAACAAAATACAAACCTTTTAAAGTAGTTGCTGGTTTGGTTTTTTTTTTTTTTTTGACTGTTTTGTTTTTGTTTTTGTTGTTTTATCCTTTTTCTCTTTTATTGTGTGTGGGCATTTTTTTTTGTTTGTTTTTTTGCGCTTGTCTTTTGTAGTTGCTGGTTTTTGTTTTTGTTTGTTCTTTGCTATTTTTTTGTATTTTTGTTGTTATGGCTTCGTTGGTTTTTGTTTCTTCTTTTGTGTTGTTTTGTTACCTTCTTCTCCTTCTCCCTCTCTTCTTCTAAACTGATAATTAAAACACCTAGACAATTCCTTCTAGATTGTGTGTGTGTGTGTGTGTGTGAGTGTGTGTGTGTGTGAGTGTGTGTGTGTGTGTGTGTTGTATGTGTGTGCATGTTTATTTGTTTTTGCTTTTCCCTTTTCATTTCTTATGCTTCCAACAGAACCACATTACTGAAATCATCTTCCTCAGCTTCAAAATTTGAGTGGTTCTTTTAAAAAAATTCTTTTATGGGGGAATCCCAGTTAGTTGATTATTGTAAGAAAGTTCCAGAAGCACTGGCACTGGAGATTAAGTTTACAGCCTCATATTAGCTCATGCAGGGGTCTCAAACTCAATTTACCTGCAGGCCGCAGGAGGCAAAGTTGGGGTAATCCTTGAGTGCAAAGTCAGTAGTAAGCCTTGAACATTGGGGTGTGTGACCCAAACAACTAAAACAAAACAAAACAAAAAAAGATTTCTCTAGGGCAGGGCCACAAAATGTTGTCGGCCCACAGGTCGCGAATTTAAGACCCCTGCTAGGGGATTCCTAAATCAATGAGCCACCTTCTGGGCTCTTTCTCTATAGAGAGCCTAAGTAGCAGAATTATCTGGCTCACTTAAGAGTGAATGTGTGTGGCATAGTTTTAAATTTGATTTTGTAAATTTGTAATTGGCAGACAAATGCTTTGAGCCTCTGAGCCATTTTCTATTCCCAATAATTTGTAAGAAACATATTTGTAATAATGTTACAAATGTTCATTTTACCTTTGTTAATTTGGCACCCAGTTCATGTCTAGAGTGAACAGTTCCAAATATCATTATCGAAGCGGTCCTTTCTCTACCCTTATGCATTCCCACTCTTTGTGGCAAGCTTCCTAAATTGGACTGTTTCTCTTGGTCCCCATATCTATTATCTCTAGATACTATTACCATACTATCTTTTATTTTTTCTTATATACCACAAATGAGTGATTATTATATATTTATCCCTTTCCCTCTGACTCATTTCACTCAGTATAATACTCTCCATAGCCATCCATATATAAGAACATTTCATGACTTCATTTTTCTAACATCTATGTACTATTCCATTGTATGGATGTACCATAGTTTCTTTAGCCACTCATATCTTCTTGTATACTAGTGTTGTTTCCACATTCTGGCTATTGTAAATAGTGCAATGACAAACATAAGAATGAAGAGGGATTTTCTGCATAGTGTTTTTGGATTCCTAGGATATATCCCTAGGAGTGGTATGGCTGGATCATATGTGAGATAAATTTCTATTTTTTGGGGGCGGCACACCCAGCAGCACTCAGGGGTTACTCCTGGCTCTGTGCTCAGAAATTACTCCTGCAGGCTTGGGGAACCATATGAGATGCTGGAATTCGAACCACCATCCTTCTTCATGCAAGGCAAATGCTCTACCTCCATGCTATCTCTCTGCCCTTTCCCTCTCCCCAATTTCTTTTTTTTTTTTTTTTTGAGGAATATCCATATTGTTTCTAAAGAAACTAGTCCAGTCTACTTCCACCACTAACAGTGAATGAGATTCCCTTTCTCTTTGCATTGGTGCCAATACTAATCATTCTTGTTCTTTGTGATGTGTGTTAGTCTTTCCAGTGTGAGATGACATCTCATAATTGTTTTGATTTGTATCTCCCTGATGATTTGTTATGTGGAGCATACTTTCATTTGCCTTTTGGCCATCTCTATTTCTTCTTTGAGGAAATGTCTGTTCATTTCTTCTCCCCATTTTTGAATGGGGTTAAATTTTTTTTTTTTTTTTGCGGAATCCATCAGTGCCTTGTACATCTTAGAAATCAACCCAGCCTAAATATTGGATTCAATTATTTTGATCATTTGCCACGTGGTTGCATTAGTGCATTTGCATTTGTTGCATTGGTGCATCCTGTCTATTGGTGTCGAGAGAAATTATTATCATAGGATTTTGGGTCATCTTTTTGTAAAAGTTTGGTGTATTTTGGGGGTATGACTTGCCTTAAATTAGACCCTTCAGTTCTTTTAAGGTAATCTTTGAGTCAGTTAAGTTCTTGTTGTTTATCCATAAAGCAGAATCCTTCTTTCAAACCTGAATGAAAGTCTGTCTCTGTGAAGTATTCATGGCAAGGCATTAATTTCACTAAGTTTTTTTCACTATATCCCACCACTGCCTTCTGGCTTGGAGGGTAGGTAGCTTGTGATAAATCTTCAGTGTATCTTAAGGATGCTTCTTTGTATGTAATTTCTCTTTCTGATCTTGCTCCTTTCAGTATTTTAGTTCCATCTTTTTTTTTTTTTGTATTATTATCATGACTAGGATGTGCCTTAGGGTGCTTTTATTTAGGTCTATTTTAGCTGGTACTCCTCTGGTGTCCAGGATGTAGGTGCATCCTTTAGTTCTGGGAACTGAAGCAACGATGTCTTTGACTGTTTCTTCTTAACAGGGAGTTTCTTCCTGCCTTTCTGGAACCACATTGATTCTTTGTTGTTGTTGTTGTTGTTTGTTTGTTTGTTTGTTTTTTGGGAGACCACACCCTGTGATGCTCAGGGGTTACTTCTGGCTATGCGTTCAGAAATCACTCCTGTCTTTGGGGGACATTATGGGATGCTTGGGGGATCTAACCGCGGTCCATCCTAGTCTAGCCCTTGCAAGGCAGATGCCTTACCTCTAGCGCCACCACTCTGGCCCCGACTACATTGATTCTTATGTTGTTCCTATTAATTTATCCCAAAGGTCTACTGCCTTTTTTGCTTATTTTGAATATATTTTCTTCTGTTCATTTGTTTTAAGGCTCTTTTCAACTTCTGTTGTATGGAGGTATTATGCAGCTCATCTTCTAACTCACCAACTCTGTCCTCAGCAGCTGTTACTCTGCTTGTGAGACTTGTGAGGCCTTCCAGTGAGTTTTTTATTTCATTTTCCAAGTTTTTAAGTCCTGTTATTTCTGTTTAAAGTTCTGTTTAAAGTTTTATGTTTACATTTTTATGATTTCTACTCTCATATCCTCCTGAGTCTTATTGGTTGTTTGTGTTACCCATCCCCCAGCTTCCTGCCTAATCTCACCTAAATGGTGAGACCCAAATACAGAGGGATCTGTGTTTGATAATTAAGGAGTGACCTGGGGAGGAGAGGGATAGAGAGATTGGATACAGGAGGGGTGCTTGCAGGGTAGCTGATGGAGGCTGCTAAATAAAGCTTAACTTAGAGGGCATGTGAGAAATATGAACACAATGAATTAGGGCCTTGTAATAAAGCAGAATATCTCCTGAAACTTCCACTGACTGCTGGTAGATCATTTCTTTGCTATCACCCTCCAGCAAAGAGACTGCAGGGGTCAGGCCGAGCCGAGAAAGGCCTCACCACCATTCATCTACAATTCTAGGACTTTATAATTAATAAGTAATACAACAGTTTGTTCTATTTGTTCCGCAGTTTCTTTGAGTTATTTGAACATCTTCCACATTTTCTCTCTAAAGCCTTATCAGAGAGGCTTAATTGGTGGCTGATACTAGTTGGGTCTTCTGAATTACTATCTTCACTCACTGAACATGGTGTTATTCAGTTTTGTTTCCCTGTTGTGACCTTTGTAGTGTTGTGGTGTTTTGATGTTCATTGATTAGAAGAGATGAGAAGCTGCAAAACAGAGCTGAGCAGAATGGTAGCGCTCTTCTTGCCACACACTGGTCAAGCCTCTTCTGCATTGTGGCCTGGCTCTCAAGCTATTCTTGATTTGTTTTGGTTGCCACTGTCTTAAATATCTTTGCATTCACACTTAATAGAGTAGGGTGGTATCTTCATATACACCCCCAATTGGTAGGTATGTATATGTGTAGTGCTTTGTGTTTAGTGTTTTTCTGACCATTGTTGAGTGTGTTTGTTTGGAGGGTTTTGCTTGGTTACACATGTGAGGCATGGAAACCTCTAAGATTTGAAAACTTGTTGCTGTAGGACCATCTCCTTCTTCATTTCTAACTAATCCCTATGCCTGACAAGATTTCTCCAATGGCTCTTGTGAAGTAAGACACCATAAAACTTCTGGAAAGTATTTTTTTTTTTTTGTGAAGTTAGTTGGAGCATTATCTGGGGAGCATTGTGCCTGCAGCCATGGGGACAGATCTTATAGTCAGTCTGTAGGCCCTACTCTTACCCTTCCAAAATGATCCTTCTTGGTTTTTTTTTTTTTTTTAGTACATAAGGCTGCTTTAATCTCACTCAGGCTTCTGAAATTTTCACAGAAATATTTCTTTTAGGGGCCAGAGAGGTGGCACAAGTGATAAGGCATCTTACCTTGCCTGTGTTAGCCTAGGATGAACCACACTTCTATTCCCCAGAGTTCCATATGGTTCCCCAAGTCAGGAGTGATTTCTAAGTGCATATCCAGGAGTAACCCCTGAGCATCACAGGCTGTGACCCAAAGATCAAAAAAACAAAAAACAAAAAAGAAACATCTCTTTTATGGACAGCTCCTAGATAATCTCCTTGAAAAGATGACTGAATTCATGAGCAACCTCTGTCACTCTCTTGATGACATCATTCCTGTGCCTGTGTCTTGAGAAGATATACCTCGTGGCATGAGATAAAGCATCTTTATTATCTCCCAGAGTTTATTTAATTCAGTGCTACATTTTCTGCCCTGGATATAAATTCAGGCAGGTTTAATATATTTCTAACTAGTCAAGGTATTAACATTTATATTTCATGATCCCAACTAAACATTAAAATCCCTAGCCCCAGGTAATTTTTCATATTTTTAAATTTATTAAATAATTGCTTCTCATTGGACTTATAGTAGAATGCCCACTTGCTGTCTATGAGGGTAGGTAAGAGCTTCTTTTTTCAAGGTCCTTTCCCTTCACTCACCTTTATAACTAAGGTTCCTGATATTTCCTAATCAGTAAAGGAGTGGGAGAAGTGTGAAGACGTAAATGTATCAGAATATTTTTAATTGCTTAAGATTATTGTAGGCTGATAGTATATTCTTTGGTGCTAATATTTTTGATAAATACTTTTGTTTAAATAACCTTGATTTACAAGGCTATTGATAGTTGAGTTTTAGGTACATACAATTAATATGTGCCTTTTAGTTGGTGGAATTTTAACATAATCCTATCTGTGTTTCCATATCCTTTTCATTGATCCCCTTCTTCCTAACATCTTGACTGACACATTATGAAGTTCATTGATTGCAGCTTAGATCACATGTTTTCAGTGTTGTTTAATATATGTTTTATGTATATGTATATATGTAAACACACATATAAAAGCTATACCACTTTATAACATCACAAGTATACCTGAATTCTCAACCCCTGTTTCCCTCTTCCTTCACTCTCTCATTTTACTTCTTCCTTGATTGCTTTTCTTCTTTGTCCTCTTCTCAAAACTCTTGGGTCGAGGGTGTTTTAGGCATTCCTCCCAGGGTTAATCTTTCAAAAACTTAAAATAAATTATGTGTAGGGTAAAATTATAAAAAGAAAACCATTCTATATTCTGAGCATAAAATGCTATCCAAACAGATAATAGGGATAAAAACTAAAGTTTTTAATGGGGCTTTCTTGGATAAGCATGGTGAAATATTATTTCTAAACAATGAATAGAACAGGTTAAAAATACAAAAGGCAAGTTCATTGACAATTAAATATATTCATAATTTTTGTGTTCTTTTTTTGGGGGGAGGCACACCGGTAATGCTCAGGGGTTACTCCTGGCTATGCACTCAGAAAACACTCCTGGCTTGAGGGACCATATGGGACGCCAGAGGATCAAACCGCGGTTCCTTCTAGGCTAGCGCTGGCAAGGCAGACACCTTACCTCTAGCACCACCACACCAGCCCCATAATTTTTGTATTCTTTTAGATTAGAATGTATCTATCTATAAAAATTGATTTACTCATTGTATTTGGAAACCACCAAGAATCAGAATGAATTGTGCAAGGTAAAAATTAAAAATTTTTCCACATATGGAATGCTCCAGGTCAGAGGTCTTAAGTGGGTAGCTTGAGGTAGCCTTATCACTACTTTTAAGACTACTCATTCTGCTCATATGTTAATGATGTTTAAAATATACAACCCAAGATATATAAGGCTACATATTTTTTCATAAAGAAATAAAAAGAATCTGACTACAGAGATCAGCATTACCACTTGGAAATGATACTGTTGAAACTATTTCGGGGACAATTTATTTGCATAAATTGGGGCCCACCATCCTTCACTAGTTTGTCACTGTGTTGATTTTCTAAGATGAGTTTATATTCTAGTTCTAGATAAGAGTCAGCTGAAATTTAGTATAGCCAACATCTGAAACAACCTCATACCCAGTGTACTGATTTTACACTTTACCCAGTGTAAAGATCCTTTGATTTGGGGCTGGGAAATAGCACATGAGTTGGGGACATATACCTTGCATATGCAGAACCCTGGTTTGATCCCTAGGACTGCATCTAACTCCAGGGTTACCTAGTAGAGTTTAAGAGGCCCTTGAGCAGCTTTAAGTATGACTTCTGTGGTCCCTGGCATTGCTGAACCCAATCAATGCTGCATTTTCAGGCCCTAACATTGAGTGAGCTAACTTGGTTGACTGAGTGATGCCAGAGTCTTCTGAGCACTATACCCTTCCCCTCCTAACCCCTGCCAAAAATTGCCAAATATTCACCATAATTTAGCTACAAAAAATGAAAAGGTTTTTTTTTGTTTTCTTTTTTTTGCTAAAGTGTAGATTAAATTGAAGTTTTCATCATTGATAGGTAGCATATAAAAGAAGAAAACAGAAGAATAGCCAATATTCAGTGAAAAGAAACTTGAGGGAGGAGGTGTGAGTTACACAGTGATTCATTGGTAGTGGATATGGCATGATAACACTGTGCCCCTAAGGCAAGTAAAAAAATAAAAATTGACATTAATTTTATGTATTATTTAAATAAAATGCATCACATAGTTGTCCATAATACATTTGTTTTCAGATAACTACAAGCAAAGCTGTTGAAAGAAATAGAAAGGAAAAAGACAAAAGAAAAAGGAAGAAAAGAACATTTAAAATAACAAAGAAAAAGTAAAGTAGCAAATGTATTTTTGAAATTATTGTATCTCCAATGAAATAATTAATAGAGTGGCGGAGGCTTAGTAAGTTTTTGTTGTTAGCTGTTCATTCTGTTAAGTTGATGTGTTCCTATAGAGATGAAAGTATCAAACCATTGAAATTATTCAGAAATTCAAAGTGCTATTACTGATACTGCAACTTTTATGGGCATATACTTAGCTGCCAGGCATCCTGGAAAAAGAAAGATAGAGATGAGGGATTCTGTACTCACAAAACTCCCTGGTGATATCAGCACCCAAACCAGCGTACCTAAAGTTTGGTCAGATTGGTGTCCCTGAGGGAATTGAAGAGGGGTAATGAAGCAGGGCCTTTGGGAAAATGATGACTCTGGGTGGGTGATTGAGGCAACAGGTGTGGCTATACAGAATGAGGGTTTGGTCCACCCTCTCCTCTTGAGATGACCAGGTTTCTTTTGTGTGGGCTAGTGTACTTGGCCAATGATAGTTCATGGCTTGGTTTACATCTCATTTGAGAAAAGAGTGAGTCTTTGAGCTGGCCTGGCTTGAATATGGCTAAAATGTTTACATTATTGACAACTGGTATTATTTCAATAAATTAAAGAATGTAATCAACTAAGATACTCTGCACAAAAATATATAGGATTATAGATTGATTCTTCAGCATAGCTCTGCTCCCTCTGCAAACCTTTTACTGATCTCTATTGTCAATAAGGTCTTGCACTCATAATTCATCAGGCTTTTAGTGACCCACATAATCTGGATGCTATTGGTTTCTTCTCTATTTTTTTTATGCTGTTTGACATTATTTGCGATTCTTTCTATGTAGAACCACATTTCCCCAAACTAATGGTTTTATTTAGTATAGCAGGTATTAGTAAATAGCAACGATTAGTAGGTACCTATGTGCTAGGCTTATGACTTAGGTCTTGTTTTTTCTATTCAAGTGGATATAACAGAATGCCATAGACTATAGAAATGGTGGGGCTTTTCTATTTCTTTTGGCACTGTTGGAAGTGCTTAGGAGTCATATCTGGCAGTGCTCCTAGACCATATTTAGTATGAGACATCAAATTATTTATAACTATAATATTTTAACTATAAATCCACTTAACTTTAAAGTTAAGTCAGTTAAAGTTAAATAGCTTAACTTTAAAGTTATGGCCGGCAAATCTCTGTCTTGACTTCAAAAAAGTCCTATGTGCCTCATGTAAGATTTTATTTATTTATTTATTCTTTATTTATTTATTTAGTTTTTTGGGGGCCACAATTGGTGGCACTCAGGG
The DNA here is from genome assembly GCF_024139225.1 of Suncus etruscus. Taxonomy (NCBI): domain Eukaryota; kingdom Metazoa; phylum Chordata; class Mammalia; order Eulipotyphla; family Soricidae; genus Suncus; species Suncus etruscus. The sequence continues at coordinate 33,754,565 of NC_064848.1, forward strand.
GTTACTCCTGGATCTGCATTTAGAAATTGCTCCTGGCTTCTGGGCATCATATGGGATGCTGAGGATTGAACCTGCATCCATTCTGGGTCAGCTGCATGCAAGGCAAAATGCTCTACTACTGTGCTGCCACTCTGGCCCAGGTAAGATTCATTTTAATTATGTTTCTGCTATTAGTTATAGAGATGCTAAACCTTTGTGTTTGTGTAAGAAGAGTTGGTAGGTAAATATGAATTTATGCTAGTGCTTCCTTTCATCAGAGCTTTAATTTTTTTATGGCAGCTCACATGAGACTATGGACGCTGTTAGAAATATAGCTTGTACCTTTCCATTCTCATCTAGGCTGAACTCTTCATTCTGGTTCATTGCTGAAGATGAGAACTGTAAACTACATCTATTTTCTCCTAGAGAATATTATCAGTTTCTTAAATTTCATTTATTTGATACCCCTCTTTAAATGTTTAGTCATGTGACAAGTTTTAAAAACTATTTTTGTGGCTTATCTTCTTTGTTCTTGTTCAAGTTAGAATGACACTTTCGCTTTTTACATATAACTGGAGATCAAACATGAATATTTTTCATTTAAAAGCTGTACTATGAAGTCAGAAGACAAAAGATAAACACAGAATGGTAGCACTATTCTGAAGCACCCAGAACATACATCTTATACACAACTAATACTTAACAATCAAATAACAGGGTTTAACAGGGTAGAAACTCCAAACACTGTAATAGTCAACATATACTCGGGAGCAGTGCCCAAAATACTTGAAAAAGGAATAACGCAAACTCTTGACTACACATTATACCACAAAGAAAACAGCAACACCAAAAACAGCAGCATAGAGAGAACAGGTATGTAATCAGCCTTCCACAACAAAGGCCCACAATAATCTCTTAGAGATCGTATACAGGAACACAGGTAAAGAACACCACGGGAAATCACTGTCTCCAATGGAAACATCCCATAACACTACGTTTTAATGCCTTTATCTTACTATATTTAAAATAACCTCTCAGCTTTTATGTCCACAGGCGTCCTTGGATACAAATGGCGGACAAACTAAGACGGCAGCGCGGGATACCACACGAGATACCATACCTAGATTGCACTACGAGATGGCCCCGAGAAAACTCTTTAACATACACTTTATCTCTAGGTTATACCTTCTTTTAGGAATTGAAGCACGTGATCAGTCAGACCACCGAAGCAGTAACTGCGACATACAGACTTAAACTACAGGCTCTATTCTTCGAACACATTCAAGCAAACTAGCATTCCCTTGCTATTCTCTCTTCTCACTACTTTCTTTGTTATTTTTTTCTTTTTTTTTCTTTTCTATTCTTCTCTTCACTTTTTTTCCTTTTCTCTTCTCCCTTTCTTTCTAATGTATTTTCTCTTTTCTTCCTTCCTACCCCTCCCATATACCTTCCCCTTTCCCCTTTGGAAATCCAACTATCCCTTCACCCCTCAATCCCATCCAGACCTACCGCCATATTAAAACTCTCCACCCTCAGTCCTTAATCTATTAGGCATCAAGATTGACCTCCTACCCCAACGAACCAGTACCCAGCACCCAGGCGAGGGGATACCCAGTCAAACCCACACTTCGTCTCCTGCAAGAAAAGGCAGCCAACTCCCCTGCGGATTCATGCTTCGCGGCCCTCCCTACCAACTCCCCCTAATGTGGACTGTTACTTGAAACCGGACTTAGGTCCAAAAGTATCCTCAATGCAAGAACTCTTCCAGGACCTCCCTGCTGCAAATCTTTTGCCAATCTGAAGAAGATCAGGGGATGGGATGGAAAGATTCCTTGGAACCCACACACCACAAGAAAAACCCAAAAGACAATGGGAAAACCTGTACTTCCAACATAAGCATAAGACCTGTACCACACCACCTCTTTACCTGCTTTTCCCCAAATGTAAGATAGTCTTTTGCATCACTTTGGTCCTTTAAATACTTTGCTAACTCATGTTTTTTTTTAAATGTCTGTCCTACATATACATATGTAAGCACATATATTTTTATTCCCTATTTTTTCTATTTTTTATTTTTTTTTTATCTTTTGTGGGTATGTAACCTGTTTCTGTTTTCCCCTTTGACCACCCCTAAATGCACCAACAATATAATGTAGCACCATTTCCCCCTGCAAAGGCACACTAAAAAAGGGGAAATCTTACATATAAAAAAGAGCTCTTATCTACTAGAGATAGGAACTCATAGTTGTTTACAATACAGGGATATCTCCTACCTTGAAAATATGTCATGTGGAATCAATTTATACCTCAGGTGATTAGATACCATCCGTCCAGCCTTGAACCCCTGGATCCCAGACATAGAAACGGCACAGTTCTTCACAACTGCTACAGGAAACAAATCCTATCCAGGACAGCCTTAATACTGCGAGGTCACCAACAAGTGCCAGCTCTAATATGACATCCTGACAACAAGGAAAATGGGAACAACTTGACCTAAATGCAGGTTATCCTACCTTACCAGCTAACGACAAGACAAAATCAGAAGACTTGTCACCCTTTGGTAGGTCCAAAAGCCAAGATTGCGAGTTACAGATGACTGGCTGCTAGAACCATGACCAGACTGTATACAGCCTGGGACCAATAAAAAAGCCCTAGCCTAGGGTTTGAACTACAACCTGCACAATAAACATGATCCCCAGTTCCAAAGGTCTGGCAGAGACCATTGTAATGGAATGGGGCTTCTGGAAGCACAAAGAAAGACACTAACCTAGGTGCCATTCTAGGTTCAGTGCAAAGACCAAGATCACCAACCACAGAAGATGGATTAAAATGACACTGAGTGAACAGAACTTCTAGAACCACAAAGGCTGACCTCATCATAAGTCCCACCCCTGGATCTGTGCAGATACTGAGATCCCTAGACACAGAGGCCTGATTGTATCACCCAGGACAGAGCAGAAGTCTTCCAAACACCACAAAAGCCCCACCGGGAGAGTAAACGATCCTGAACAGAGTCTATAGTTGATCCCATGACAATACACTCCAAGGGCGGAGAAACCCCATATCTCTTAGGCCAAGTGAATTCCTTTTTGAATGACCCCAATATTTACTATGCCAGGGCAGGAGGGAAAAAACAAAAAGCACAAAACATTATTTATTTTTTATATATTATTTTATCTTCATTTATTATTATTATTTTTATTTACCTATCTATTTTTGGTCAATTTCTCTGTTTGGGTGTGATTATTGAAGTTGTTGTCCCCAGTTATACTTATTCTTTCTCTTTCTTTATATGCAATGCCATGTTTCTTATATCAAGACCATGGCGTTTTTTTGTTTTGTTTTGTTTTGTTTTGTGTTGTTTTGTTTTGTGGGTTGTTTTTTTTTTTTTGGTGCTTATCGTTATTGTTGGAGTCCTCACTGGATATTTGACACTTCTTTTTGTACTGGTGGAGTGTTTCACCTTTTTTCTCTCCTTCGTCTCTCAAACCGATGATGAGAACCTGTAGAAGAATTCCACTTATTTTAGGCGTATTAGACTTTTACCCCAGTTTATTACTTTTCTCTCCTTCAAACAAAACCACGCAACTTGAACTAGCTAGTCCTACCCCCCAGTTAGAGGGGGAAATAAGGGAGGCACCAGAACCAAACAGGTGCAAGACTACTAAGTAGTAGGCTAGATACAGAGGGGACCACATATTCTAGCAACCCTGGGAGTGAGGGAAGAGGATATGGGAGGTAGGACAAAAACGGAGGTGTAGGAAGGACAATTTGGTGATGGGAATCCCCCCTGATTTTATGTAAATATGTACCTAAAATATTATTGTCAACAATATGTAAGCCACTATGATCAAAATAAAAATTATATTAAAAAAAAGCTGTACTATGATTCCCTTACTCTTTGAGAACAAATTATTCTATATAATAAATATAGAAAGAAATTGCTCCAATTTTTCTGCATCAAATACTGCAATAAATACCTTAGTTTCTAAGACATAGTCTCTTTCCTTGAATGTTTCATTAACATGATTTCCATAAGTGGTGACTAGAAGGGGAACAAACTTCAGAAGTGATGGTAGTGTTCGATCTCTTAATCAGTCAGCTGGCCACAATGGATGATATTTTTGCTTATATTTTCTTTTGTAAGCAGGTTAACTTTCAATTAAATTTACTATAAACATTATTTTGTTGAATTTTAAAAACATTTTATTATTTTGTTTTATTTTTTTATACAAGTGTTAATTCTATAAGTTTTCTATTACTATTGTAATAGATAATAGATAATTTATTAGATAAATTGACTAGATAAAAGTAAAAAAAGTTAAAAAACTAGATAAAATTGGATAAATTGACTAAGATTAAATTATTGAACTTTATAGTATTTTTCTTATCTTTAAAGTAGGATATGGATTTTATTCCACACTTCTGAATAACACAGACTATTTGAAAAAGTATGAGGTATCAGAATGGGGCAGTAACATGTTAAATTGGGAAAAATTTAGAACTAAACAAAAAAGTATATTTATCAGTCATCAATATTTGCAATGGAATTTTTTAATTCTTAAATTTGATTTTAATGCCAACTGTCTTCCCACACCTACCTGGTCTTCATCTCAATCAGAGGGGTTAGTCTGGAGAAATGACATTCTCATTGTAAAGTTGTGCCATTTTTTTCCTCATTCGTTTGTGCCTCATAAAATGGATGTTTCATTTGCTTTATTCACAATAGCTATTTGGCCAAAATGAGGATAAATAGCAGCATTCAAATAGAGAGGGTCACATAGCTTTCATATGGTGTATTTTAGAGGTCAGTTAAAGAATGTGCTAAATGAATTTAGTCAGGCAAGATATCAAGTATTAAAATCTAGCATACATTAGAACTTTAGTCAGTGGAAATTATTTCCCTTTCCCAGCACATCCTTGTGATCAGATGAGTGGAAATATACTTCAGTTGAGCTCTCTGTAGCCTCCTTGCCCTATAAAAGAATTCCTGCTGGTGAACTAACCACAGAGGAGAGGCAAAGCAGGAGTCCTGACTGTGTACCCTGTTAGAAAAGGACTCTCTACCACAATTTGATAAAGAATTTTCAAGCACACTCAAGATATACAGGGCAGAGTAAAAGGTATCATTACTGAAAACTCGAGCAAAGTACAGTCTAATCACAGTTTACAAAAGAAAGGGGAGGAGAAGACTGCAATTCACTTTTAAAAAATTGATGGTGTTTTCCTAAATGACACTTTTTCCTGCCAAGGTTTTTTTTTCCCACTATATTTTCTCAGGGGTTGCCAACAACCATATCACATACTAGAATCTTAATCCTCCAGGCTGTGTCCCTAGACATCTGTCTCTAGTAATGGAGTTGATATGGTCTCTATTTGGGGGTTTGACAGTGTTTACTAACCTTCCAACACTGTTACTGCTTCTCAGGATCATCAAGCAGGAGTTAGAAATAACCTCAAAGATGAGTTTGTTCCCTTTTCTTATACTCTAGATATTATGCCTGAAGAACTAAGGAGCTTGATTATTGATTCAATGCTCTTATATGAGGTTGGACCTACAGCTAGGCCCCAGATCAAAGAACTTACAGTCTGTAGAATTTTCTGAGACAGGTAAATACATTCTGTTATTTTATTGGTGATTATATTTGGCAATGTAGATTGCCTTAACAATATTTCACAGAGCGGGTGAATTAAAAATAGGAAAGGTTAAAAAAATAGGAAAGGTTAATTTTCATAATTTTTTTTGATAGTTCAGAGATATTTTATTTCTAAAAAATGCCTCTCATGCCATGAATTCATAAGGAATGGGTTCCAGCAGCTCAGGCTCCTTTCCATTGGTTCTCACAAAGTGTGCTTCTCTGGGTGGAGCAGGCTGGAGCTTCAATTGAACCCAAGTTCCTTTCTCTTTGGCTTCTTTCTTTTTCTGATCATTTTCCTTCACCCACTTCAGGAAGCTGTCTCGACTTTTAGAGTGCTTAATATGCTCAATACGAACATTAATTCTTTTGGCAAGAATCTTGCCTTTGACTTGTTTATTTACAACAATGCCAACAGCATGCTGGGTAACATTGTAGACTCTTCCAGTTTTTCCATGGTAACATTTGTGGAGCATTCCTTTTTGAACAGTGCCCATTCCCTTTATGTCTACAATATCACTTTTCTTATAAATCCGCATGTACATGACCAAAGGAACAACTCCATGTTTTCTAAAGGGTCTAGAAAACATGTAGTGGGTGCCCCTCCTCTTTCCCTTTGTGTTGGTCATGACTGTGATTTACTGGAAAAACTGGAAGATGGCGGTCCCGGCCGAAAAAAAGCTAATTTTCATAATTGTAAAGGTAGAAGTCCATTATAAAGATGATGATAAATTTAGTTTCTGTGATAGCTCTATTTTGGATTTATAAAATGCCACCTTCTTGGTGTACTCTCACATAAACTTTTATTGTGAAACTCTCCTATGAAGGCCAAGAAAGACCCAGTGAAAACTGTCTCCCAGAGGCGCCCCAGCAGAAAGGTATACTTCTTTGTTTGTAAAGGCAGGGTAGCTGTCTGGCCCCTGATGTGTGTGTAGCAACAGGGAGAAAGACTGAAAGAATCTGTCACCTTCACCTATCTCTCTTCTCTTCTGTCTTTTGAAACCCTCCTAAGAAGGCCAAGAAAGACACAGCAAAAACTGTCTTCTAGAAGCTCTAGAAGAGCATGGCTGCTCCGCTTCACGTGCTCTTTCTAACTAATGAACCCCACTATAACACATAGAAAAAAAAATCACACTATAACATATAACTGGGAAATCTTGTAGGCAAACACCATGCACAGAGAATGAAGATGATAGCTCTGATGACCAAAAAAAATACCAACCATTTTATTAATCTCTCAGATAAAAAGCTTAGAATAGAAATATGGAGGATCCCCATAGAAATAAAAATAGATCAAAGAGATTAATCCAACCTTCTGCTGCCTACAAGAAACACACCTGAATAGTCAGAACAAACATAGACTCAAAATCAAAGGCAGGAGGAAAATCATTCAAGCAAACAACACTCTTAAAAAACTGGGGTGTCTGAACATATGTCATGTGGAAACAACTTAGACTCCAGGAAACTAGACACCAACCATCCAGCCTTGACTCCTGGATCTCAGACATAGAAATGACAGAGTTCTCCACAACAGCTCCAGGAACCAAGTCCCCTCCAGGGCATTCATAATGCTGCTCTGATGCTCTAAATTTATAACCTGACAATGAGGAAATGGGAACAACTTGATCTAAGAGCAAGTTGTCCTTCCTCATCAGCCAACAATAAGACAAAATTAGAAAACATGTCACCCTTTGACCTGAGCAAAAGCCAAGATCGCTATATACATATGATTGGTTGTTACAACCAGGTCTCAACAGTACGCATCCAGGGACCAACAGCAACAACAACAGCAGCAATGAAAAGCTCTAGCCTAGCTTTTGGTCTACGATCTGTTCAACAAACAAGATCTCCAACTCCAGAGGTCTGACTGAGACAACCGCAACTGAACGGGTCTTCCAGAAACATAACCAAAGACTTTATCCCAGGCTCCATCCTAGGAGCAACATAATGACCAAGACCACCAATTACAGAAGATGGATTAAAACGACACTGAAGAAGCAGAACTCCTAGAACCACAAAGAAAAACTCCATCATAAGCTTCATTCCTTGAGCTGCACAGTCACCAAGATCTCTAGATACAAGGTCTGATTTTACCATCCAAGATGAAGCAGAAGTCTTCCATACACCACAAAAACACCCAGGAGAGAGTAAATGATCATGCAAGGAGTCTACAGTTAATCCCATGACAGTATACTTCAGGGGTGGAGAAACCCTGTAACTCCTAGGCCAAGGGAATTCCCTCTATAATATCCCCAATACTTAATGTGCCTATGCAGGGGGAAAACGAAAAAAAAAAAAAAAAAAACAAAACCACAAAATAATCATCTTTCCACACATTTATTGATTGATTGATCGATTTTTTGACGTCTTTATTTTGGTGTAGATATTAAAGTTGATATTTCCAATTTTATTTTATTTCATTTTATTTTATTTTATCTTATCTTTCTCTCTTTTTTTTTTTTTTTTTTTTGCACTCCGGCATGATTTGATTTTAGAACCGAGACTATTGTGTGGTGCTTGTCTTTATTGCTGTAGTGCCCACTAGATATTTAATTTGATATTTCTTTCTATATTGTTGTGGTGTTTCATTACCTTTTTCAAATGCTCTCTCAAACTGAGGTTGAAAGCCTCTAGAAGGTCTCCACTCATTTTCAAAGTATTTGACTTCTTTTTTTAAAATTTTTTTTATTTTTTATTTTTTCTTATTTTGTACCCCATTCTATTGCTTGAAAAAAAAACCCAAAAACTGGGGTGGCCATATTAATATTAGACAACACAAACTTTAGACTCAGAAAAACTGTAAGGGACAAAGATGAACACTTCGTACTAATCAAGGGATCTGTGCAACAGGAAGAAATAACACTACTAAACATATACGCACTCATTGGGAGATCAGCAAAATATCTAATACAATTATTGACAAATTTGAAAGAATATATCAATAATAACACGATATAGTTTATTGTATGTGCCTGGAGATGGCAAGATACCTGCCATGCCTTCTATTCATTTTATAAGGGTAACAGTGGTCCTCAAACTATGGCTTGTGGGCCACATATTATATTTGTTCCTGTTTTGTTTCTTCACTTCAAAATAAGATATATGCAGAGTACATAGGAATTTGTTCATAGTTTTTGTTTTTAGTATAGTCTGGCCCTCCAACAATCTGAGGAACAAGGAATTGGTCCCCTGTTTAAAAAGTTTGAGGGCCACTGCTAGACTGTGCTGATTTTGGATACTTCCTTAGCTTGAATTATCTAATATTTTATCTCCAAATTTCATTATATTGAAGGGTTGTAACATAAGTGTTTGGGTGGGTGAGGACATAGTTTCTTTTGTATTAGTGATGAGAGATTGCAATTTCTGTCAAAATAGAAACCTAAATGCAGGGTTGGAGTGATAATACAGTGGATAGAGCATTTATTTGCCTTGCACACAGATGATCTGGGTTTGTTTCTCAGCATCCCGTATGATCCTCTGAATATCGGCAGGAGTAATCCTGAGTGCAGAGTATGGAGTAATCCCTGATCTAGGTGTAGCCCCTAAATTAGGAAAAAATATCTAAATGCTAAAGCACAGAGGAGAAAGCTCTAAATTTCTATCTTGCAAACTCCAGCTATAGAGGACTCACCAAAAGCTGGGTGTTATAAGAATTGAAAAAAAATCTGGAAATGATTCTGAAGAGAGTAATAGAAAATATAACAATGAACATAAGAATAATGGTGAGAGCAATGTACAGGTTCAGCCAATAAAGATGCTGAGCAATGACTAACTCTAACATAAAAACCGACAGTTTGAAAGAATGTATCACCCTCCTTTGTGATCTCTCAGTCCCAGCTCTTACCCATTTTTAGAGCCTTAGAGAATTGAATTTTCTCTGGGAATCTTTTCTTTCCCCACATGTTTTCTTCTCTTCCTCTTATCAACAGCTTCTTTACCTGTGTGCTATTTTACATACTTACTTTGATCTTTAGTTGTTTTTTTTTTTTAAAGAGATATCCTTCTTTGGTTCAATCAAATCAGGTATTTGCTTCCATTGCTTTCTCTTCTATTGTCAGACTGGATCATCTGCTCTGATTTATACTCTGGGATCCAAAGGTGTGCAAAGCATGGTAACAGTTCTCAAGGCATTCTGTGTATTGTAATAGAACACATGGGAAGTTGCACCAGTTTTTGGAAACATCCAATTGATTCTCTTTTTTATGTGCCTATTTTCTTTGTGCCAATTTATTTTTTCTGAAATGTCACCAGATACTCTCAATTCACCTACAGAAGCAGACTTTTTCTCACCTTTCATTCTGTTAAACTTTTGCACAACATCTTGCATGCTTTACCTTATAGCCTTACCTTGGAATGCTCATTGGCAGCTGCTTTAGTTGAGTTGTCCTGTTTTTTTGTCCTCTCAGTCACCTTGTTTAGCTCCTAGTTTGTGTTTCTTCATTGGTTATAGATGCCACCCAAGGTTTTGAATTTGGACCCCTTTTATCTCCGTCTATTCTCTGACTTGTTCCTGACAAGCTCCCATTGTTTTAATTCTCACCTCTCCTAACTCTGAGACCTGCATTCTAACTGATTTCTGGAAGTCTCCACATAATACCTCAAAATTTTGAAACCGATCTCATTATCTCTCCTAAACACCCTCTAACCAACTCCCAAGAACTACTGTCTTTTCAGAATCTAAGCTGTTTTCAACTTTGCATTTATTTCCTACTTAGGTCTCTTTACTCAAAAATTTCCATAGACTCTTCATCCTCAATATATTTTTTTTGTGGGGGGGGCACACCTGTTTGATGCTCAGGGGTTACTCCTGGCTAAGCACTCAGAAATCACCCCTGGCTTGGGGGACCATATGGGACGCCATATGAACCGCTGTCCTTCCTTGGCTAACGCTCGCAAGGCAGACACCTTACCTCTAGTGCCACCTCTCCGGCCCCGCATCCTCAATATTTCTATTATATTTCTATCCTCCTATAATTTCCATCAAATTTAGAGCTTTAGTATACCCACTGTGAATTAACACATTAGTTAGATAATGAATTTACTCAAGACCATACTGTAAATAAGACCAGAGATAATATAGCAGGTAGAGCAGTTGTCTTACATGCAACTGACTCAGATTCTATCTCCTAGATGGTCCCCTCAGACTGCCAGGAGTGATTCCTGGGCACAGCGTCAAAAGTACACTCTATACATTGCTGAGTATGGCCCTAAAATGAAAACAAAAACAAAAATAATAAATAAAAATTTCTAGGCGTATCTTTCAAGTTATGTTCTATTTATTGCCCTTTTGTGAAAAATTCTTTCAATAATCTCCAATCACTTAAACATAAATTAACCTCACATTATTTTCACTGATGCTCAAACTTCTTCACAGTCTGAACCAAAGCTATCATTATATTTTTTCTTTCACTGCCCTATACATTTCCCTGTATATATTTTGTGCTCTAGGTAGACTCAGAAACCCTGAGCTCTAAATACTGTATTTTCCGGCGTATAAGATGACTTTTGAAACAAAAAAAAGTCAACCGAAAATCGGGGGTCGTCTTATACGCCGAGTATATCCCGAAAAATGTTTCAATATGCCGCTAAATGAAAATTGTCTGAATATTGCCACAAAACGAATTTTCCAACTCGATCCTGCACCAATCACTGCAAAGCTGCTCGGACTGCCTCTCTAACTCAGCCAATCCAAGCAGGCTTTTTATTCATGCAAATTAGACAATGTTCTGGACCCGAATCTACACTGTAAAAAGCCTGCTCAGGTTGGCCAGAGTCAAAGAGGAAGTCTATTACAGCATAACCTTTGAACCTTTGTTTGTTGTGATTGGCTCACTGTGGTACATACAGTTGCAGCACAGGAACGTTCTGTCTGATACAGCGAATATACGCCTAAACCTATGTTTTAACTACAAAATTAGGGAGTCGTCTTATATGCCTGGTCGGCTTATATGCCAGCAAATATGGTACTTTTATTCTTGCTTTAATATTTTGGGATTTTTCTACTTTCTCCCTTTTCTATTAAATCCTACCAGAGAAGTATTATTGTTAACTCCACACCATCCATTTGCCCTGTTGAACAATGGGTAAAAATATCTATGATAAGGATGGAAGGAATGGATGATGATTCTATGGATAGATTATTCAGGGACCAATGTTAAAGTTCATCAATGTTATATAATCTCTAATATGAGAACAACAATGACTTTTGACCTATGATTAGGGCAGAGGTATTTAGTTTCTATTTTGAACAGGGATACATACATACATATATAATTATAACTAGGTATAATTTATTTATTTATTTATTTACTTATTTATTTATTTTTGGTTTTTGACACTCAGGGGTTTCTCCTGGCCATATGCTCAGAAATAAAGCCTGGCTTGGGGGGACCATATGGGATGCTGGGGGATCAAACAGTGGCCCGTCGTAGGCTCGCACAGGTAAAGCAGATGTCTTACCACTTGTATCACTGCTCCAGCCCCTAATTTATTCTTATGGTCATAAAAGAAACCAGATTTAGAAGCTAATGGTGAGGGTGTTGGGAGATAAATAGTAAAGTTGATGATATGGTATCTGTGTCAAGCGATTGAAAACTCTGTTGTATCTTTAGATTTTTGTTAGAGAAAAATTTTGTCATTATTTGGGCTAACTTGAGTAGAATTTTCTGTTATTTGCAATTAAAAATAACATATAATACCTATCTAATATTATAGTATTCTCTTGGTACATGGAGCATGTCTTTACGCAACCAAACTAAGTTCTCTACTTTTGTAATGTTTACTCATATTTTGAATGATGATACATCTTACTATTGCTTTAAATTTAGCTATGTGAGTTTTTAATTTGTTAATGCTCAAGTCCCTGGTTGTTAGAGAATGTGTTTTTAATATCTTTGCATTTCTTTAAGTCTATAGCAATAGACTTAATATAATATAAAGGATATTGAATGGGCAAGATTTTGGTGTATTCTAGTATCCCTGTTATTTCTATCTGCTTAAACCTGGGAAAATCACTTAAGTGATTTTTTTATTTGCTATCTAGTTTACATGTATAGCAAAATTAATGTTTTATACTGTCTGATCTCTAAAGTTTTCTCAGTTAATAATATTTCATAAACAAAGACAATAAAGAACTAAAAAGTTTGGTGTGGAATTTGATCCTTGGGTACTTTGGTGATGGTGAAATGAGGTAACTCCCAACCAAGACCATAAATATAAACACCACTGCAAATAATTATGTTAACTATAAAATGTTTAATTAAAGTTAAAATAAACTGAAGAGAGCCCTGCCCGCCCGCCCGCCCCGACCTCGCGAACGGCTGCCCTCCTCCTGCTGGGGTTCCCTTGCCCCCGGGAAGGCACCATTGGATAAAAAAGGCGGACAAACTAAGATGGAAACTCAGGATCCCACACGAGATACCATACCTTGCTTGCACTACGAGATGGTCCGGAGAAAACTCTTTAACATACACTTTATCCCTAGGTTATACCTTCTCTTAGGAATTGAAGCACGAGACCAGTCAGACCACTGAAGCAATAACTGCGAAGTACAGACTTAAACTAAAGGCTCTATTCATCGAACACATTCAACCAAACCAGCCTTCACTTGCTATTCTCTCCTCTCTTCTCACTACTTTTTTTTTCTCCTTCACTTTTCTCTTTTCTATTCTTCTCTTTACTTTTTTACCCGTTCTCTTCCCCCTTTCTTTCTAAGGTATTTTCTCTTTTCTCTCCCTTCATACCCCTCTCATATACCTTCCCCTTTCTCCCCTCCAGAAATCCAACTATCCCTTCAACCCTCAATCCCATCCAGATCTCCCACCATATTAAAACTCTTCACCCCCAGTCCTTAATCTATTAGGCATCAAGATCGACCTCCTACCCAACGAACCAGTACCCAGCACCCAGACGAGGGGACATCCAGTCAAACCCACACCTCGTCTCCTGCAAGAAAAGACAGCCAACCCCCTTGCGGACTCATGCTGCGCAGCCCTCCCTACAAACTTCCCCTAACATGGACTGTTTCTTGAAACCGGACCTAGGCCCAAAAGTATCCCCAATGCAAGAACTCTTCCAAGACCTCCCTGCTGCAAATTCTTACCAATCTGAAGAAGGTCAGGGGGTGTGATAGAAAGATGCCTGGGAACCCACACTCCACTAGAAAAACCCAAAAGACAATGGGAAAAACTGTACTTCCAACATAGGCATAAGACCTGTAATACACCACCTCTTTACCTGCTCTCCCCCAAATGTAAGGTAATCTTTTGCACCACTTTTATTTCTTTCTCCTATATTTACTTTCTTTCAATTTATTTATATATTTTTTAAATGTCTGTCCTACATATACATTTATGAGCACATACATTTTTATTCCTTTTTTTTTTTATCATTTTTGGGTATGGGACCTGTTTCTGTTATTCCTTCTGCCCAACCCCAAATACACTGACAATATAATGTAGCACCGTTTTCCCCTGCAAAGGCACACTAAATAAAGGGGAAATCTTACATATTAAAAAAAAAAGAGCTCTTATCTACTAGAGAAAGGAACTCATAGTTGTTTACAATACAGGGATATCTCCTACCTGGAAAATATGTCATGTGGAATCAACTTAGACCTCAGGTGATTAGATACCATTCAACCAGCCTTGAACCCTGGATCTCAGACATAGAAATGGCACAGTTCTTCACAACAGCTGCAGGAAACAAATACCATCCAGGACAACCTTAATACTGCGGGGTCAACAACAAGGGCCAGCTCTAACATGATATCCTGACAATGAGGAAAATGTGAACAACTTGACCTTAGAGCAGATTAGCCTACCCTACCAGTTAACGACAAGAAAAAACCAGAAGACTTGGTACCCTTTGGTAGGTCCAAAAGCCAAGATTGCGATTTACAGATGACTGACTGATAGAACCACGACCAGACTGTATACATCTTAGGACCAATATAAAAGCCCTAGTTTAGGGTTTGAACTATGACCTGCACAATAATCATGATCCCCAACCCCAAAGGTCCTGCAGAGACAATTGTAATGGAATGGGGCTTCTGGAAGCACAAAAAAAGACGCTATCCTAGGTGCCTTCCTAAGCTCAGTGCAAAGACCAAGATCACCAACCACAGAAGATGGATTATAATGACACTGAGGGAACAGAACCTCTAGAACCACAACCACAAAGACTGACTTCATCATAAATACCATCTCAGGATCTGTGCAGATACTGAGACCTCTAAACACAGAGCTCTGATTGTATCACCCTGGACAGAGCAGAAGTCTTCCAAACACCACAAAAACACCACCGGGAGAGTAAATCATCCTGAGCAAAGCCTAGTGTTGATCCCATGACAGTATACTCCAATGACGGAGAAACCCCATATTTCTTAGACCAAGTAAAATCCTTTTTGAATGACCCCAATATTTACTGTGCCAGGGCAGGAGGAAAAAAAAAAGCACAAAACCTTGGTTACTTTTTTTTATATATATATTTTTTACCTTCATTTATTATTATTATTGTTATTCCTATTTACCTATCTATTTTGGTCGATTTCTCTGTTTAGGTGTGATTATTGAAATTGTTGTCCCCAGTTATACTTACTTTTTCTCTCCCTTTCTTTTCTTTCATTATGTGCTATACCAAGTTTCTTAGTTCAAGACCAAGGCATATTTTTTTTGTACGTTTGTTTGTTTTTGTTTGTCTTGTTTTGTTTTTTCTTTGTTGTGTGTGGTGCTTATCGATAAAGCTGGAGTCCTCACTGGATATTTGAAACGTCTTTTGGTGCTGGTGGAGTGTTTCATCAAATCGATGATGAGAGCCTCTAGAAGGATTTCACCCACTTTCGGGGTATTAGACTCTTACCCCAGTTTATTACTTTTCTCTTTCCCAGGCAAAACCACACAACTTGAAATAGCTAGTACTGCCTCCAGTTAGAGGGGGAAATAAGGGAGGCATCAAGTCCAAATAGGTCCAAGACTACTAAGTAGTAGGTTAGATACAGAGGGGACCACACACTCTAGTTGCCCTGGGGGTGAGGGAAAAAGAAATGGGAGGGAAAACAAAAACGGAGGAATAGGGAGGACAATTTGGTGATGGGAATCCCCCCTGATTTTATGTAAATATGTACCTAAAATATTATTGTCAACAATATGTAAGCCACTATGATCAAAATAAAAATTATATTTAAAAAAATAAACTGAAGAGTCAGTAAGATTTCATTGCTAGTTTAAGTTAGGGAACATCAGAGATAGTCATGTTTTTTTTTTTTTTTATTACACGAGCTAATAAGAATCTACCTGAGATTAAGGAAGTATTCCGAAAGGACCAGTGGCTCTGTGGTAGAATGCACATCTCATATATTTGAGACACTGTTCATTTCTGCAATAAGACAGAGGAGTTCACAAGAAATTTAAGCAATGACTCTTAGCAAGGTGTCTCTAGATATATAAAAAATCTTATTAAACATGTGCATCAGATTTATTAAATATTGGTTATTTTCCATAGTTTCCTCTTCTATAAAATTGAAAAAAATTTTTTGCTCCCTTGGAGTTTCTGAGGAGATTAAATGAGGTAATTTATGATGTAGAATGTTCAACACAATGTCTGATGTGTGCTCAGACCTGGTCTGTGATACTCAGGACCTGTGCACCACCAGGGCCATATTCTGACATAATCTGAGGAGCAGGGTATATTGGAAGATCAAACTAGAGGTCTTGTATATGTCAGGCAAGTACTTCTCCATTTAAACTATATCCCCAGCTCAATGTTTATTTTCAAATCATAGATCTTGATTCATGAAAAAGAATCTCATGTGATTCACAGCTCTATGAGAATTTTTTCTTCATTGTCCCATCTTATTTGGTGGGGTGGAGTAGAGCTAATTTACATGACTGCTAAATTTAGAAAGAGAAACTGGACATAGCTTAGTCTTTTTCAATAGTGAGCTTGGAGAAAGTATACATGCCACTCCTTTGAAGAGCTGTCAATGTTGTGGAATGTTATTAGCAAACATGATAGCCTTAGGATTTCAGTATTGCTAGAATAAGATCAGACAGGTGTAGCTGAAGCTAATATAGTCGGAAGCAATTCTTTAAATATAGATATTTTAGACATGGGCACATAGAACTGTTTATTGTTGTGAAATGAAGGTCAGTTGAGTTCTTTAGGTGTTAAAGAATACAGAGGGTGTGACTTCAAATTCTTAGCACATGTCTAGACAAATACTGTCTCAAATTTCATAACATTGTAGCAGTGCAAAAAGTCTAATTGTGATCAGATGATTTGAATTCAGGCTCAAAAGCTGTCAATTATCATTTTAATTCAAGTTGCTCTAAATTAACTACAAGTGAGGAAAAAGATTACCTTGATTTTTAGGACTTAGAAATTATTTACTAAGAGTCATATAGTTAAGTCATTCTTCTTTGGAAGAGCACTTAAAACTGACTCCTTTCAAGATATAAATATGCTAAGCACCAGGTAGAGCTTATCTTCATCTAGTTGGAGGATGCCAGAATCTGATTCTTCAAAGAAGAAGACATTAAGAGTCTTTAAATATACCAGATGAATAAGAAAGTTTTATCAAAAAACATCTGTTGATAGTATTTGCTGCCTTTCAAAGAAAACTATTATCTTTTAAAAGAAAAGAGGTATTTTCCCCAAATTATGATTAAATATGTAGTATTAAGTATTTAGTACTAAGATTAATCTCTTGAAAGTTTAAAACTTAACTAAACTTGAGCCAACATCTGTCATGGTTTAACCACCATCTTGGCATGACTAAAATAGGTGAGGAGAGTTTGGTGGGTATGAATGCAGCTCTTATAGCAGCCTATATAGGGCTTGCATGTTAGTGGTGCTGGTTTTTAGCTAATTGTACTATATTGGTCAGAAAACTAAATGGTCTAAGCATGTTTTCTAATTGTGGTGGGTTGCAAAGCCAGTCACACCTAACTTAACCTAGGCACAATAAAGAGTTGAAAATAACTAAAGCAACTTTGGTAGCCTTAAAAAAACTATATATACTTATTAAGAAGCCAGTGGGGGTCTATGGATTCTAAGCCTATCCAGCATTACACACTTCTCTAGACCCTTTTGATTAGAAGAGAAAATTAGGGAGAATAAATGTTGACTTTTGTTTCTTATGATATTTTAGTATACAAGAAAAGATAATATAACTTGAAACCTTAATTACTTGAGGCCTTACTTTACATAGAAATTTAATTTTTAGACTTTAATTACACCTGAAGAGTGGGAAATGAGAAAACAAAATAGGATGATGCTTGTAATCAAATCCAGGTTTGAGCAAGTCAGAAAACCTACCTGCTGTACTACTATTATGGCCCTTTCCTGATTTGTTTCTTTATATAATATGAATGAGTTGAGCTAATATTTGTCTTCATCCTTTATATCAGTTTTACTTAGCATGACACATTCTTTTTTTGGTGTTCTCTTTTATTTCCTTTTTTTATTGTGGTCAAAGTGAATTCCAATCTTTCACAGTAATATTTAAGACACATAGTGATAATGAATAAGGGGCATTCCAACCACCAGTATTGTCCTCCCTCCACCCCTGTGAGCATGACACATTTTTGTTCTATCCATATTGTAGCAAAAATAAAAATTTTACTTAAAATATTTAAGTTTTCATTACATATATGTAGTACTCCATTGTATATAATGACCACATCTTTATCCTTTAATCTGTAGGTGGGTGTTTGGATTGTTTTTATATCTTGGCTATTATAAGTAGTGCTACAATAGTATGGGGTGCATATATATTTTTATTTAGTGTCTTACATATTTATCACTAGATCTGTTCTATTTATGACTTAAACCTTTTATATAGTATTTCATTCACAGTAGAAGAGGAATAAAAGCTGTGGAAAACAAATGGGCTTCATAATTGGCCTATTGGAAGACAAGAGTAACTGAGCAGTTTGGGTTGCAATTTTCTAAGTGCTTATTATCTAATAGCTAGCCCTTGAAGATGTAATCTTTACCAATAACCTCATGTAGACCATTCTTTCAGATTTGGCTTAGAATCCCCATATTCTCATTATTATCTAGGACTGGATAGTATAGACTCCTAACAGGGATATTGACTCAGTCAATCAGGCATCTAATACCCTAGAAACTTGCTAGTATTTCCTTTGGTATTTAAAAACAGATATTTCTTGGTAAACGTATAGATTGGATACATGTTACATATGTTTATCATTAGACTATAGACTATTCACCACCTATTAAATGTTCAACTGCTTATTGGACTCTTGACTAAAGCAGTCACTGACTTTTTGGATAATAGACCTACCTTCTTAAATTTTGATGTTATCCCAGACGACTTAGCAACAACCTGCTTGAAGGGCAGGTTTCTCTGCATCTAATGGTGAGGTGAAACTAGAGAATGCTCCACATCAACCTGACTTGAATGAAGGAAATGCACAGAATTCTGAATCTTTAAATACAGGAACCTGACACCAACAACAGCTAAAGTGCAAAAAAGTTTCACCGGGATCATGGAGAATGATTCAGGGGTTGGGCAGACTGGTATGCTTGGAGCCCAGAGTCGGTCTTATGCCAATAAACTTCAGGGGTGAGGCCTTCTTGTAATCAGGCCAAGGATTTTTTTTCATTTGCCCCATATTTTGCTGGGCCTATGCAAACAACAGCGATTGCCACTTTCACACCTTTACTACTGTATTTTTAACACATTCTTTAAGAAAGAAAAAAGCAGCTTACTGAACTTGAAAAAAAATAACTGTAGTAGAATGCCTGTCTCAAATATAGGCAGGGATGGGAAGGAGAAAGGGGGGGCATTGGTGGTAGGAATTTTGCACTGGTGAAGGGGGTTATTCTGTTTATGACTGAAACCCAACTATAATCATATTTGTAATCATAGTGCTTAAATAAAGAAGTTAAAAAAAGAGTGGGAAATGAGAGATTGTATTAAAATTGTTGTTGGCATTTGAGTATTGTAGTATCTTATCTGCTTTATTATTGGAATATCATGCTAATTAGACTTTGAGAATGGAAAGTGGAAAGTATTTTTGATGCTTTTGGTATGACACGTGTATAAATCTGGGTGAAATATAATAAGCATTACCCAAATAAAAGTATACTAGGGATGCTTCCTCTCTCTAAGATAAAGGTATGAATTTATTAGAAATAGCACACACAAATGTGCAAATGTTGTTTCAATTAATTCTTGTGGATTATTAAGGTCACTTTTTTTGGAGAACAATGCCCAGCAGTATGTAGGGGTTACTCCAGGCTTTGAACTCAGGAAATACTCTTGGAGGTGCTCAATAGACCATTGAGATGCCAGGGCTCAAATCTGGGCCGGCCACATACAAAACAAGCAGTATCAGGTGTATTATCTCTCTTTTTATTTTTGTATCTCTCTGATTTTGAAAAAAAATACAAAGAAAGATATCTGTATAGTATGCATCAGTTTTCAGTACACGTTCAGTACAACTGATTGGGCCTTATAATTCAGTTGACACAAAATTACTGAGGTATCTGTGACTGAAGTCTCTGGCAAGCTCCAATGGAGAGTCATAACATGGGCCCCTGGAGCAAAGCCATGCCATCTGCAGCAGAAAAGTACCATTGTTTGAGATGCAGTTCCTGGCATGCTCTTAAGCCTCATGGAGGACATTTAGTGATTTTGTAATTGGAGTTGTTCATGATGAGTTGGATATTGTCAGACCTATTAAGTAATAATGTTGGAAGAATATAGCATCAATCTACTGTGTGATGGAAATAATGTAGTTAAGGTCAGGCTTGAACATGTCCAAAGGGCACAGCTGAGTGAACAGGTGGCCCAAAATTCTATGTTGCTACTCCTGTTGAATAGACATCTCTTCTGTAACTCCACTCTGTTATTTCAAGAGACTTGAAATGGTAATATTATGGATGAAGAGAGTATCCAAGCCTGGATTGTAAAAGAACCGGATCATTATGAACTATTACTGCATGATAGCCACTCTTAGGTATAACCCATGTAGAGAGTGGTCAGGGGAAATGCTTTCAACTAACAGAACTTTGAACAGTATACCTGACCATCTATCTATCTGATGTATAGGGTTATTGAACAAAATGAAGTACATATACAAAACTATCAATTAATTAAGATTGGGGGAATGAGATGTGATACATGTTTTTGAGCCTGAATCAATGTTTTATCAGTTATCATCAACCACAAAGGTAGCATTGAGCAGTCTAGTTCAGTAGAATACTTGTTCAGTAGGTTACAAAGTTAAAATAAATTATTATTATTCTTTTACTTAAACATAGTGATTTATAAGATCTTTCATTATACAGTTGCTTTAGGATTCAGTGTCCCAACAACTTCACAACCAGTGTGACCTTCCCTTCACCAATGGCCCTAATTTCCCACCACCCCCAGTCTGTCCTCTTGGCAGGGACAAAAATTTAATTTACAACAAAATGGCAAATGGAATGAACAAAAATAAATCAATAAAAGACAATTTGTGATTATTTTGATATCTCAAAATAGTGTTAAATTCATCAAGACTTTACTGAGATGGTTGGTTCTAGTTGAGGTTCAATTGTGGAGTCAGGTTGTTTACACGTTGGTGGATGTTGTATGTAGGTGGACTCTGATGGGCCTTCTGGGAGAAAGGGGAAACTCAAAAGGTCTGAGAAGTTCCTTGAGCTTTCAAACAGAGACTTGTCTATTGGGGCAATTCCCCAGCATGATAACTCTTCAAGATTAATTGTAGAGCTGGGCCTTTTTTAAGCTGGAGATCTCGGTGTGGATGGGATATGTTGGGCCTTCCAACGAGGGCGGGGAATCTGCTCTCCCTCATTCTACACTCCGATTTATGGGTCTCAGCTTGACGATTAATCTACAGGGAATGATTCCGAAGAGGTTAGCAAAGTTTTATCTTCTCTTTCTTTCTTTCTTTCTTTCTTTCTTTCTTTCTTTCTTTCTTTCTTTCTTTCTTTCTTTCTTTCTTTCTTTCTTTCTTTCTTTCTTTCTTTCTTTCTTTCTTTCTTTCTTTCTTTCTTTCTTTCTTTCTTTCTTTCTTCTTTCTTTCTTTCTTTCTTTCTTTCTTTCTTTCTTTCTTTCTTTCTTTCTTTCTTTCTTCTTCCTTCCTTCCTTCCTTCCTTCCTTCCTTCCTTCCTTCCTTCCTTCCTTCCTTCCTTCCTTCCTTCCTTCCTTCCTTCCTTCCTTCCTTCCTTCCTTCCTTCCTTCCTTCCTTCCTTCCTTCCTTCCTTTCCTTTCTTTCTTTCTTTCTTTCTTTCTTTCTTTCTTTCTTTCTTTCTTTCTTTCTTTCTTTCTTTCTTTCTTTCTTTCTTTCTTTCTTTCTTTCTTTCTTTCTTTCTTTCTTTCTTTCTTTCTTTCTTTCTTTTCTTTCTTTCTTTCTTCTTTCTCTCTCTCTTTCTTTCTTTCTTTCTTTTTCTTTCTTTCTTTCTTTTTCTTTCTTTCTTTCTTTCTTTCTTTCTTTCTTTCTTTCTTTCTTTCTTTCTTTCTTTCTTTCTTTCTTTCTTTCTTTCTTTCTTTCTTTCTTTCTTTCTTTCTTTCTTTCTTTCTTTCTTTCTTTCTTTCTTTCTTTCTTTCTTTCTTTCTTTCTTTCTTTCTTTCTTTCTTTCTTTCTTTCTTTCTTTCTTTCTTTCTTTCTTTCTTTCTTTCTTTCTTTCTTTCTTTCTTCTTTTTCTTTCTCTTTCTTTCTACTATTAAGTTAACTTAATAGTAGAGATGGAGGCTATGAATAGACCAAACAACATGAACTCCCTTATCTAAGGCTGATCCAGCTGTTATCACATATTGTATAAATTGTCAGCAGTAAAGATCGATGCTGACTGCTTGTGATAACATAATTGTTTGTTATTGTTATTTTTTGTTGTTGAAGAAATCAATTAGCCACTTGCTGGCAAGTTGATTATATTGGATCATTTTTACCTAGAGAGGACAGAAATCCGTCTTTTATTTATTGGGACATAGCCTATCTGTTTTAGCCTATTGAGCTTGCTATCATGAAATACTACAGATTGAATATCTTATAAACAGCAGGAATTTATTTTCCAGTTTATTCTGCATTTGGATGTTTGAGATCATGGTACCTGCATAATCACGGAGAGGCCCTCTTTTCAATTCATAACTTGTGTCTTTTTGTTTTTGGTGGACTATAAATGGACCAATCCTATTCATATAGAGTACACATGTGTTACTTAAGTACTTCTTAAAACCCCTATAACACTATCACCTTTATAGGTTAGTGCCTGAGACTAGCCCCTGGGTAAACAAGCCTAAAGCTGGGAACTACAAGAATTAAAAAAAAACATGACAGACATAAAAAATTAAAGAATGGAGTCAGGGGGATCACAATCTCGTGATTGTCCTTCAAGTACAGTATTTATTGTTTAGAACCAGTAAACAGGGGAAGAATGGCAAGTGTTAACAGATAGTTGCCTACCTGTGCTAATCTAACAGTGCCAGGTGAAATTTCAATATCAAAAGGCTCATTTAAAGAGACAGATCATGCAAAGTCTCTGGATTGTCTTCCTTTGGAAGAGGAATCAGAAAAAATGGTAAACACAGGACCCCCAACAATAGGGCATTCCATAAGGGTGCTGGTATTCTTGCAATTAGTAATTAAGGGTTCCTATATAACCTTATAGCAAACAATCCATTTTCTTGAGTTAATATATGACAACGAGCATACTACTAATATGGGACCACCAATCTTAAAATATACTACCATGCATCCACTTAGAAACCGCTATGCTTATTATTATAGTAACATCTTAAGGTGCAGAAAATAGTTAAGTACCTACTAGGTGGCTTCAGTGGTAGACTACTTTCTTTCATGGCATGATCTATATTTTTAACTGACATTCACTCTGCAGTATTAGAATAACTGGAGAACATGTGTCTGCAAAACAAATGTGGAAATATGAATAAACTCTATACGATCATTGCCAGTGACCTATTAGGGGAATTTGCTTTTATCTCCACAATTTTCTTTGCTATACAAGAAATCCATGCAAGCAGTGGGAGAACACTTGAATGATTTTGCTACAAATGTACTCTTTGGACTCCTTCAACATGCTGACAAGTAAGCCAAAAAATAAAATTTATTTTCTCTATTATTAAGGACAGATAATCATGTAGAGAAAAGATTGCTACTAGGTTGCCTGCCTCTAGGTGTAATCAAGTACAGAGTACAGTATGAATAGGCAATCATATCTTCTAATTTTAGCTTGCCAAAGGCATGTTAACCAGGAGCTTAAAATCTAAGACATGACAATAACATAACAAATGCTGATTTCTGGTAAGAGAAAGAAAAGTGGTAGAGGAGAGATATGTAAATACCATTTATGAAAATAGAGGAAGATATGCTTTCCTATGAACCTATCTTTTTGTCCCATGAACCCATCTGTTGATTTTTTTTTAGAAATTGGGTCAACTTATTAGCTAACTATGAGTTTTTGATAATTTTTAAATATGCAAATATGTCCAATCAATGCACTGTATATATTAATATTATATAATATGGTAAGTCACTATGTTAGTTCTCTTTAAAGCTTTCAATTACTTTTTTAAAAAGCATATTTTTTTAAAAAAAGCATAACTAGTGATTGTAAGGGACTTATTTACACTGTGGCATTACTATGTGACATGTGCCATATCTCTTCAGTTCTCTAGTACATACCTACATATCTTCTGAAAGGTTTTTTTCTGATATCTGGGTTTTTTTCTGCTGGTGTGTCCATGAATTGGGAGTTCCAGAGAATTATCAGTGTTTAGCTGTATCCTTCAAACAAGCTTGATGTTAGTTAATGCATCAATATCCTTTCTCCTTTTACCCCATGCTGTGATGCCTCTCACATCTGTCGAAACTCACCTGTAGTTTGAATCGCTGATTCACAATTGAAAATGGTAAATTCACATATTCACAATATGGAAATAACATAATATATATTTTATTGGTTACTTTCTGTCCTTTTCTGACTTCCTCGTCTCCATAGTGTTTCCTAGGATTCTTTTTCAAATAAACTTCTTGCACTTAAATCTTTGTCTCTTGTTGTTGGTGTATCCAAACCAAGATAGTACTTAAAATACATTTCCAAATCAAATGAAACAAATTGTTCCTATTTCATAGATTACTTACACGATAATTTGCCTACAAAAATTAGATGTCAATCATGTTTAGATTAAGAGCTGAATAGTGGAAGGCTGTCTACTTCAATCTAGGCTGACAATTTTTGTTTTCTGTGAAGAATGAAATAGTAAATACTTAAGCCATATATACAGACTAGTTAGTACAATTTATTTTAATATTTAAATATTTATTATAACTCTCTTAAATATAAAATATGCTTAGTTCACAGGTTATTTAAAATAGGCCAGTATATAATATGTGTTCACAAACTAGTTTGCTGACCCCAGACAGACCTAAAGTTTAGTAAGTTGAAATAAAGAGCTGTAGTTTCACAATATAAACTTGCCTCAAATGTGAGGATTTGAGTTTTAAATGAGTTTTCAGTGTTCAACATTGATTTATATTTACTTAGATAGCCAAGTGTCTTGGCAATGGGACAAGAAATGCTTAAAACTTGTAATGATCTGAGTTAAGTAAGACAAAAATGTATGGATTGAATTTTCTTCCAAACCACATGAAGGAAGAGAGTGCTTGGCACAGCTTTTCTTGGGGTTGGGGGAAGGTTATGATTTTAAGAAAAAACATTTGTAAAATAGTTCTAGAGACTCAATAAGCCAAAGAGGTGATTGAATTTGCCCTTAGGAATCATTCTGCACCTTAAGCTGACACTCCCAGATGTTGACATTTCAAAGTAGAATTTTTGCTTTTATAAACTTCATCAATGTGTTCTCAGCACTAAATATATTGGGGGAAGAAAGTTCAAATGAGGTGATTTATTTGAGAAATTCCCAGATTGAGGGAAGGTGTCTTTTGAAATGGTGGCCTCAGGGAAAGAGTATATTATGATATATTTAGAAAAAGATGTGAAAGAAAATTGCAAAGGCAATATAAATTGGGGGGTTGGAAAGGGAATAGACTAAGAGAAAAAATATTTTTCCTGAATAAAATTTATGAGCTAAGAAATAAATAGGAAGAAATAATTTCCTTTTGTTCCCATAGTACTGCTAGACTATCTTTGGAAAATTGTGGTCAAAAGATATTCTCACCTCTTAAGCTTTAGCTTGACTCCTTGTTGTTTCTCCTTAGTATATTGGATGATAATATATTTTCTTGTTTTCATTCTTTCCTCATTGCATAAAATACAAATTTTTGATTTTTACTGCTTGCAGACAATCACAGTTTGAAATCACATGCATTACTCTTAGAAAGTGTTTACTTGCCTCAGCCCTCATGAGAATAAGTACAGTTGTCCACAGTCTATGTGAAGAAATTGTGTTTCTGCTTAGGTATTTTGGCTTCTGTGGCAAAGGGAATTATGACTCAATATTCTTTTATTGACAAAGTGACCTGAGTATCAGTTTTCTTGGGCTTTGAAATGTTTAGTTGACTGAATTTATCCATAGTGATAGAGGAATAGAAGAATATTATGACCAAAATTCTGAAAATGTATGAATTGCTAATTAGTGTGATATGACTTACTTCAGATCATTCTTCAAAACTATTATCATGTAGTAAAGTAAATGACCCAGACTATCACTTAATTGATTTTCTAATAGAGACAATAGATCAGAGAACAAGACAAAAAGGGAAAATGAGGAGGGAGAGAAAAGTGCAGAGAATTCAAATTTCTCACACCAGTTAATCAATCTTTGAGCCTTTGGGATTAACTACATGTGAGTTATGAGAAATGAATTTTGTAAATTCTAACTTCCTTTTCTTTCTTAAATACTTTGTTGCATTATTGTACACTGGAGTGAATGTGAGGCTCTGGGCTCTTTAGATATTTTGGTGTTCTCCTCAAGTCAGTAGTGAACTGTTAAATGACATCACGTTTCATCTTCTATTAACTTCATAGTCTGTTAACTAAGTTTTCTAATCCCTTACCTTGAACAAAGTGTGTTAAAGGTGGAAAAACATATAATACCTTGGTAGATTTTGTGTTTTATATGACTGATACTTATAGTAGAAAGTTGGGCCATACCCAGTAGTGCTCAGGAGATATTCCTACCTCTGTGGTTATGAGTGATCCTAATAATTCTTGGGGAACCAAGTGTTATGTTGGGGATTGAACCTGAGTTATCTGTATATGTAAATCAAGTGAATTTTCCCTTGTACTATCTCTCTGGCCCTCATATATTTCCTCCCCCCACCCCTTAACCTTTATAAACACTGCTCCTTTTACCTAATTTTTCCCACCTGCCCATCTGGAAAATAGTCATTCTTCCTTACTGAACACACTTATCTTTTCCTTTTTCATGACTTTTCATAATGGCTTCCAGATGAAGGGTGTAGTAGACTCTAATCAGTGTTTTCCATACAGGATATGTCTTATCAATCTCTGAGCTATAGACATTGTGCTGGGAGAAACATATTTTTTTATGTATTGTAGCCCCTAGCATAGAATCTGAAGCTTTGTGTATTCACTTAAGAATTAACAATTGGTGGTGAGAAATTTGCACTGGTGAAGGGAGGTGTAGATTTTATGACTGAAACCCAACTACAGACATGTTTGTGACTATACTGCTTAAATAAAAATATTATCATAAAAAGAGTCAACTGTCAGGAAGACTAATAAAATCTGCTTACACATTTAGTTTTGCCTGTGCAGAGTGAAACTGTACACTACTATAATTGCTTGAGTTCATTTTCAATTCAATAGTAAAAATTCTAAGTTACATCTTCTGAAAAGTTGGGGGATATAAAAATATTAGGTGCACTTGCCTGGAATAGTTGGCTGTAGGAAAGAAGTGGCTATTCTTTCTGAAAGAGTAAAAGATCTTTCCAGCTAGCCACAGTTCCCACTGCTCCCTATGGTCAACTTTTTATAGAAAGCTTCATTTTTTATCATTACTTGTTCTGGTCCCTGGAGGTATTAAAGACTATACTTCTATTTCCTGAACTATCTAGCACTAAATTTGTTGTCACACACATCCAGTCTTTACTCATTCAGGAAGTAATATTTATGCCATTTTAGTTCAGCGGTATTTAAAGAGGAAAAGAAAATTGCATATCAGAATTCCTTGGGAGACTCTGTCAAATGAACATTTTAGAATATTAAGGTATTAGACATATATTTGAATAAAGAATTCCATGTGTACAATCTTTTACCCATTTTAAGATCCACCAAATTTGCACCTTTATCTAGTTTCTGTGACATTACAGTTGACAGGTTCATAGTTGTTTTTTCTAACTAGCTGGTGAATTATATAGGTGTAACATTTTGGTTTGTTTCCTCTCTATACTAGAAAATAAATTAAACATGGCAGATACTCGATATATTTTCTAAAATAAGATTCTTAGGGATAGTGGAAAAGTTTAGAAAATGGAGACCCTGTATAGGCAGAGCTATGTTCATGGGTTTGTGACATTCAGGGGACTTAATTTTTAGTAAATGAACATTGTCCTTATAGTCAGTTTTCAAAGAATTATGCCTTTGGATATAGCTTTTCAAAAACCTGTACCTTTAGGATATAACTCCTATATAATTATTTACGACCAAGGTTGAATTTGGAAAGGGAGTAATTAAGACAGAAAAAATTTTACTTCCTTAACAGAGAATACTCTAGGAAAGAACTTTCATATCATGAAAATATTTAATCTTTCCCTTTAATTTTTTAATTGAATAGATCTTTAATAAAAAATCCTGTTCCAAATGTCATAAGATATCCTATAAGGTTATTTATACACATTTATAATTGCATATATATTCTGTATATATATATATGTCTCTAATATTCATGACAAAGACCATATGGAGATATAGATAGTTGAAACTTAAATTAAAACCACGTGAATGTTGTAGTTTTTAAAAATGTAGTGTGCCTTATTTCTATTAAATTATAAATATGCTACTGTGAAATAAATTGAAGTCTCTCTAATTACCCCAAGAGGCAGATACATAAATAATAGGCTGGGCACTTGACTTTCTTTGGTTTGGTACTTAAACTTGATGAGTGCCACATTAAAAATCTTTTTGAGAAAAAGAGAGCAAGAGTCTTTATGCTCTATATTATCCCCTCATTATGAGATATCAACTGTATCTCTGCTCTTTAATTACTTTATTCTTCTCAAATAGATACAACCATCATATCTGTTTTTTAAGTTTCTTACTATACCTGGGTCTCCATTGTCTTTGTGATCAAGTTCATTTTAAACAAATTCTGATTTTATAACAGATTCATTTATCTTTAGACATAATTTATTTTATATTATAGGTCAAGGTTTAGGTAGAGGGGATATAAAAGGAGCAAAGCACTTTTCTCACTGTGAACTTCTTAATATGGTATGGGTGTGCCAACAGTAAAACACAAGAGAATTAGGTTTTATGTACAGTGGTACACAGCAAATGCTTAAAGAATACTGAGGGAAGGAACTAATTATAACTGAGAATTGCTGAAAAAATTATGTTTGTGTGCTATAAAGAGTGGCATCTGCATGATCCAAAAATTGAGGAAAAATATTTGTTGTATATTGGAACTCAATGTAAAGGGACACTAACCTGGTTAGTATTCTAGAAAAAATTGAGTTATCAGCAAGGATGAACTAAAGGACTCATAGGAGGAATAATGGGTAGGATGACAAAAAAGATTGAGAAAATACTAGTATTTTTGGTATAGATGGGGAGTTACTTTATTTAATTAAAATCCCTTTTTAATGAAGCTATTTTATGCTTTAGAGTATGAAATCCTAAAAATTCAACTTCCTCAGTTCTTTTTTATTTAGAGTCTACTGCAGCAATGTTTGTAGAATATGAGAACCACACAATGTGATGAGATAAAATGTTGACACCTGATTTGCCTCTAGGGAGGATCAACTTCATGAATTTATCACATCAGAATTTTGGCCTAAAGGGTCCCAAAATTTAAGCTTAATGTTTTATTATTTTTCTCTTTAAATCATAAATTTGATTTTTGAGGTTGCATTTTGCAAGTGAAGTTTAATGAGATTATAGAATATTTTTCAAAGGGTTCAAATTTCAGTTCAGGAGGCCTACAATCCCTGGCATCTATATGATTCCTGAGCCTACAAGGAGTGATTCTTTAGTGCAAAGCCAGAATTAACTCTAGAGGAGCACTGGGTGTGGCTCCTCATTCCACCCCCTTTCAAAACCCAACAACAAAAAGCTAAACCTGAGTCTTTTTGTTCCATGTATGGGTCATTTTCTGCATGCTCTTGCTGTATTTATCTCCATTTGATTTATCCAGTCTTTGTTTCCCCAGTGCTTCCTAATTGATTTCTCTGCCCTTCTCTACCTCTACCCAGCTATGCTGGGTCTTGGGCCTAGGGAAGGTGGTATTCTGATACATGTACTGATGGGCAGCTTAGTGGGAAATGAGCATAGTGGATATACACTATTTAAATACTGAGTAGCATGAAGGGTCTAATTTAATGGAATTTGCCCATTTGTCATGGGTTGGTAACATGGGCCTTTGGGACAAGAAAAGTAGCTTCTTTGCCAATGGTCCCAAAAGGTCATTCCATTGGCTAGGCAGGCTGAACATTGAATCACAAAGCAGAGATCTTAGAACCCTTTGAAGATATGTACACTCCCAGAAAACATTACTGCTTAAAGGATGTTAACATCTAATAAAATATACTATGAAAGGTAAGAAAATGATCAATATGGCTGTTAGACTCTGTACCTCCTAGAAGTGCTTAGTATCCTGGAGTATACTCCCTAGAAATATGTGGCCCGGTGGTGCTGGGTATAAACTGTGGTGTTGGTTATTAGCTGCTTTGACTTGATTACAGTTTGGATCTAGTGGCATTTGGGTCCCAAAACTATATTCAGCAGTGACACAAAGTGCGTGTATGTTGGGGTAAGGGTGCAGGGCTTTGTAGTGCTATGAATCAAACTTGGCATTTGCTCAATCATTTGTGATTACTACCCTATATGACCTTATGTGAGTTGGGTAAGTTAGAATTGGGATGACAAGGAGGATCACACCCTACAGGGCTCTCGTATTATTCCTGAATTTGTGTCGGGAGTAACTCCTGGTGTTTCCCTGGGGAACATATGCTGTGTTGGGCTTTTCTTTCCAATTCTACTACCTGTCACCTTTCCCTTGACTATTGAACAAGATCTCAAATTTCATTTTACACCATATCTTAGACATTGTATATCAGGTTATTTCTCTAGGTATAACTCTAGCAAATTTAGAACTGCAATATTGCAAAAGAGTAAGGTATTGCTTGTAAAGAATTTATGTCATATGCTAAAAGACAGATTATTTTCTCTCCAGATTTGAGTTGCCTTATAAAAGGACATGTACTGTTACTGGAAAGAGTGGGAATCAGGAAATAAAAATTCCTTCTATTTTGTCTGTAATCTGCATATGTGGGTGAAGAGACTGGACGTGGGTGGGGGTTAATATTATAGAAAAACACAGAATATGAAAGAGATAAGGGAAATGTTCATGTCTGTTATAAAGCAGTGTTCAACTTCAAGCTGTATTAAAGCCTTCAAAATCATGTGGTCTGTCTTGGTACATGGTGAGATCTTTCCTGCTTGCTTTTTGTCTGCTGCCTGGAGTCCCTCTGCCTATACTGTTCCAGAATAATGTTATAAGTATCCAAATGGCCCTTTGCAGGAATAAAGGTTCTTTATTTTATTTTAATTAATAATTTTTATTGAATTACTATGATGTACATAGTTACAAAGTTGTTCATGGTTGAGTTTCAGTCAGACATTGTTGTAACACCCATCCCTTTATGAGTGCACATATTTCTCCATCAATGTACCTAGTTTACTTCTTGTCTTTCCAACAGAAATTAAGCTTCTTGATACTCTTGAAGTATCAAGAGTCTGGTGGAGGTTAGAGGAGAAAAACTTTTATTTGCCAAGGATGTGGATGCATTTTCAGTGAAAGTCAATGGTGAATAAAAGTTAAAGTAGACTGGCATGTTTATTTTTCATTTCCTAACTCTAATGCAGTTGAAAATAAGTAGACAGAAAAAGAGAGACAGTTTTGCTATAGGAAATGAAAGATTAAAAAAAACTGGCAAGTATTACATGCTCTTTTATTTTATTGGAGACATCATAGGCTTACTACAAAGAACTTGTACTTTTCATGCACTCAACATGATTTTGTTTCAACAGATTCCATATGATAACATTCCTTTTGCAAATTTATTGCTGAAATATGGGAATATTCACAATTTTAGTTTCTTTTAACTTTCGCTTGTCAAAGATTTCTTGTTTATACTCACAGACTAAAGCTTTTCACTCTTTGTTTTTGCTTTCCCTTGTGTTTTCCTTTCTTGTATTTCCAGGGATTTCAGGTCACAGCCTTTGTTGACAGTATCCTTTGGCTCATGGGGTCTGTTTGTTTAAAACAAGCTTCAAGGGTAGGTTTTAGTTGATGTAAGTGGGTAAAGCTTACCATTGTCTGGCTTTGTTGGGACCATATTCTGGAACTTTCTTATTTGTCAACATTGCAGCATTGACCCTTCTTACCAAGGTTCTATTCCTGAGTGGTTCTTATAGATTGTTTCTGCAACAAAATAGCCCTTAGCATGTTCTGTGAGGCTCTCTGTGCAAAGCTCCAAAAAAAAAGGTCAAGCCCCTGCCTTTTGTGGCCACTTAGTGCTTCCCAGGGGCCCTCAGTCCTATTGTTTTTTGACCTTCAAGAAGAAAGAATCTATGTTAGGCAAGACATTTGTTTCAGTTCCCAAGTGTCAACATGGGACCATTTTTTATACTTAGAAAATCTATCATCATTGTTTTTAAAAGGCAGTACTTTTCTGTGATGGTAGACGCTGACTTGGTGATTTTTTTCCATGACCAGGAGAGCAAGTAAAGAAGCTATTTTCAAATTTTGTTGCCTTTGTATTAGTATTAGTTGAATTTCATAGAAGTTTGCATGATGTCTAACCCTACCTCCAACAATCAATTCAAAGGGCAAAGGGTAATTGTTGAAAGAAGACTGGATAACTGAAGAATCTAATTTTGTAACTCTCCAGTGGCTGACTCAAGCTAAAAAAGGGATTTCTGTAACAAGGACACTGGGTAGATCCTGGATTCTAAGGTCAAAATGAGTTTTGTCAGGGATAGGAAGCAGAGCAGTCTCTATAGCCAGGTATGAGGAACTAAGAACATATTCTCTCCCAGAAGCATTCATCAGTTTCTGCCCTGTGTGTGTATGTAAATGCATTATGTATTTAATGATATACACATTTCTCTTTATACAAAGAATGTGGGATTTTACCTTGCATTGCAGTAATAGCCACCAATTAGCCAACCAATGGGTTTCGGGGAGGCAGTTTATTAACTGTTCCACCAAGACTATTCCTAGCAGGAGATGGACACCAATCGAATGCTAAGTTCTTTGCATACATTACCTCATTTACTGCTTACCACTGGTCCACACCACATGGTTTATATATTATTGGCATTATTTTCTAAACAAAGAAGCCAGAAGCCTGAGAATTGTCTCTGATGACAAAAATCAAAACTTGACCAAGTTTCAAACCAATGAGGATATTATAAACTCATCAGTTCACTTTGCTAATCATTAGTAGAGCAGTGAATGCTAATAATGATGTTTTGAAAGACACTGCAAATGTTTTGTTCTCTTTTTCATTTGAGTGGTTTATTCATAGTTTTACAGAACTCAGCATTTTTGACTCTGGAGAAACAAGAATTCAGAAAGACATAATATTTTTCTCAGATAAAGTTTATAAAGGTTGAAGTTTGCTGGTGAAAGGGCTTGTGCAGAGAAGCAGCTTGTGGAGAGAGTTTAACTAGACTCACCTCCCCAAAAGGAGAAAGGGTTACTGCAAAGCTAGTCTAACTCCCTAGTGTTTCATTGAACTTTGTATATAAAATTGGCATGTAAAACTGTCCATACATATGAAGGTATAGTCCTTCAGTAACTTTAAGAAGGTAGCATTGGATCCCTTTCAGTGTTCTATATCCGGGCCTCTTGTTGGATCATTGACTTTGTACTAGCATCTCAGTGATTCTGTCTCTCAAAGTCCACTGATGTCCTCTTGGTCTGTTTTGCTGTTGGGGCATTACACTTCTGCTTCAGAATGCCATACCTTGTTGGCCTTTGGCTTTTGTTTGTTCTCAGGGCAAGTGAATAAGAATGGATAGCTTTTCTGCTCTGGAACAGGTGAAGGAGTCAAAAAGCGGAATTTATCTGCCTTGTCTTCTCTCATTTTCCTTTCCTCTCTTAGCCATTTCTATTATCTAGTTGATGGGAAATACCTTAAATTGGTGATATTTAAAATGAACAGTTGTCTTCTCCAGATGACTTGCTGCTCTTTCCCCGCCCCTCTCCACCTCAGAACAAAAAAATAGTGATTTTCAAAGGTTAGTGAAAGGACACATGGACAGTCTCCACTGTTTATTTATCTATTCAAAGAGCCTGGTCTCTAATTGGCAGATTTCATTGTCCAATCTAGTGTGATTTTCAATTCTTGGATAGTCTGTATCTAGCATCTGAACAGAGACCCTACCCTGCTAACTTCCCAGTGCAGACTCATTCAAGAACAATTTGTGGGGGGTTCATACCTGGTGGCATTCAGTGCTTACTCCTGGCTCCATTCTCAGGGATCACTCTTGGTGTGGCTTAGTGGACCTTAAGTAATGCCAACGGAATTGAACCCAGGTTGGCTATATGAAAGGCAAATTCCCAATCACTCTGGCCCCTGCAGGGATATTTTTAAGGTATTGGAGGAGAAATTGCTGCTCAAGGTTGAAATGGGGTTGGGAGAGAGGTCCTGCCACTATACAACAAAATAGAAATGTAAATATCACGGGGAGTTAAATATTGCTCTTCCATATGAGAGGCATATTCCTTAGTCTTTCTCCTATCTCTTCAGCTTTGAGCATTTAAAAATATGTCTTGCTTAATTTTTTCTTTATATATTTCCTCCTATAACTACTGTCATAGTAAAGAATTTTATTATTTTTGGAGGGCTTAGGAGGACTCACACAGGATTTTATTCTTAAGGCTTACTCCTGGCTCTGCTCTCAAAGATCACTCCTGATGGTGCTTGGGGAATTTCACCTGGGATGATGTGCAAGGCAAGTGCCTTACCTGTTGTATTATATCTCCATCCCATAGTAAGGGATTTAAGAGCTTTTGGCATCTTGGATAAATAATATGAGCATGCTATTGTTAAATATTACCAAATATTCTCTGAAAAATTGGATGCTGTATTGAAAAGGATCACTGGAACTATAGGAAGATGTATTGGGAACTATAGGAAAAACTATAGGGATCACTGGTGCAAAAAAGGGAAAGAAATAAACATTAATACATATCTAATTTAGTCATAAACTTATGATACGCTATTTACTGATGTCCATTTTATAATTCTCAAAATAGTACCATAAAATTAGTATTTTCTAGTTTTAGAGATAGGAAAAAAAGGTGTTTGCCTATTTTGTTGAATGCCAAGTTTCCTACTACTTCCATTTAGGATACCTGAGGATGAAAAACTAAGGGGACTAGGGTTAGTCTGATACTAAAAGAAATAGCTAACCTAGATCAAAAGAATAGAAACAGTGCCCTTAAAGATAAGGGACCAAATTTCTTATCATCTACTCACTCTCTTCTAATATTAATTCATAATTCAGAAGGGGACTCTTAAATTGAAGGAATAGTTTGTGCCTTACTGAAAGTTTAAGCCTATGTAAAACTAGCAGGAAATTGTATTTATGTTTGTAGTTTACCTCAAATGATTATGATTTTTTTGACATTCCTGGATACTGGTCATATTTGATGTTTTTCTTTAAATCATTGTGTGCTGTTACAATTAGACCCTGTTTCAGAGAAGAGGCAGCAGATCTAGTTTGAAATCCAGCCGTATAGTCACTGAAGGAAAAAAGGTTTTGTCTGCATTTGTCAAAGATATGCTGTACTATGCCATTTAGAGATAATAACTCAAGTCAGTTTTGGGGAAGAGTCCATTGAGGTATTATAAAATGCCCTTAAAAATACATGTAAAATCTTGATTAACATTCTTTATTGTGGAGCTTCTCTGAGATTTTCCTAGGTTAATTTGCATGATAGAAATTGGGATTGTGAGGTTGGAGTATGTAACACTCTCCAAAATTATTTGGCTGTGCATCATTTTGATGTGGGGAGTATTGTTTCAGAAAATAGACTGCAGGAAGTACTAGTATTTTATGGTGACCCAGAGAGACATTAATTTGATATGTTTGTAAATATTTTCTATGCTTTTAGAAAATTATGTTTTCCAGAAGAGATTTCTCTTTATTCTTAACAAAGCAATTCTTTTTAAACTACTGTTTAAAACTATCCTATTCACCTATCATTTTCTCCTATCTTTCCTGAAGAATTTAGTAATGTATTAGAATCATCATTTATACTGATCTAGGGGCTGCATATGTGAATATCTTCTGATAGTTAAGGCAGAGACATCTTCCTGGATTTCTACAAAACTCTTTAGAAAATTTTTTAACTTGTTAGAAAATAACAGCTTGTGGGTATTAAACTCCATCTCAACCTGTTTCCACTTTCCTTATCTGAATATTTTCAGGTAAGATGTGCAGTATTCATGAGGTGAGGTGTAACTTCCAGCTTTTTTCTCTTTTGTGTCTAAAAGTTATTATTGCAAGAATGCCTTTCATTTTTGTTAAAACCCATAGATGAGTGAGACCATTCTGCACCTTTTTCTCTCTCTCTGACTTATTTCACTCAGCATAATAGATTCCATGTACATCCATGTATAGAAAAATTTCATGACTTCATCTCTCCTGACAGCTGCATAATATCCATTGTGTATATGTACCACAGTTTCTTTAGCCATTCATCTGTTAAAGGGTATCTTGGCTGTTTCCAGAGTCTTTCTATGGTAAATAGTGCTGCAATGAATATAGGTGTAAGGAAGGGATTTTTGTATTGTATTTTTGTGTTCCTAGGGTATAGTCCAAAAAGTAGTATAGCTGGGTCGTATGGGAGCTCGATTTCTAGTTTTTGGAGGCATCTCCATATTGCTTTTCATAAAGGTTGAACTAGACGTCATTCCCACCAGCAGTGGATCCCCGCAAACACTGCTTGTTCTCATTCTTTGTGATGTGTGCCAATCTCTGGGGTGTGAGGTGGTACCTCATAGTTGTTTTGATTTGCTTCAGGGATGAGTTTAGTTAGAGAAATAACTAAGTTTCGAACTATCCTAATAATGAGAATGTACGAGGGAAATAGAAAGTCTGTCTAGAGAAAAGGCGGGGATTGGGTGGGGAGGAGGGAGATTTGGGATTGGTGATGGGAATGTTGCACTGGTGATGGGTGGTGTTCTTTACATGACTGAAACCCAAACACAATCATGTATGTAATAAATTTGTTTAAATTGAAAAAAAGATGTGCAGTATTATAGATGGTTGAGATGTTCATAAGCATTGTGTCTGTAACTTTGATACTAATTTTTCTTTCCTTTTTTGGTTTTTGGGTCACACCCAGTGATGCTCAGGAGTTACTCCTGCCTATGAGCTCAGAAATTGCTCTTGTCTTGGGGGACCATATAGGACACCGGGGAATGAAACTGTGCTCCATCCTAGGTTAGCGCGTGCAAGGTAGGTGCCTTATCACTTGTGCCACTTCTTTGGCCTTGATACTAATTTTTCAACATCTACTTGTGTGATTACTGTTAAGTGAGACTATATGTCATATAGTTTAATGAAATTGTTTTTATCAGGGCTTTTTACTATCTGCAGCAAAAATAATTGTAGCTCATACAAACTACACATATGAAATGACTGATCAAACACTCCAGAGGTATAAGGACCTGGTTTACTTACAACACTAACTGAAGTTCTATTTTCTCTCTCTTATAAAGTATATTAGCATGAAAATGAAAGTAACACCTTAACATAATTTTTGGGAATATGATTTAATTTAAAAACACAATTATTTTTAAATTTTATTACTTTTAAAGCTATTCATAAAAATTCACTTGCAAGTAACAAAAGATGAGTGGGAACATTGTACAATGCAGTGATAGACATCCATATCCCACAGCCTTGTATTTGCAAGTTCCGTACAGATGTGACCATGTTGACACCCATAAATTTTGTTTGTCAGATTACTTAGCACATCAGGATTCTAAGTAGTCAAGTCTAGAGGTTGCTAAACTTCATAAGAAGCCCAAGTATAAATATGTTTGGCTTTGTGAACAACTACTAAACTCTGCCTTTGCAGAGAGAAAGCTAAGTATATAACTAGTGGGTATGATTGTGTTCCAATAAAACTTAATTTATGAAAGTACATAGACTATTTATAGTTCCTGAGGTATAGTTTGTTGATCCATGATTAAATTAATATTTTTCCTTATTTCATATTCTCTGATATCTGAGTTAAAAATGATTTGTATTTCATAGATGAGGAATTGAAATCTCAGGAAAGTTAAAGAATTTATTCATGCCAAATCACAGGCAAGTTGAAGATTCAATCTCAAGTTCTGGCTAGTTCACAGACTTGTGATCATCCCTAATATCCTGTCACCTAACTACATTCAGGACTTTCTCTTCAGATACTATGAACAAAAGTTGACATGTATAGCACAGCAGAGGTACGTAAGGAGTTTGAAATGATTTAAATTTCAGAGTACTGAAAATTAGAAAAGTTGGCTAAAAGTCTTTATTCTTCTGTCTAGCTGTTCTAAACACCATTTTTATCGAGGACTAAGAAGACTCTTTTTTCCCCTATTTTTCTGGCTTGCTAGATTTCTCAAATGCTTTGCCTTTGTTTCCAGCACAGGCAAACCATATGTCCTTATATGCTAACAAGACACCAAGTTTATTGATCATTTGCTCTCCAACCTGGGCCACCTTGGAGTTCATTTCTGTCAAAGAATTCCTTCCCCATAGACCAATTCCAACAAAATCTGAAAGAAACTCTGAAGCCAATACTGTTTACCACTTTGTTTTTAAACATATCAGAACTATAATCAGATGAGGTCAAGCAACAATTCTCATAGCTGTTATAAAATACTGCTAATTGTATTACAGGCTTAATAGAAAACACCATGGCATAGCTTGGGAATATAATTATTGTAATTCTGGTTTCTTGGACTTGATTCCCTATTTGCATGTTCCTTTCCAGCCAAAGGGGATTTTTTATTTTTTAAAAAAATGAAATAAACAGGGGGCCGGCGAGGTGGCTCTAGAGGTAAGGTGTCTGTCTTGCAAGCGCTAGCCAAGGAAGGACGATCCCCCGGCGTCCCATATGGTCCCCCCAAGCCAAGGGCAATTTCTGAACACTTAGCCAGGAGAAACCCCTGAGCATCAAATGGGTGTGGCCCGAAAAAAAAAGAAAAAAGAAACAGAAGCAGCAAATTAACAAACATCACAAGTTTAATAATAATACAGAAACAAGAAAGTTACTCCTAACACGAGGAACCATTCTGATTACCCAGATAGAGATCCTTTGTTAAGAAGGTAGTATAGAGCTAGCTCACAATTAGAAAGAAACTCTGAAGAGTTGAATTTTCCACCTCATGTTAAGAATATTGATTGCAGCCCACAAGAAGGCTTTCACTTAACCACATTTTAAAAAGCTTTCATAAATATTGCCATAAGTAAAATTCATTGCTAGTTAAACTCTAACACCAGCATGATCTTATTTATCATGCAGATGACAGAGCTGTTGGCAAGAGGAAATGGAGGGACAGTAGGGAATTTATATAGCACATCTTGAAATATCTTTCTGCAAGGTAATAAAGGCCATGCTCCATATTTGGATCAAATGGCCAATAAACATTTTCCTGAAAAAGAAAATAAATGTGATAGAAAGAATGTGCATTGGGAAATTCTATTTACTCTACAGTCAATGATTGCAGTGTTCAGCTTTATTATAAATTTTTTTTTTCTCTATTAAGCATAGCTTGTCAGAAATCCTATACCAGGGGAATGGAATGTCAGGATGGTATCCAAATCATTATAGCATGTTCCTCACAACAGATTCTTACTTCTAGAAACTCCAAATGATTTGTGACAGTGTTCCTGACATTTGAAAGTAAAATTAGTCAAGTGAGATTTTTTAATGAGGAATCTTTAATAAGAGAAAGTATTTGAGCCTAATGACACATATATACCTGATTTTCCCCCACTGTCATGCTTTCATTCACAAGTGAAATCTATGCCCCAAACATCTAGGCTTACATGTGCATCTTCTTAAAATTTTATTTATTTTTAATCAGAGCACCATGACTTACAAAGTTATTCATAGTTGAATATTAGACTTTCAATATACAAGCATCTGTCCCACCACCACAGTTAACTCACCCTCCCCAATGTCCCCAGATTCCTTCCCAGAAATTCCCCTCCCAGTGTATCATCTTAATAGGCATCTACTTAAGTTTGATTCTTAAATTTTGGTTCTCATAGTTTCACTGTTGTTGACTCTGTAGTTTGGGTATTTTTCTCTGTCCTTTATCACTACCAATGTTCCTGAAACTTTTTGACCCCTGCTCCTCTTTATTCTTATCTTTCTCAGCTTCCACTTATTATTTTTACTTCTCCCTATATTCTGAGGCCCAGAGTGCTCTCAGTAGCTCCCCTTTAAACCATTGCATTACCTCATGCAGTTATTCCAAATACCAAATTTAAGTGATATCACCTTGTATTTGTCTTTCTTCTGGCTTACTTCATTTAACATGATATTTTTAATTGCATCCATGTTGCATTGAATTGCATGATTCATCATCCCTTGCAGTTATATAGTATTCCATTGTATATATGTACCATGTTTTCATGATCCATTCATTTGTTGTTGGATATCTAGACTGATTCCAACTGTTTTCTAAGTTAACTATTAAACCTGGAGAACTTTTTCTTCTTTCTTTTATGGGTTTGTACAAATAATTCTTTTTACATTTTAAAAATTGATTTAAAGAAAATGCTATGTTACAAAATTGACATAGTTGTTCATAATATATTTGTTTACAGATAACTTTGAAGAAAATTTATTGCAAAAATGAACTAAAAAGAAAAAAGAAAAGAACTAAAGTTAATAATAGAGAAAAAAGAAAAAGTACAAAAGCAAGTACATTTGTGAAAATTATAGTATCTCCAATGAAGTCATTGATACAATGGCAAAAGTTTCAGTAATCTCTTGTTAGCTGACCATTCTGTTAAATTGGTGTGTTCCTATAGGGATGACAGCATTAAACAAATAAAGTTGTCCAGAGATCCTCACAGTACTATTACTGATACCACTGATTTTAGGGGCATGTACACAGCTTTTAGAGCTCCTGGAAGAAAGAAGATTGGGGGGAAGGTGCCTGTACTCACTTCAAAAAACCCAGGTGATAGTCCCCAAATTAGCATGCCTGAAGTTTAAGTCAGATTTGCAACTTTTAAAGGAATCAT
Source organism: Suncus etruscus (assembly GCF_024139225.1). Taxonomy (NCBI): domain Eukaryota; kingdom Metazoa; phylum Chordata; class Mammalia; order Eulipotyphla; family Soricidae; genus Suncus; species Suncus etruscus. The sequence goes on from NC_064848.1 coordinate 33,795,649, forward strand.
AGGATTAGTGATGAATAAGTCATGGTTATAGGCAAAACTGCAATTTTGGTTAATGGAGGCAGCAGGTGTAGCTTTGGCTAGGTGGGCATGGCCCACCTTCTCCTCTGGAGGTTGCCAGCTTTCCATTGCATGGGACATTGTATAAAAATCAATGGTAGTAAGTCTTCTCTGAAGGTTTGATAAAACATACTTCTAAACCCATCTGGACTATGGTTTTTGTTCTGTTTCAATTTCCTTGCTTGTCAATGGCCTATTCATACTTTCTCTCTGCTCCTCATTCAATTTTGGAAAATTTTATGTTTCTGGGAATCTTTTCATTTCTTCTAGGTCCTATAGCTTAATTGTGTCAAGATATTCATAGTCAACTCTCATGGTGTCTTGGATTTCTGAGAGTTCTATTGTAATTTCCCTCCTTTCATTTCTAGTCTAATTTACTTGAGCACTCTCTTTATTTTTTCTTGTGAGTCTTGCCAAAAGTTTATCTTGTTTATTTTTTTTGAAGAACCAGCTTTGGTTTTCATTATTTTTTTGGATTACTTTCTTGGTTTCTAGATCATAGATGTTTATGCTCTGGTTTTTATTACTGCTTTTCTTCTACTATTGTTTGGGTTCATTTATTGTTGGTTCTTTAGAAATTTAAATGGTGTTTTTATCTTTTTCTTCTTTCCTTGTATGGGCCTTTATTGCTATGAGTTTCCCCCTAATTACTGCTTTGCCTACAAATTTTGGTATTTGCTTGTTATCATTAGTTTCAAACATTTTTGTTTCTTCCTTGATTTCCTCTTTGGTCCAGTTGTTATTAAGCAGCATGCTGTTCAGTCTTCAGCTGTTACGAGTTTTTTGGTATATTTTTATGGTTAATTTCTATTTTTGTGACCTTATGGCCTGGTAAAATGCTTAGTATGATTCTTATGTTTGTAAATTTATGTAAGTTGGATTTATGTAAGTTAGATTTATGTGATCTGTCCTTCAGAATGTTCTTTGTGCACTAGGGAAAAAATTGTACTTAGCTTGCTGAGGATATAAATCCATTAGTCCAAATTTCATATTTCATCATTTAGAACACTGTGTCTTTACAATATTCTGTCTAACGTGTCTATTCAGATGTGAGATTGGTGTATTGAAATATCTGACTACTATTATATTTCTCTCCATGTGTTTCTCTAGGTTTGTGAATAAAAGATTTACTGAGTCAACAGTTTGTGTGTATATGTGTTAGTGTTAGGCCCATACCAGTAGGAGAGGTTCAGCAAAAGGCAGCTGGAGCTGGGAGTCTGGTAAACAGTTTCTTTGGTAATCTGGCAGGGAGCATTCCATAGAAGTAATCTGGCAGGGGTGGAATGGCAGTGTATTGCTCCCAGCACTTCAACCTGGGGGTTTATATACTCCCAGGGACAACTACCATCTAGAGGCAGCTAAAAGGGGCAGTGCTACTGGTAACAGACATCTTCACCCTTTAAGGAACAGTGTCACTTATGGCTGACGAGGGACCATAGAGTCTCTGTTCTCATATATATATATATGTATATATATATGTATTTAAATATGTATATATGTATAAATGTATATATGTATATGTAAATATATATTTGTGTGTATGGTATCTATTGTTCCCTTGATCAGTAAGTAGTGTCCATCCTTTTATCAAATTATTTTCTTTAGGCTGAGTAATTTGGTCTGATATAAATTTGGCTATAGCAGTTTTTTAATTTGTTTTTGTTTTCCATTGGCTTGTATAATTTTTTCCATCCCTTTACTTTGAGTCTATGTCAATTATGTGATTTTTTTGATGTGTTTTCTGTAAACAAAAATGTATTTCATTTCTTGTCATTCTGTATTTTGATGGGAGAGTTTAGTCCATTGGCATTCAGAGATTTTATTAATATGTAGATATGTGTTGCCATTTATGTGTTTTTTTTGGTTGTTTCTGTAATTGATATTTAATTTATGCAACAGGTTTTTCAGTAGTTCATTCACATCTGGTTTGGTCAATATAAATATCACCAGATCTTGAATGAGAATGTTTGTATCTCTCTTTCATTTAAATTACAGATTTACCAGGTAGTAAACTCTAGGTTGAAAGTTTCTTTCACTTAGTAATTTGAATATTTCTTTTCACTCTTTTCTTGTCTATAATATTTTAGATGAGCGATCTGTTGTGATTATTATGTTCTTTCCTTTAAATTAAAATTTTTTCTTTTCCCTTACTGCTTTGATAAGTTCATCTCTGTCTCTGTCTATCTCTCTCTCTGCCAATTTGATTACTATGTGTCTTGGTATTACTCTTTTTTAGTTAATTTTGCTTGGTACTATTTTTTCCCCTTGAACTTTCTCAGATGCCTTCCTCCAGAGAATGAGAGAAGTTCTCTTTTATTATCTTCCCTACAACTCAATCTTCCCCTTTTTCCTTATTTTCTGGTATTATATAAATTGTAGGTTATTCCTCTTGTCTTTGTTTATTAAGTACTTTGCATTTTCTTTCATCCTTTTATTTTTCTATTCTTTATGGATTTTCTTTATCATTACTGGCTTGCAAGCTCATCTTACTTGTCTTCAAGCTCATCTATCTGGTTCTTGCCTGTGATACTCTACTACTATGTCTTTCTAGCATGTTCTTTAGCTTCATTCATTCCATTTGTATGGGATCTCTCATCCTTTGAAACAGTTCTTTGAATTGGTTGAATGTCTTGTCTGTTGATTGCATAATATTGCGTGTGAGTCCTTCCTTAATTTCTGTTGTCAGTGCAGTGAGTGTTGAATTTAATTTCTCATCTACAGCTTCAAGTGTTTAGATGGGCTTGCAGTCTTTCACAGAACAGTTCATCTAAAGCAGCTGTACATTGGGAGTGCTAACTGGCTGCTCTGAAATAGGAGAACCTTTGATTTCTCTGTTTCTGTTCTTCTCTGTTTCTATTTGCCCCTACTGGAGTCTCACATATCATATGAGCTTTCTGCATTCCCTTAGGCTCAACAAACAAAACCTGTTCTAGTAAATATAAATAGAAATCCCACATCATTTAACAGTTTTTTCAATGCTGAAACCTAATTTTGCATATGAGCATGTGTGTGTATGTGTGTGCGCATGTGCATTTATGTTATAAAACTGAAATTTTAGGTTAGCATAAGTACCTAGGGTTCCTAAAGAACTGGATAGTTTTCTCAATGTAGGTCTGGCTTACACATGTAATCCCTGTGTAATTGCAGTAGTTATCACTTTTCATGTTCAAAAGTATCTCAGTTTGGAGGCTAAGTAATATAGTCACCTTATCTTTAAATACACTAGAATCAAAGGAAGGAGTCTAATGATGTTACCAATTAGCTTCTCCCAGGGCAATAGGCCAATTACTGGGGAACATGGAAGAAATTTAATGACAGAGGAAAGAGTCAACCTGTGGGATCAAAGCTATCTTTGAATAAACCTGAAGAAGTGGAGTTACTGAGCTGTCAAATAATCTATATTATATCAGAGGTTAAATCCCTTTACATTTGGAATAGAAAGAGCTCTGCTTTGATGGAGATATAAAAAGTTGGTTCTCAACTGATTATTGGGAACTGTAGCACCTCTTATAGCATCATAACATAAGGGGACAGGATGGTTTTGAGAGGCAATGAGATAGGGAACCTAGACAGAATCTACTTAAAAATAGAAGAGGAATAAACTGAAAAGGGCAGAGAGAGAAGAGAATCTTTTCCTTGAATTCACATTCAGCCTTTGCTTTTTTGGGGGGAGGAGGGAGATATGCCTGGCATCACTCAGGAGTTATTCCTGGCTCTGTACTCAGAAATTGTCCCTGGATCGGGGGAACCATATGGGATGTCAGGAATTGAATCCGTGTCAGTCCTGGATCAGCCTTGTGCAAGGCAAATGCCCTACTGGTATGCTATTGCTCTGGCCCTCAGCCTTTGTTTTTAAGATGAGAACTAAAGCTGGTACCCCTGATTTGTGTATAAGTGTTTTTATCAGAGAGATATAGGTGAGCAATAGAACAATAAGGAAGAAAAGAAATCTGAGTATCAGAGCAATGAGAAGTTTTTTAATTTGGAGACTAATTGGTGACTCAGGAACAAACCTGAGAGGAATTTAGTGTCTCGTGATTGCAAATCAGGCTGGTGAAGCAAATGTTAGAAAGAGTTAAATTAAAATATTAGCAAACTATGCATTTACCTTAAGAGAAAAGAATCCATTTTTATTTATAATCTTATATTAAAAATGATATTTAAATGTATCTTGTTCTCAACCAGTCGAAAGGAGAAATAAATAAATTAGAATATCAAATAAAGTATATAAATGTATGCATATATATACAACAGTATGTATGTATATACATACATATATATTAGTATGATAGAGTGATATATATTATAGTGACAGATTATAGTGGTAAATGCTTACATGGGGTCAGATAACTTAGTCCTAGATATAGTGAGGATGTGGTTTTACATCCTCTACCTAAGGACCAGTGTCTAAATAACTACATATAATTTAATATCTAGAAATATGTATGTTCATATATGCACCCAATGAGAGACCAGCAAATTATCTAATAAATTATTGACAAATAAGAAAGAGGATATCAATAATAACACAATAATTATGGAAGACTTGAACATGGCTTTGTCGACACTTGATAGGTCAACCAGATTGAAACCCAACAAGAATATACTAGTCTTGAAAAGAGAAATGGAAGAAAGAGGCCTAGTAGATATATATAGGATACTCCATCCTCAGAAACCTGAATACACATTCTTCTCCAATGCACATGGGTCATTCTCCAGGATAGACCGCATGCTGAAGCATAAAACATATCTCTATAAAATCAAGAGGATAGAAATTTTGCAGGCAACCTTTGCTGACCACAAGGCTCTGAAATTCAGTGTGAACTACAAAGGGACACAGAAGAAAAATTTTAACAACTAAAATTAAACAGCTCACTACTGAACAACCAGTGGGTCTCAGATGAAATCAAAACTTTCCTGAAAACAAATGACAAGGAAGAACAAACTATCAGAATCTATGGGACATAGCAAAAGCAGTACTGAAAGGAAAATTTATAGCCTTGCAAGCACACTTCTGGAAGGAAGAAGGGACATCCTGAATAGCTTAATGACACAGCTCATAAAATTAAAAAATGATCAACAAAAGGAACCAAAAATAGGGAGACAGAGGAAATAAAGCTTAGAGCAGAAATCAATGGCATAGAAACCCATAAAAGAATCCTAAAAATCAATGAAAGCAGATGTTGGTTCTTTGAAAAATAAACAAGATTGATAAACCATTGGCAAAATTCACAAGGAAAAAGAGAGGGAGAAAAACTTGAAAACCCATATCAGAAACGAAAAGGGAGAGATCACTACAGATATTGCAGAGATTCAAAGGGTAATCAGAGACTACTTTGAGAAACTCTACACAACTAAACATGAGAACCTGAAAGAAATGGTTAAATTCTTGGACTCTTATAAACTTCTACATTGAATAAGGAGAATGTAGCATAGCTAAATACCCCCATCACTATTGAGGAAATTAAAATGGTAATCAAATGTATGCCCAAACACAAAAGCCCAGGTCCAGATGGATTCTCTAATGAATTCTTTCAAACTGTTTAACTACCACTAATCCTGACCAGGCTTTTTCATGAACACTTCCACATAGCTTTATGAAGCAACATCACCTTGATACCAAAAACAGACAGAGATGCTGCCAAAAATAGAAAATTACAGACCAATATCCCTGATGAAAACAGATGAAAAGATCCTCAACAAAATAATGGCAAATAGGGTCCAATGCTTCATCAAGAAGATCATTCACTATGATCAAGTAGGTTTCATTTCAGGAATGCAAGGATGGTTTAACATCGTAAATCTATAAACATAATACACATCAACAACAAGAAAAATAAAAAAATCACATGATCATATCAATAGATGCAGAGAAAGTATTTGATAAGGTCCTACACTCATTCTTGATAAAAAAAAACTCAACAAGATGAGAATGAAAGGAACCTTTCTCAATATAGTTAAGGCAGTTTACCACAAGCCAGTGGTAAATACTATCCTCAATGGAGAAAAACTAAAAGCCTTTTCTCTAAATTCTGGTACAAGACAAGGCTATATCCTCTCTCACCACTCCTATTCAACATAATACTGGAAGTACTTGCTATGGCGATTAGGCAAGAAAAGATATCAAGGAAATCCAGATAGAGAAGGAAGAAGTCAAGCTCTCACTGTTTGCAGATGACATGATACTATACTAAGAAAACTCTAAGGACTCTACCAAAAAGCTACTAGAAACAATAGATTTATACAGCAATTTTGCAGTCTACAATATTAACACACAAAAATCAATGTCCTTTTTATACAGCAATAATGATAGGGAAGAAATGGACATTAAGAAAACAACCCCATTCACATTAGTGTCACACAAACTCAAATGTCTTAAAGTCAACTTGACCAAAGACATGAAGGACCTATACAAAGAAAACTATAAAATCCTGCTCCAAGATAGGACACGCACAAATGGAAACACATAGCATGCTCATAGACTGACAGGATTAACATCACCAAAATGGCAATACTCCCCAAAGAATTGTACAAATTTAATGCAATCCCTCTAAAGATACCCTTGACATTCTTCAAAGAAGTGGATCAAACACTTCTGAAATTCATTTGGAAGAATAAACACCCACGAATAGCTAAAACAATTCTTGGGAAAAGGAATACGGGAGGCATTACTTCCCCTAATTTTAAACTGTATTACAAAGCAACAGCTATCAAAACAGCATGGTATTGGAATAAAGACAGACCCTCAAATCAGTGAAATAGGCTTGAGTACTCAAAGAATGTTCCCCAGAAATACAGTCACCTAATTTTTGATAAAGGAGCAAGAAATCCTAAATGGAGCAAGGAAAGCCTCTTCAACAAGTTGTTTTGGCACAACTGGTTAGCCACTCGCAAAAAAGCAAACTCAGACCCCCAGATAACATCATGTATGAAGGTGAATCCAAATAAATTAAAACCAGACCTAAAACCATGAGGTTGATAGAACAACACTTATGTAAAACACTCCATGACATTGAGACTAAGGCATCTTTAAAGAGTAAATAGTACTCTCCAAACGAGTAGAAACACAGATAAACAGATAGGAACATATTAAGCTGAGAAACATCTGCACCTCAAAGGAAATAGTGCCTAAAATACAGATCCACCCACTGAGTGGGAGAAACTATTTACCCAATACCCATCAGATAATGGGCTCATATTCAAAATATATAAGGCACTGGCAGAAATTTAATAAAAAAAATCTATTCCCATCAAAAAATGGGGAGAAAGAATGAACAGACACTTTGCCAAAGAAGAAATACAAATGGCCAAAACACACATGAAAAAATGCTCCACATTACTAATCATTAGGGAGAAATAAATCAAAATATCTATGAGGTATGACCTCATGCCACAGAGATTGGTGCACATCACAAACAATGAGAACAAGCATTTCTGGTGGCAATGGGGAGAAACTCTTATTCACTGTTGGTGGGAATGCCATCTAGTCCGCACTTAATGGAATGCAATATGGAGATTCCTCCCAAAAGTGGAAATTGTGCTCCCATATGATCCAGCTATACCACTCCTAGGGATATATCCTAGGAACACAAACGTATAATACAAAAATCCCTTCCTCACACCTATATTCATTGCAGCACTATTTACAATAGCCAGACTTTGTAAACAACCAAGATGCCCTTCAACAGATGAATGACTAAAGAAACTGTGGTACATATACACAATGAAATATTATGCAGCCATCAGAAGAAATGAAGTCATGAAATTTTCCCACACATGGATGGGCATGGGATCTATTATGCTGCAAGTCAGTGGGAGGGAGATAGATGCAGAATAGTCTTACTCATCTATAGTTTTTAAGAAAAATAAAAGACATTCTTGCAGAGACAAATGAGAGGAGGGCTGGAAAGTCTAGCTCACTACATGAAGCTCACCACAAAGAGTGATGATTGCAGTTAGAGAAGTAACTACATTGAAAGCTATCATAACAATGTGAATGAATGAGGGAAGCAAAAAACCTGTCTAGAGTATAGGTGGGGGGTGTGGTGGTGAGGAGGGAGATTTGGGACATTGGTAATGGGAATGTTGCACTGGTGAGGGAGGGTGTTCTTTACATGACTGAGCCCAACTACAATCATGTTTGTAATCAAGGTGTTTAAATAAATATAATAATAAAAAAGAAAGGTGTATGTTCAATGAACTATTTGTTATTAATTTATTGTATCTGAACAATTATTCAGGAGAAATCAAACTGCAAAATTTCCAGTATAGTTGAGCAAAATCCCTAAATTTTCACACCATATGTGATAAAGGAACTTCTCATAAAAAAATTAACAAAAAAAAGAAATTAAAACAAAAATAGCCAGCATAATAAATTGGATATTGATAGAAAATATGAATAATTTAAGATATAAGAGCTCCAGGGCCCGGAGAGATAGCACAGCGGCAAGATGCGGCGTTTGCCTTGCAAGCAGCCGATCCAGGACCAAAGGTGGTTGGTTCGAATCCCGGTGTCCCATATGGTCCCCCGTGCCTGCCAGGAGCTATTTCTGAGCAGACAGCCAGGAGTAACCCCTGAGCACCGCTGGGTGTGGCCCAAAAACCAAAAAAAAAAAAAAAAAAAAAAAAAAAGAGCTCCAAAGTGCAAGAAATCCTTAATAAAATTCAGTTTATGATAAAATTTTACAAATTTGTGAATTCCCAAAAAATGAAAGCAAAAAATAATAATAAGAGAAAAGTAACACAAACTTTAAAAAAAAGATGATACATGAAAATGTATAGAATAGTTTAATAGCTTGAGTGGTAGCACTGTGGGTAGCATTTTTCTGCATGTGCCCAACCCAAGTTAAATCCCTGGCATCTCATAAGGCATATTGTCCCTCTAGCACCACCAAAAATGACCCCTGAGTGCAGAGTCAGGAATCAATCCTGATCACTGCCAGATATGCCCCCCCCCAAATAAAAGAAAAGTAAAGAAAAAAGAAAGAATAGTTTAAAGAAATGAAAGACTAGAAAGTATATAAAGATGAAGTATAAAATTACAAGATATATAGTAAATGAATAATAAAAATAATAGCTTTTTAAGGAGCTAAATATAAATAAAAATTAAAAATATTTAAATTAAGAATTTCTTAAGTTAAATAACATTAATAGCAGCCAAAGGAAGATTAGTATAACTGAAAGATCATGTGAAGAAATCATTTACAGTGCAGATCATTGAGATGAAAAATATGAAAGAGAAGATAAGAGATATGGGGTTAAGAGATATATAAAATACAGCTAAGGAAAGATAGTAGGGAAAATAAAATGTAGGTAATATTTCAAGAGATAACATCCTAAAATCTTCCATATTTAATAAAAATTGTATCCTATTATTGTCATGATTAGGATCATAAGTTTTGAATAGAACCACAAAATATTCAAGATTCTCTTTGGAAAATTTGAAAACATCAAAGAGAAAGATTTAAATATCATTTGGGATACCAAAAAATTCTTTCTAATAAAAGAATCATAACTAGACATGTATAGTGGTATTGAATAGAATAGATTGGAAGTAATGTCCAAGTTTGCAAGGCAAATATTAATCTCTTTTAATAAAGTTGAAGCAAATCAATTTTTCAGAGAAAGAATTAGTCTTGGGTTATAATAGTTATAATAGTTACAGGGAATTATTAAATGGTAATTTCTAATTAAAAAGATTTAAAAGATGAGAATTTAGGTGAAATATTAACATAACAATTGTGAATACAAGGGTAAAATATTAAATTTTCTGTTATAGTGTAATTTTGTAGGACATACTCATTTAAGAAGTAGATGTTTTTAAAATCAGTTGGGAGTAAATAACCCCTCCCCTCAAAAAAAAGGACTCAAGTCCTTTGAAGTAATTCTTTGGTTCATATATTATTTAGGAAGCAAATAATGATATGATTATATTGAACAGTAACTAAGCCAAATTTTATGACATTAATTTTATGACATTAATTAGGGGCCATTCATAAGAGAATAAAACTACAATGATTAAAATTAAGGTGTTGAGGAGAAATAGCTTATTTTATGATCTCACATACTGACATTTTGATAAAAGTTTTTTCTTTATATCATTTTCAGAGGTAGCGTTCTACATCTACTAGATTATTTTTACTAGGAGGACTTTATTTTAACTAGAAATTTTTGTGTTTCTTTTTCTAGGGAAGAAGGGCAGTTGGGCCACTCATGGCTGTGTTCAATGATTCTTCCTGGATCTGTGCTCTGGGAGCATTTCTGGCTTTGCTAGATTGGGCCATATGTTGAGTTAAGAATAGAATCTGAGTTGATTGCATGCAAGGCAAATATCTTAAATGTCTTATCTTTGGTACTATATCTCTTTGGTCCCCAACTTGTGGTTTTCATTGCTATTGGTTTCATAGAAATTTTTTAATTGTTTTTATTTCTATTCTGACTATGTATGCTAGAAAATGAAGTTTTGGGGAAGAAAAGAATACTTATCTTTTTTTAAAAATTATTTTTTATTTAAACACAATGGTTACAAGGTTGTTCATAACAAGTTTTTTTTCCCTCATAAATAAAGTTGTTCATGATTGATTTACAGTCATACAATCAATGTACAACAACCTTCATCAGTGCACACTTCCTACCATCAATGGCCCTAGTTTCTTTCCCACCCACCATTTCCCCCTGCCTCAGGGACAGGCATTTTACTTTTCTCTCTCTCACACACTCTCTCTTTCTCTTCCTCTTTGACACTGCTTTGCACTATTGTCAATGAAGGGGTCCCATGCATGTCACTTTATCACCTTTCAGCACCCTGTTCTTGTCCAGAGTGATCGATTAGTGGTTAGTATTTGGATAGGAATCTGTTTATCTTGATGTAAAGGCACCAATTCAGCAGACAAAGCTTATTCATAGTTGGAACACAGGACTGTAGGTGAGATTACCATTTGCAAAGATGTAGATGAATGAAAGTCACAAGTTGAGATCAACAAGCAGAAAAAGCTGGAAGGAGCTTAGTTCATTTTAATTCTTCAAACAAGTAACCAGCCATAAGATGCCTGACTCTGGACTTGTTAAATGAAAGCTAATCTTTAAAAAAAAAAGTCTATCATGTTAAAACTATCCTGATTGATTTTCTTTTATATTAAATTGAATATAACTCCAATTTATGAAAGCAATATCTTCTAAATTGTTAGGCAATGATAAAAAATAATTTGTAATTTAATAGAGTCCATCATTTTTGAACCTCTTTTAAAAGTGGATTTCAGTGGAACCCTAAAAGGTAGATATAATTGCCAGCATTATTTTCTAATTGAAAAATTTTCTGAAAAATATTGTAGTTTGGGGGCCAGCGAGGTGGCGCTAGAGGTAAAGTGTCTGCCTTGCAAGCATTAGCCAAGGAAAGATTGCGACCGTGGTTCGATCCCCTGGCGTCCCATATGGTTCCCCCAAGCCAGGGGCAATTTCTTGGTCTTGTACATGAGCTAAAGTCTTGGGAGCCTTGGTCCCAGTTACTATAATTTCTATTATATTACCTGATAGGAGAATGCACATATTTGTGACTAGGCAAAAAATTTATCCAGATGCTTTCACCCAGAGGCCACCTCAAACAAGAGGAAGGCACAAGGTTCAAATCAGAGTTGAAGTTGACATGTCACAGCTAATTATAAATCACCACCCAGAAAAGCAGTTTCTTTTGGATGTGCCTCTGCTTAGGTAGACTGAGTGCATACTAACTCAGTGACACGTATATGAAATGTGCGTGTAGACCTGCGCAGCCTCCTTCTTCACTTTTCCTATAGCTCATGGTCCCTGTTCAGGTGGGATGACTCTGCTTAACCAAATAATCGCAGTGTGGTTCTCAAATAAATTACTATTTCCCTTGGAAAGAGATAAATGAGTCGTGGGGAGGAGGTTTTGTGAAGTAAGGCATTTCCAAAGCCCCTTTTGGAATTGGAAAAGTTTTTAGAGAAAAGCATGACTCTTTTACATATATCAAACATGAAAGTCATCTGGAGAACTTGATAAGATTAATACTGGATTTTATCCCCCCCACACACAATTTCTTGATTCTGTTGTTCTTCAATGGGGCTAATAATTTATATTTTCAGCAAGTTTCTATATTATGCTGATAATTCTGCTATGTTGGACTAGGTGCCAGTGAATTAAACTAGTCAAGATTAGTGAATATTAGTACTGGAGAATCTATTAACTTTTTTCTAAGCCACATTTAAATATTTTAGATGATTTTCTTATGGTTACATGGTTGGTTTTACATTAAGTTCTAAATTCCCTAATATCCATAATATCTATAATATGGTTTTTGTTGTCCAATTTATGGACTTGGATTTGCTTTACTGCCTAAGATAAAATAATAATAATTTTAATTACATATGCATTATTCACAGATAATATATTAATAATGTATGTATAATAGTTTATCCAAGATTTAATATTTGAATTACATTTGAACACAATATGTTAACAAGGCAAATAGTATAACCTCAGAATGAGAGATTTAAATGTTTTTGTGTTAGGAAACTCTTTAGTAATCTAATACTATACTTTAGGGGGTTATTGAGTCATACTTGGCAATGGTCATGGGTTACTCCGGACTCTACACTTGGGGATTATTTTTGGTGGACACAGGGACCATGCAGGTTGCTGGGTATCAAACATGGAAGGAAACTGCCCTACTTGCTGAATAATTGTGTCTACCCCTTTTAATGCTTTACTTAAAAAAATTCCCTCGCATTGTGTACCTGAACTATATTTACCTCTGCCAGTATTTATCCCAACTCTTATAAGGTGAAAAAGTATAAATATTCCAGGTAAACTTATGTTCTTACTAAAATCTCATGAGTATTTCAGCCTCTTACAAAACTGAACACTACTATAGCTCACAGCAGGAAGTAAGTTATTGTGAAAACCAGGGGTCAGTAAAGTTTTTCTGTAAAACGACCAGATGGTAAATATTTTACACTCTGTGGACATACTGTCTGTCAAAGCCTCTCAATTCTGCTGCTGCAGTGTGAACCAGTTATAGACAATACATAAATAATGAGCATGGATGATTTCCAATAAAACTTTATTTGTGGACTCTGAAATTTGAATTTCACATTTTTACATGTCATAAAACAATATTTTCCCTTTGATGTTTTGGAAGCATTTAAAATGTAAAAGGCATTCTTGCTTATGAACTATACAAAATGTCAGCACAGATTGGATTTGGTCCTCTTGTTAAGCTTGCTGACCACCAAATCATACTCTTCTTTTTCCCTCCCTTCTGCTACAAACTCTTCTTTCTTCTAATGGGGTTAAGGACCCCATTTATAATTCTGTTATTAAAATTGTTTTGCTTAAACTAGTATGGAAAAATAAAAGATTCAGTCTGAAATAAAAACTAAAAGAGGAGATTGCACAACTACTTGGCAAAGAGAGGTTATGTTTTATATTCGTCTTCTTCAATGTTTCCACACCTAAGGATCAGGGAAAATAGGAGAACATTTATGACATCTGTCATCTGTTGCTGCTTAGTTGCCACATGATTTGAAATAAAATTGGTGGGCAACTAGGAAATTTCTGTAAACCAGACAGGTCTATGAACCTTGAATCAAGGAACATGGATCTATGCTTATTAAGGATGCTAAAAATGCTTTCAAATTAGTGGAAGCAGGCACATTTCTGGAAGGCAATTTATTTGTAGGTATCAACAATATTCAGAGTTTCCCCAAAACTCTGTAAAGGACTTATCAAATGACATAACAAATTCAATTTAATAATCAGTGTGAGGTTCTTTATTCAAGGAAAAATAATCCATGGATTGGGGGGAATAAAGTGTTGCAATAAGTAGTGAAATACTGTTTCCTAGATTTGTAAGGCAAGAGCATCTTTTATAGAAACTTAAAAAGATAATAAGAAAACAGGGTATGACAGACTACAAAATAGAATATTTACTTAGAACATAATTAGGTATTATTTTTCAGGGTGAAGTAAGCCTGCAAAGAATTGTGATGGATTGTAGGATTGTGTTGTATGTTTTTACTTACAAGGAAAGGTGTTCCTGATTTAGGTTTAGATTTGTGACTTGGGATAGATCATTAAGGTGGACTTTCTTTAGTGAGCCCTGGTATGGGAATTAATTTGATCAATTCTCAAGATGAGGGCCAGGTTGTGGCTCAAGATATAGAACACAGGGATGGGTGGTAGCACAGTGGTAGGGCATTTGCCTTGCACACAACTGACCCAGGAGGGATGCAGGTTTGATCCCTGGCACCCCACCTGGTTCCCTGAGCCAGGAGTGATTTCTGAATGCAGAACTAGGAGTAACCCAGCTGGCCAAACAAACAAATTAACAAACAAAAAAAGAAGTAGAACATATATTCCACATGTTATTTGAGGCCCTGGCTCTCACAACCGCAACTGCTTGTCCACTTTCCACATTCCTAACATTTAAGATGAAATAAGGATTAAAAACACAGTTTTTTACATTAATAAATTTTAAAAAAGGATCAAAAATAGAGATAAGCAAAAAATATTTTCTAATGATATAAGTCAAAAGGATTTTTAAGTCTTGAACTCCAGCAAAATCAGTTATTCCCAACAGAGTATAAGGCTGGGGTAGACCCAAACAGACAATTCTTCCAAGGCAAAACTTAGAACTCTGATCTAACTTTCAAAAAACCTTCTTAGTTTACCTGAGAGTAAAATAGCTTCACTATATGACAGATACAAGGTATGTTAGTTTTCATAGATTTCTGTCTCACACATACAAGACCATTGTTTAGTCTCCCAGCCTCACTTAAATAGTGTTCCTATATAGAAATGTTTACAGAACTGTTATTTGAAAGTTCCTACTTGTCCAACCAAAGGAAAAATAGAGGAAAAGCACTCTTTAGTAGGGGTTATTTAGCAGAGAGAGCAGCCTTGTATGGGCCAGCTGTGCTTGGCTCAAGTGAACTCTGCCCAGCTGTGTTTGCCTCAGCTGTGCTCAGGGTCATACACAATGATGCTCAGAGTCCCACCCAATTCTGGGGATGGTATTTAGATACTTTCACATTCTAGGTATATGCTTTATAATTTTTAATATCACCCTGAATCAAATAGGTATTAATTTACTTATGTGATTGGAGATTTAATGTGATTGGAGGTATGATGAGTACATGAGAGAGAGCAAGAAAGAAAGAGAGAGAGAGAGAGTAAAAAGAAAGTGGAGCTGGAGCAACCACAAAGCTGATAGAGTTTTTGTCTTACATGTGGCCAACTTAGGTTCAATACCTGGCAACACATATGGCCCCTGCCAGTAGTGATATCTGAGCACAGAACCAGTAGTAACTCCTGAGCACCACCAGGTGTTCCTCCCACCCCCACAAAAAAAGAGAAGAGAGCGAGTTAGATAGTCAAGAAAGAACAAGGAATTCTCTAGAGATCAGAGAACAATGGTATCTATAAAGTAAAAGAAATTACATATCATGGATTACAAGGATTAACAATTAAAATGGCAAAGCTCCTCAGAGCATTATACAGATTTTTTTTTTTTTTTGGTTTTTCGGTCCACACCCGTTTGATGCTCAGGGGTTACTCCTGGATAAGCACTCAGAAATTGCCCCTGGCTTGGGGGGACCATATGGAATGCCGGGGGATCGAACCCCGGTCGCGATCTTTCCTTGGCTAGCGCTTGCAAGGCAGACACCTTACCTCTAGTGCCACATCGCCGACCCCGCATTGTACAGATTTAATGCAATTCCTCTAAGGATAACCATAGCATTTTTCAAAGAAGTGGGACAAACACTCCTGAAATTCATTTGAAACACTAAACACCTACAAATAGCTAAAGAAATCCTTAGTAAAAAGAACATAGGAGTCACAATTTCCCCAACTTTAAAGTGTACTATAAAACAAAAGATATTAAAACAGCATGGTATTGGAATAAAGACAGAACCTCAGTTTAGTGGAATAGGCTTGAGTATTTAGAGAATGTTTCTCAGACATACAATCAATTAGTCTTTGATAAAGGGGCAGGGAATGCAAAGAGGAGCAAAGAAAGTCTTTTCAATAAGTAATATTGTGACAATGGGTCAGCAACATAAAAAAAGTGAACTGAGGGACCTGAGAGGTAGTGCAAGTGTTAGGGCATTTGCCTTGCACGTGTTAACCTAGGATGGAACACAGTTTTATCCTCCAGCGTCCCATATGGTCCCCCATCCAGGAGTGATTTCTGAGTGCACAGCTAGGAGTAAACCCTGAGCATCACTGGATGTGGATCAAAAAGCAAAAAAAAAAAAAAAAAAAGCAAAAGAAAAAGAAAGAAAGAAAGAAGGAAGGAAGGAAGGAAGGAAGGAAGGAAGGAAGAAAAGAAGGAAGGAAGAAAAGAAGGAAGGAAGAAAAGAAGGAAGAAAAAAGTGAACGAGACTTCTATCTAAAATCATGCACAAATGTCAAATCAAAATGGATTAAAGACCTTTATGTCAGGGATGAAACTATAAGATACTGAAACTAAGGACATCTTTAAGGTGGAAACACCACTGGCTAAGCAAGGGGAAGCAAAAATAAACAAATGGGACTATTAAATTGAGAAGCTTCTTCACTTCACAGGAAACAGTGACTAGGATATAAACATATAAATATATATATCCATGGAATGGAAAAAACTACGCATCTATTACCCATCTGATAAGGTGCTAATATCTAAGATAGAAAGTATTGACAGAACTCAATAAGGAAAAAATCTAATGGATAAAAATATGGGGAGAAGAAATTAACAGATATTTTCTCAAGGAAGACATACAGATGGCCTAAAACACATAAAAATGCTCCACATCATCAGGGAGATGCAAATCAAACAACAATGAGGTATCATTTATTTCACAGAGACTGGCACACATCACAAAGTACAAGTAAAACAAGTGCTAGGATTGATGCGAAGAAAAGGAAATCTCATTCAGTCATGGTGGGAATGCCGTCTAGTATAGCCTTTCTAAAAAACAATATGGATATTCCTCAAAAAACTGGAAATTAAACTTCCATATGATTCAGCAATATCACTCCTAGGGATATGCTCTAGGAAAATAAAAACACAATACAAAGGTGTCCTCTACACTTCTGTGTTCATTGCAGCATTATTTACAATTGCCAAAATTTGGAAAGAATCCAGGTACCTAACAACAGATGAGTACCTAAAAAAATTGTGGTTCATCTACACAATGGAATATTATGCAACCATTATGAAAAATGAATCCATAAATTTGCCTATACATGGGTGTACATGGAGATTATTATGCTGAGTGAAATAAGTCAGAGGAAGAGGGAGAGACATAGAATAGTTTTATTATCTGTGGGATATAAGAAAAATAAAAGAAAAAATGAAAAGACAGTATGGTCTTTATTATAATAATAAACCTATATTTTTATTATTTATAATTTCCAAAGACAATAGAGATGAGGGGCCAGAGGAGCAGCCCATGAAGCTTGCTACAAAGAGTGGTGAATGCAATTAGAGCACTAACTGCACTGACAATTACCATGACAATGTTAGTGAGAGAGAGAAGCATAATAAATGTCCCATATACTGGAGATAGGCAGGGGTTGTGGGGAGAGTGACTTGGGGGACATTGAAGGCAGGAAAGCTGCACTGGTGAAGGTTGATGTACATTCTATGATTAAAACCCAACTACAAAACTTTCTATAACCATGGTGCTTAAATAAGAAAATTATTATTAAAAAATATTATTAAAGAAAAGCAATTACACATCTTAGGTTGACAGACATCTCTTAGAATGGGAAAGGTACCTTTTCTTGTGATATAGAGTAACTTTGTCTCAGTTGTCATTATGAGAACATCTTTTCATTTATTTTCACTTTTACATATTCTTTAAATATGCAAATATCAGCATATGTGACTTGTAAATTCAACCAGTATTATGAGTAATAAAAAGAAAAAATTTAATGTCCACATAATAGTCACAGTCAATAGCATTTTTGTCTTTAGCTTTTTTTATGGTACAACTAGGACTCATCTACATGCCTCCAATGCCAGGGATGTTCTAAAGTCCTGCAGAATTACTGAATTTACCTCACTGTTTTCATATACATGTGAATCTTTTAGTTCTTTAAAACTGTTTTGCTTTGACATCTGAGTATCAGGTCTTCACAACCCTGCTCAAATAATTCCTTTTGTTTATGGTAGAAAATTTCTTTTTCCATGTACTAGTGCAGTTCTTGTTCCAGGAATAAGTGCTCTTACTCTGTTTTATGCAGTATAACTAGTGTTTTTAATTGTTTTTATTCAGTTTAGTTATTTTCCTGCAGCATCTACTTCTTTTCTTTTTTGTTTTTTGTTTTTGTTTGTTTTTTGTTTTGTTTTGTTTTTGGGTCACACCCAGCAGCACTCAGGGGTTACTCCTGGCTCTAGCTAGTCCTGCCTCCACTTAGAGGGGGAAATAAGGGAGGCATCAAGACCAAACAGGTGCAAGACTACTAAGTAGTAGGTTAGATACAGTGGGGACCACATATTCTAGCCGCCCTGGGGGTGAGGGAAAAGGAAATGGGAGGTAGGACAAAAACGGAGGTGTAGGGAGGACAATTTGGGGATGGGAATCCCCCCTGATTTTATGTAAATATGTACCTAAAATATTATTGTCAACAATATGTAAGCCACTATGATCAAAATAAAAATTATATTAAAAAAAAAGAAATCACTGTTGGCAGGCTCAGGGGACCATATGGGATGCAGGAATTCAAACTGCCTTCCTTCTGCATGCTAGGTAAACGCCTTACCTCCAGCCCCAGCTTCTACTTCTTAAGAAAACCAAGTTTTTGATGCATGATGAGTCAAGGTAAATAGAAATATCAACACAGTTGTGCATCCAAATGATTTCTTTTATTAACAATCAAAATACATCCTTTACAAAAGTTGGGTTCCTCAGTTAATTTGTGATGCTGCCTGACTTGGAACCTTTGAAAGTTAGTTGAAAGAATATATATTTCTCAGTTATTTTCCCTTCTATTTTATTGTTTTCTATCTTTATATTTTATTTAACAAGAAATATGTTACATTTTCTGAAAATGAGCCCATGCTGAGGGAGAGGACCAGAGAAAGGCCCCTACCTTTTGCCTGCACTTTGGAACCAGAAAGACTGGTCATGTCCTGTGAGAAAGAGAGAAGAGTGAGGCTATTCTGCTTCCTTTTACTTCTCCTAGTCAATGATCCTCAACATAGCATATAGAAAAGACCACACTGCAAGTATGACTTTGGGGAAACAATGCAGACTTCCACCATGCTTAGAGAATGAAGATGGTAGCCCTGATTATCTGAAAGATACTAACCATATATATAACCTCTCAGATAAGGACTTTAGAGAAGAAATATAGAGAATGCTCAAAAAATTCAAGACATGGTTGCCCCTTCTCACTACTTCTATTCATTATTGTACTGGAAGTATTTTTCCATCACAATTAGGCAAGAAAAATACATCAAATGTATCCACATTGGAAGGAAGAAGTGAAGCTTTTATTGTTCGCAGATGACATGACACTGTATCTAGAAATTTCTAAAGACTCCACAAAAAAGCTTCTAGAAACAATAGACTTGTATAGCAAGCTACAGGACTAATGCACAAAACTCAATGGCTTTTCCATAGACAAATAATAAAAGCAAAGAAACGGAAATTAAAAACAAAATTTTATTCAGAATTATGCTTCAAAAAATGAAGTACACTGGAGTCAACTTAACTAAAGTGGTGAAAAGATGTATAAAGAAAACTACATAACATTGCTTCAAGAAATAAAAGAGGACACAAGGAAATGGAGACATATATCCTGTTCATGGATTAGCATTATCAAAATATCAATATTTCCTAAAGCATTGTATAGATAATGCAACCCTTATAAAAATTTTCCATGACATTTTTCAAAGAAGTATATCAGATGCTCCTGAAATTCCATTTGGAGAAGTAAACAATCAAGAATGGCTAAAGCAATCTTTGGCAAAATAATATGAGAGGAATCGCTTTTTCCAACTTTAAACTACTATAAAGTAATAATAATTAAAACAGAATGGTATTGAAATAATGACAGACCTTTAGATGAATGGAATAGACTTGAATATTTTATGGACTCATGGGTTTATAAACAATTTTTGACAAAGGAGCAAGAAACACAAAGTGGAACAAGGAAAGCCTCTTCAACAAGTGGAGGTGGGAAAATTCATCAACAACATGAAAACAAATGAACTCAGCCCTCTCTTTAATACTACACACAAATGTGAAATTTATAAAAGATTAAACACCTTGACATAAGACCTAAAAACACAAGTTCTATAGAGGAAAATGTAGTAGAACACTCAGTGATATTGAAGCTAAAAGCATCTTCAAGGACAAGCAAGTGGATGCAAAGATAAACAAATGAAACTACATTAAATTGAGAAGCTTTTGTACCTCAAAGGGAATAGTGACTAGGATACAAACGATACCCAAGGATTGGAAAAAATCATTCACTCAATAGCCATTAGACAGTGGTTTAATATCTATTATATACAAAGCTTTGATAGAAGTTTACAAGAAAAAGAATCTAGCTCTATCAAAAATGGGAAGAAGATATGAACAGACATTTCCTCAAAAAAGAAATACAGATGGCCAAAAGGCATATGAAAAAATGCTTCACATCACTAACCATCAGGGATATGCAAAAACAATGAGATTTCATATCCACTGCAGATACTAGCACAAAACCACATGAACATGAACAACCAGTGCAGGTGTGAATGCAGGGAGAAAGGGACTCTCACTTATTCCTGGTGGAAATGCAAATTGGTCCAGTCTATTTGGAAAACAATATGGACTTTCTTCAAAAAGCTACACACTGAACTTCCATATGACCCAGCAAAACCACTCATAGAAATATATTTCAGGATTACAAAAACACAGTACAAACATGTCCTCTGCACTCCTATGTTCAGTGCAGCACTATTTATAATAGAAAGAATCTGGAAACAACTCAGGTGCTCTACAACATATGAGTGGCCAAAGAAACTGTGGTATATGTGCACAATGGAATACTATGGAGCTGTCAAGAAAAATGAAGCAATGAAATTTTCTTATACATGATGGACATAGAGATTATTATGCTGAGTGAATTTAGCCAGAGAGAATGGAATAGATATAAAATAATCATATTTATTTGTGTGATATAAATAAACAAAAGATAGTGTAGTAATAATGCCTAGAGAAATAGACAATGGTCAGGAGGTTCAACCCAGGGTAGAAAGCTCGCTACCAAAAGGCAGTGAGTAAATGTCTGAGAAAAGAAAAATATTTTAATGCTTCTTTAAAAAAGTTTTCATGGAAATTAGTCCTTCAAGTGAATAATTAAGTAACAACACTGAAATAGTCCTAAAATATGTTTTCTAACATTTTATTTCACAGAGTGGCAACTCCATAAAATGAAAACAATTTTTACAACAGATTGGAATAAAGAGAAGAATGCCTGTGACTTGAAATTCGTGGCCTAGAGGCTCTTGCTTTATTAGACATACCCAATAGCAAGAGTTGATCAATATCTTGGCTTACTTGAAATCTATTTGAAATGTACTAGAGTGTCAAGGGAAAGCAGCTGGAAAGCTTTGTCTTAAAGATCAATTACTCTATCTGTCCTTAATCTCTCACTTTATAGGTGAGGGAAAGGAGATCTACTATAAAATTTACATGGTACCCTGAAGCCAAGACTTTGAGCCAATGGTCTGGAGAATTGGACAACTGGCTACTCAAAGGGGTTCTATCTCTCTTTCTTAATTCATGCTAATTATTCCATTTATTTAAACGTAGCCTTTAACAGATTTTTCCCTGTAAGCATTTATTATAGGGAGAGAATACATTAGAGGAATTATAGGAAGAGTTGTATTTGAAGATAATTCAGGGGAAAGTGAAACTAATTGAAGGTTGATTAAATCCTTTATTGCCATTTATGCTAGCATTTCTCATAAGGTAAAAGCTGTGATGCCTTATTTATTTTGCCATAAATCAGGTAGCAGAAACTAAATGTTTGACTCTGTTGTAGTCCTTACAAAACGACCAAAAATAAAATGTTATATAAAATATTAGATGATTTTCTTGAGAGATGGAAAAGCTAATGGTCATCTCATGGAAAAGCTAACAGTCAACCCTTAGCTTGTTATGCTCAGAAGTTTAGTGACAGAATAATATGTGTTCTCTAACCAAAGTGATTGGTCTCAGGGACCCGAGAAAAGGTGTCCAAAGTAGCTGAGATAAACCTCAAATGGAATTCTCAAATGACTATTAATTTTGTTTCGTTTGTTCTGGAAGAGGCAGCAAAACTAAAACTCTGACTTCCCTCTCTGGAGATCCAGTCGTTGAGCTAGGGAAGATGGCTTTTGTGAGGAACACTTGAAATTTTGAAGTATTTTTTTCGAGTCCTCGCCTTTAAAAATAGACAGATGATAGGCAGAGAGCGGGGGTGGGGGAGGTGTGAGTTTCAGGCTTTAAGTGAATGAGATCATTTTGCAGGCTTCCCATTTCCCAAACTGCAGATGTCACAAGGTGAGAATGAATCTGCAACTTGTTCTGGTTTCCAAGTTACAATCCCTCTGCCTTTTCCCGAGCCCCCATGGGGAATCTGTGGAGTCTGCAAAACCGCTTGACAGACAATTATTCTTATAGGCAGCAGACACACACATTACCCCACTGAAGCTTTCTAAAGCAAGAGTTGAAAGCTCTTGTGCATAACAGGTTTAAGTATAAACATGTGTTTTTGCCATTCATCATTTTCCCCCTCTTTAAAGATGACATATGTGATTATATTCTCGGAGGCAGCACAGTTGATAGCAGGTGGGCTCTTTAATTGGCCTGTTTGGGAGGACCTGGAGTTGGATACAAAAGGTACTGAAATGATGGATTTGGTTAGTTGGAGTTTGTGAATGGGGTTGTAAAACCTAATCAGAGAACTGAGTTGGCTCAGGCCTATAAAGGAACAATGGAAGCCAATGCGAGTATTTCAGGGGATGTGATGGAGAAAAGTGAAGAGTTCATAATATTGAAGACCAACAGTTAGCTATGAAAATATTCAAATTTATACCCACAAAACCCTCTCTCTGTTAACTCTAGATCTTTATTTTATTTCATTAATTTATTATTTTATTTTATTGGTTTTTAAGCAACACCCAGTGGCCCTCCAGGCTTTCTCTTGGATCTGCAGTCAGAAATCACACCTGGCAGGCTTAGGGACCATATGGAATGCCAGATCGGTCAGAAACCAGGTTGGCTGTGTGCAAGGCAAATGTCCTACCTGCTGTGCTATCATTTTGGCCTCTGGATCTTCTCGACTGACAGTGTCAGAGCCTGGTGAAGCTTGGGGATAGGGAGGGGTTTGTCTGCTAAGTCACCAAGGTTAAAAGCAAAATAAACACATTTCTGCTTTTCTACCTTGGTTCTTGCTACTTTCATCAGAAACTAAATCACACAAGATAATGTCAAAGCAATGTCGACACAGCAAAGAAAAATAGTAATAAGATGACTGATAAGTTTTATCAAAAAGCCAACTCTACAATTTAAGTCCAGATGACCTATTTAGGTGTTTTGTACTATTGAAATTAGCTGGATGATGAACAATTTGCTTTGTACTCTTGAGGAATCAGCCTATTTGTTGTGAATAAATTCAAGATGCGATTCTTAAAACTCATTAATACAACTAATATTTATTGAGTATCTACTTTAAATAAGATGCTAGGAACAAAACGTTGAAGCAATCTCAGACTTGTTCTCGGCAGTTAATCTAAGAGAAAAAGATGTGTAAACAGAGTGTTTCAATTCTTTTGCATAGTTATTATGGGAGCACATAAGAGCAACATAACAACCAGCCTGATTGGGGCAGGAAGGATTGGCTAGTGAAGATGTTCTCAAGGAAGAGGTAGGCTGAAGCATGAAGAATGGATAGGTTATTTGAAGATATGGAGAAAGAATTTTATAGCTCAATTATATGTTCAAATGTCTGTAGGTAGGGTAGAGGAGGATATCCCTTAGTTCCTGCTAAGACCTCACATTTGTGAGCCAGATGTGGCAAGAAGCAACCTTGTGTGTCTATTAGTTAATTCACTCCTTTTAGAATGTACATTAGTCCTTTTCTCCTAGAACATTCCATGTATAACTTGCTCCAAAAATGTTTTGGAGTCTACTTTCTAGGTCTGTTCATTGTCTCAGTTCAAGAAAGTATGCATAAATGGTTTGTAAAAGAAATATCAATGAATCTCTTCTCCTATAATAGAAAATAAAGGTATGATAGAGACATAATAAAGATAGAAATAAGAACTTTTGGGTATCCATCTTGCATTGAAACAGAAAGTATTTTTCTTTGGCTAAGAGACCACAGATTTCATTTTGTTTATAATGAACCATTATTAAGAATTTAGTTTACCATCTATTTTATTGTGTCACTTTTCCCCCGATTACATATTGGCATTAATTTCTGAAATATAAAAGTATTTTGGATAAAATGATAAACTTTCCAGATGTTTGTAATTATAATTGGTGAGATATGTGAAACATTCTTTTTACACTTTTGCTACTGTGTTTTTAGTACTTTAAGAACAATAATCATTGTTATTGTTGGCAGATATCCCAGCTTCCACCTATCATTTAACAATAACAACAACTATAATAATACCTGACATTAGTAGTACACTGTACATATAATAACATATTTTATAGGTTGATATTCTAAATTATATTTTATGATGCAAATCACCCACATATACATAAGTCCTATATTTAGTTTTTCATAAAGTCTACATCATTAAAATATTTGTACATAATTGGACTTGAAACCAAGATCTGTGATTTTTATTTTCTCACTAAATGTTCCTATGACAAATTATTGGCTTTTTTTGTATATCTCTGAGAAGTAATTTCTCAAACACAGCCATTATTTGAAGAAACTTTGATTTATCCAAGAGAAGAAGAAAGGAAGAGTGTTTTGAGACTTTTGAAACAATGAAGTTATTTTTAGCAACATCTTTAACATTCCTACTATTTTCCTACCAAGTAATCTCTCATATGAAAGAGATTATTCTAAGTCTTGGAATAAACCTTCAAGATAAGTTGATATTTCCATTTTTAATAAAAAATTTCACAAAGATTAAGAACATTTCCAACTTCTATGTTGGCTTTGTAGTCAACATATGTGATTTTTAAGCCTATATGTTTCACCATGCCATCCTCAACGATTTCCCACTCCTAAATTGTTTCAAATTACTCAGAGCATTTAATGTGCTCAGGTGTATTGGAACCTCAGGTTAAGGTTTGAAGGCAGCAGAGCTAAAGCCAAAAAAATATGAAATTTCTCTATTTAAATGATAAATATTTAAGATGAAACTAATAAAATTAAGTAAAATGATAATCTATGCATAAATGAGAATTTTAAAATTAGTGATATCAGCTTTGCAATGCTACTAACCATTTCATAACTCTTCACATGAATTCCCTCCCCCAATTATAAAATGGTCTTATAATGATCTTAATTTACTTTATAATATGGTGCAGCTTATCAGTGCCTCACCCTACTGTGAATACTCTGGTTTTCACAGTGGTGTTTTTTTCAATCTCTGAAAATTGCCAAATTAAAATAATTTCACCTAGAGAAATTCTGAACCAAAATATATCTACAACCTTGATAGAAATTCTATATATTTTCCCTTACTAGCTTTTCTATAATTTTCTTTTGTATTTTTTGCTTTGAATCACCTGCTCTAGGATCTGATGACCCCTCTGACTCAGAGGCCAGGCCTGTTTTTTCTGACCTTTTTCTCCAAGAGACAGGAAGGAGGTTTTATTTGACAAACTGGTGAAATCAACAGACAGCAGGTTAGAGTTAGACCATTACAGTTCTTCAAAGTGCACTTGATGGCTAGAAGGTTTAGATACATTATGGGAAGAGCAGAGCAGAAGCAGAAATTACATTTGTAAATTAGCCTAGATGGTACCTAGATTTCCATGAAGCTAGCACATGAAGAAAGAAAGCAAAATAAGGTTCGATGATTGTGGAAAATGTATTTGGTGTGTGTGTGTGTGTGTGTGTGTGTGTGTGTGTGTATTTAGTTTGATCAATTTGCTCTGGAAGACAACAGTGAAGTACTATTAATTCTATCTCTCATTTGTTCTACATTTCTGAATTGAATATGTTCCTATTCTATTCTGTATATATCTATCTTGAAGTCTTTTATGGAAATTTCCTGTCTTCAGAAGGAATTTTAGATTCAACCAGAAAGCACATGATGCTCCAGGCAAACTTAGGACTTGTGAAGTGCATGTGGGAAGAGGAATTAATTTTTTAAAATACATTGTCCAGCCATGATTGTCAGTCTATGATACATGCTATCACATTATGCAATTAAGACTTTTTATTTAAGCTGAATTTGGTAGGTAAAAGTTTAAAATCTTTTGGAATATCTGAGACAAATATTTCAAATGGAATATTTATGAATATTGATGAGATGAATATTCCAAATGGAATATTTGATACAAAGAGCTTTAAAATAATTAAATTATAAATGAATAGATAGTCACATGATCTAATGTAACCCTAGATAATAATACTCCCAGTTTCAACTTATATTCAGCCAGAACATCAATGCTTTGTTTTTACTCTTGCTCCTCTGCTGACTTTCTTGCTATGCTCCTTACTTGAACCATTAAGTTGTGAATTTACTTTACTATTAAGTATTTATTTTTTATTTTCTGTCTAAGTTATTTGAAAATATGGATTTGATCCTACCCTATTCATATCCCAGAGACTGGAATACTGTGTCAACAAATATTCCTTGGGTGAACCCTCTACTTGTTTCCAGGAACCCCATTTCCTCTATTTGCAGAAAATTATAATATCAGTTCAGTGTAGAAGGAAAGAACAGGATTGTAGTAAAGGTAAACTGAGTTTCCCCTACCGTTTCCTTATCTTGGAAAACTCGCATTTAAAATCTATATATTTTATTGGTTTTATTGGATGGTGGAAATTAAACCTGGGTCAATCACTTGCAAGGCAAGCACCTTTCCCATTTTACTATTTCTCTCAGCCTTAATTATATTTACTCTTAATAAGAAATAATAATAAGTAAATAAATAAAATTCTATTTACTATTAATTCTATTTCAATTGACCTGAGAGTCTGTTCTTATTTCAGTCCACACTATTTTAATTACTATAGCTTTATAGTATAGTTTGAAGTTGAAGAAAGAAAAGTCTTCCGCCATTTTCCTTAAATTGCTTTGGCTATTTGGAGGGTATCACTTGTTATAAATTTCAACAATTTTTTTAAACTGTCCATAAACTGTTGAATTGTTGTTGACAGAGTTGATATGAAATAACTTGAGTATATCTGGTCCCAAAGGACATCACAAATCCCTATTAGGACAGTATTGGACATGGAACATCTGAGGCTCTCTGACATCTAAAATCAACAGAGTTTCAAATGACCATTCCCACCAGACCTTTTCAGTGTTATTTTTAATGAAAATAAGTTCTCACACTCAATGATGGGTACCACAAAGGCATTACAGATAGATACAGAAAGTGTTAGTAAGGATAAATAGTATTTACTTGAACTTGAAACAATAATAAGTAAAACAAAGATAAAATTTAACATTGACAAAACTCTTGTGGTGCACCAGAAGATAATCTGGGAAGAAAGTATGATTTCTTCCAAAGCAGGAAGGTCAGTCCAATCAACTATTTTGCTTACCACTAAAAAAGGAGAGTATAAGGAAAGCAAATGTGACCTTTTAAAGCCTGCAATAAAGTTAGGGAGACCCCAGCTATAGCCAGAATTAGAGGTTTGGACCCAGTGCAGATAGGTAAACAGGATAGATGGACATAATATTAAATTCATTGATTAAAAATATCCATGTCAGTTGTGAGGGATACAGCAAGAGTCATTGAGGACTTCATGGTGCTCTTTATTTAGTAATTCAGGAAGAGATTCTACAGACGTACAATTATAAAAGGAACTAAAAACAAAACAGTGTCTATTCATGACTGATAGAATATACTCCGAATTTACTAAGCATTTGTATTGCAAAATCCAGATAATAATCCTTATTCTTATTACTTCATTATTGTGTAAATGTGTAAAACTTTTTGTGGAGTAATATATAAATGTGTAAATCATTTTCTTCTGATAACTGCCAGGAGTAATTCCTGAGTGGAAAGTTGGAAGTTACCCTGAGCATCTCCAGGTGTGTTCCCAAAACAAATAAGAAAGAATTGAGAGTACAGAGACAAATTCTCAAGTACAAGGATCGTTGTTCTTATGTAATGAGGCAAAATAACTGAAATAGAGCAATCTATCCTCAAATGGTGTTGGGAATACTAGTCATCACATGCAAAAATTAAACTCAGATCCCTTTCTTATACCAAGCACAAAAATAAAATAAAATGGATTAAATAATTTGATATTAAATCCAAAAGTATAAATGATATTGATAAAAAAAAAAAAGCACAGATAGAACACTTTATGACTTTGGAAGTACTCTGGGCTTACTCAGGGCTTACTACTGAACCTGTACTTGGGAATGACTCCTGACAGGTTCTGGGATCCATATGTAGTGCCTGGTATTGAATCCAGCTGCTTAAAGTAAGCACCCCACTTAGTGTTCTGGCTTGTGTGTATTTTTTTCTTAAAAAACAAGGAAAATTAAGTTAAAAAGGTATAATAGGAAGAGAATTTGTAGAGTTAAGCATAGAAATAGAAGAAGGACGTTGCCTTTCAAATTTTCTTTTATTTAGTCACAACTTCCCTTAGAAATCCATGTTTGGAGACAATTCTGTCCCCACACATATAGTGTGAGGATAATATGTATTAATTGAGTTAATTATATATCAAATTCACTTATTACTTGACTTTGATAGTTAATTTTTTCAATAATAAATATTCATTGGGTGAGAATGAAGATTTGCAATGCTGAGGTTGCATTGTTTCCAGGTCAAATTTTAAGTAGCATAGTTAGGTTTCAAATAAAGGCCTGTAGATTATAAAAAACAAACAAACTAAAAGCAGAAAAACGTTTTCTCCCCATTTTAATTTTATTCTTTATTGTGCCTATTTTTAGTGCTCTCAAACCATAGGAACAATATCTCAGCTGCTTCAGGTTTGGTAAATGACAGTTTACAATAGTTATAGCTTATTTTATTATTCCATAAAATGATATCTGCAAATACTCATGGCAGGGCCCCTCCCCATTCCTATAACATAGATTTTGAGTACTTCTAAGCCTTTGGAGTTATTTGGTTAAGGACTCTTTGACCTACATTATTAATCTGCTTTTCTGCAGCATAGTATTATTCACTATTTTATGCAATGTTGGCCCCCATTGCCTTTAGAAATAATAGCAGCAAATAGAAGATAGCTACATAAAATTTGCATAGAGGATATATGTTTGGCTAAGAACATATGTTGAATGAGGTGTACCTGCTTATTACCCAAATGTTTAAACAATGATAATAAAAGAAGCTGCTGTTATGTTACAATTCTGAAGCTAATGTTTTTAATGTTCATTTCCCATGGGAATAATGCAGCTTTGCAAATAAGAGAAGAGCATTCGCTGGTCTTTTTTCTTCAGAATTTTAATGAAATAATAATTCTCCTTTTTGTGGTATGGGACTTTAAATAGAGTATTATATAACCCCAGAAATTTAAAATCAGAGACTTGACTTCAAGCTTAGAGTGGTCACTCATAAGTAGTGTCATATCAAAATAGGCACTAAATTTTTAACCATCAACTGTCTCATCCTAAAATCTGCATCTCAGAATTGTTAGACAATTAATAAATAGCTATATGTGTGAAAACATTGTCAAATGCTAAAATGTTTTGCAAAGAAATTTTAACTTTGGGATATTCTTCTTCTGTGGAAAAGGAGGAGCTTACATATAAATTAGAATAATACAAATTATACTTTAAATCCCTTAATAAATGATAGCAGGAGCAAATAAAAAAGTGATAATGTCTAAAGCTGAAATACTTAGAAAAGAGAAAGCACTTATACTTGATTTTTTTTAAGGTGATTAATATTTGGACAAGCTAAAAAGACAATAGTAATCTAGTTAAAAAAATAACAAAAGTTATCATGCTGAGAAAACAAGCCAGAAGGAGACAATCACTGGATAGTCTCATTCATCTGTGGTATATGGGGGAGATAAAATGGATATTGATTGTATAAATTTAAAATAAACTCTGGCTACTGGAGTGCAAACTGAGAATAGCAGTTTGGGGGAGGCATGAACACTTTAGTGTTGGTGATGTAAGATAACTGTGTATGAAGAACATAAATATCAGCACCATAGTACACTCATTAAATATAAAAAAATTTTAAAAAGAAAGCAAAAACACAAAGGTAAAAGGGAGTACATAGCATATTTGTGAATTGAAACTTGTTTTATGTAGCTGATGATAAAATTCAAAGTGGAAATGGACAGAAGAACTTAGACAAATCTATTAAACACAGAAAAATTTGTTTAGAATTATCACTCTAGAAATAAGTCAGAGGGAGAGAGATAGACACAGAATAGTTTCATTCACTTATGGGTTTTAAGAAAAATAAAAGACAGTATGGTAATAATACCCAGAAACTATAGATCTGAGGGCTGGAAGAACTGGCTCATGATATGAAGTTTACCACAAAGAGTGGTAAGTGCAGTTAGAGAAATAACTACACTGACAACTATCATGACGATGTTAATGAGTGAGAAGTATAATGCCTGTCTTGAATACAGGCAGGGGGTGGGGAGGAGGGAAATGTGGGGTATTAATGGTGGGAATGTTGCACTGGTGAATAGGGGTTTTCTTTTTATGACTGAAACCCAACTACAAATATATTTGTAATCATGGTGCTTAAATAAAGAAATTATTTATTTATTTAGTTATTGCTTTTTGGGCCATACCCAATGATGCTCAAGGGTTATTCCTGGCTCAGAAATCTCTTCTGGCTTGGGTGACCATATGGAACGCCAGGGGATTGAACCACGGTTCATTCTAGGTTAGCTGCGCAAATGCCCTACCTTTTGCACCACTGCTCCAGCCCCATATTATTTAAAAAAAAATAGAATTATTTCTTTAGTGTGGCATGAGTGGAAAATAAAATAGGAAAGCTGGCTATTGTGTTAACCATGGTTGACCACTGTGATATATTTGTTGACCCATAGCAAACTGTCAGAGTTTAGTATAGGTGAAGAGTCATATTGAAAGTATATTTTGACTTTATACTCTGTGTATTTCACCATAAGTACACCTGAGTTTGAATAACATGCCCCATATTTATAAAGTGATACGTGAGTATGAGTTCAAGAAATGAAAGTAAGGTGGTGGGGATGTTTAAAAATATTCTAGAAAAAAATGGGCTTAAAACTTTTGTAGGAAATAATAAAACTGTAAGATCAAGAGCAGAGTATAGAGACTAGAGTTTATAACTCGTGAGAAGATTGGAGATTTTGGCAAGGGAGAGATGATATGTTACCTTGAAAGTCCAAATGATGGGGCTAGTTAGGAAAGGAGGTCAATGCCTTTTGTTTTGTTTTGTTTTTTGGCCACATCCGGTGATGCTCAGGGGTACTCCTGGCTATGTGCTCAGAAATCATTCCTGGTTTGGGGGACCATGTGGGATACCAGGGGACTGAACCTTGGTCCGTCCTAGGACAAACTCATGCAAGGCTAATGCCTTACCACTGTGCAACCGCTTTGGCCCCAGTCAATGAATTTTTTGACAGAGTGACTCTAACCTTCAGGTCACCAAATGGTCTTTTGAATTAAACAACTTTAGTAGTAAGAAACAACCATTAATAATAATAATAATAATATTAATACTAAAATCAAGTACTACTAAAATCAACTTTCTAATTTTTACATGAAATTTTACAACTTTGCATAGCATCATCTGACAGTATAAAGTAGGTCAATTGTCTTTACTGTGATTTTTCTGAAGTTTACATTTTGGGATTATGACGCAGCTGTCTCCTAGACTTCTCTGCCTTTTTACCTGAAGTTTTCATTTTCTGCAAATGCTCTCTGAAAGTCAGAGAGCGCAAGCCAGTTCTAAATTGTCCCCTTCCTTCCTAACATTCTTTGTGTTTTACTGTTGTTATTTTCAAAGTGGTGCGTGAGGGCAGGATGAAGTGTCAATCTCCCCTTGGAACACATGCTGAAAATGGAAAATAAGATGCATTGTGACATTTTAGTTAAGAGACCTTTCTCTGGCATTGGGAAAAGCCAGCTGAACAGGCACTCATTGTCACATAGTGGAAGAAAACCACATAGCCCAAATGTCACCTCAGAGCTTGTTTGCTGTTATATTTTCAGCATACATTTGATTATTCTTCCTTTTTCATTTTCAGCATAAGGGGTCAAAGCTACTCCAGCTCTGCCTTTGTTCTCTTCTCTATGCTCCCTCTTCTCATAAAAGCCACCCACATGAGATCAAGACTCCCATAGCTTTTACTTTTTCAAATTAGCAAGAGTACATTTGCAAATGCATCTTTACCTGAATGGTATGGGATTCACTTAAGATTATTCATGTTCTTTTTAGAGAAATTGACCAAAATTGCTAAGGAAATAATACTAAATTGTGAGAGTATCAAGTAAGTCTTATGAGTTAAGCCATAATTTTTAGTTCTATCTTGAATTGTCTTTTAATTTTCATACCTTTTAAGAAAGTAAGATCATACAAGTAGAAATAAATATACTTTAAAAGCATTCAGATCTGTTTCTACCTTGGCATCTTAGTAGCTAAACTGCTTAGGTCAGTTTTCATTATACCTCAGTTTCCCCACTTGCTAAGTATGGATAGTAATAGTACTTAACATTATATGTTAGTAATCTCATTTAATACATGTAGATAATAAAAGTACTCAGTTGAAATCATTATATTTATCTCATGGCCAAAAGATCTTATAAGATCTCCTGAGCTGGTATGGGGTTGGGGTTGTCTCATGCAAACGAGAGGCTTCTCAAATGAGAGACAGTCAGAAGAACTAAAGGCAAGATAAAACCTGGGAAAACAGTGGGGGCCCAAGCTAACACGTTCCCACCTCACAAGGCCTGTGAACATCATGAGGCAATGTGCTTGCTCTGGGTGCTAGGAAGGGAGAATATTGTAGAAAGGAAAGGTTTCAGTCTTATTTTGCCATTGATGAACTTTGTACTGTTCACTTAACCTCCCAGGTCCTAGCTACTTCATTTATAAAATAGCCAACTCATCTACTTCATTGAATTGCTGAGTCAATCATAGGAAATAACACCCATTAAAAGATTTTTTGGGGGAACCACGCTGCTTGAGAGGTAGAGTGGGAGGCTGAAATTGACCAGGGAGGGTAAAATTGACCAGGCCCAACTGGCCACTTCTTCACCATTACTGGGCAATGGTGGAGACAGGAGCAATCAGGGAATCACATGGTCTGACAACAAGAGGGGGAAGGGGAAATTGACACAGGCTGGACCTCCATCACACCTGACAGATGAAGGGAGAGGGGAAACCTTGTTGTTGTTGGACAAGGCAGGGAGACCTATGCCTTCAGGCAGTTGAAGTGAGGGAGGAGTCTTAAAGGCGGGGCCAAACCTCAGCAATCACATCCTTCATACCCACCTAGAGTCACACTCTGGAGAAGGGACCAGTCCTATGCCAAAAGTAGCAAAGGAGGGCTGAAATCTTAAGGCAGCACACTCCAAACCAAACCACCAAATGCAATGAAATATGAGTAAACTAAGGAAAACACTAACAACCAGGGATGCATGAGCCCAATATATGAGGGCCTAAAAGCAGCAATGCAAGCCATTGCAAAAGAAATCAAGAAATCACTCACCAGTCAGTGGGTTCAAGAAATCCATAGATGAACAAATCAATCTACTTAAAGAACAATTTTTACAGAACATGAGAGAATCTATACAAATAGAATTAAAGGAAATACAAACGTCTTAGCAAGACATAGTAACAGACTTACACAGTTGGAAAATCACATAGAAGAACTTGAAGAAAAACTACAAACCAAAAATGACAAAGATGCCAATAAAAAATAAAAGCTAAAGCCTTGGAAGAAAATGTTAAGAATTTAATGAACAAGACAAATAAAATTAATGACAGATTGTAGGAATATCAGAAGGGGAGGAAATAAGGAAAGGGGAAGAATAAGTGTTCAGGGAAATAATAGCAGAAATCTTTCCCACCATCTGGAAAGAAGCTCCGGTACAAATCCAGGAGGTGAAAAGAGTCCCTAATAAAATAGACTCTAATAAACAAACACCAAGCCATATAGTAACCCACATGGCAAAAAACAAAACAAAACAAAACAAAAAAACAGAGAAAGATGAACTTCTTAAGGCAATACAGGAGAAAAAAACCCTTAAGTACAAAGGAAGGAACATAAGAATCAAACCAGATCTTGCATTTGAAATGATTCAAGCAAGAAGACAGTGGAATGGCATATTTAAATGACTGAATAAAATAAACTTGCAACCTAGAGTCTACTACCCAGCAAAACTATCATTCATAGCAATACAGGCCTATGTCAGGAAAAAGGAAAATGACAAAATAGCAGTTTGAAGGGACACCTTAAGGAGCTGGAACAACAGTAGCAAAGAAACCCAAACATAACCAGAAGACAAGAAATTATAAAAAGAAGAGCAGAAATAAGCAACATAGAAACTAAGAAAATAATACAAAAAAGATCAATGAAACCAGGAGTTGGTTTTTCAAAAGAATAAACAAGATAGACAAACCACTGGCTAGACTCAATAAAAAAAGAAGAGGGAAAACACCCAAATAAATAGAATCACACATGAAAGAGGAGAGATTTCAACACATCCAGCACATCATGAGGACTTATTATGAACAATTATACTCAGGTTAGAGAACCCAGAAGAAACCGACAGATTACTGAAAAAATAATCATCTTCCAAAATTGGATTAGGAGGATGTAGAAAGCCTAAAAAGGCCAATCACATCTGAGGAAATTGAATCAGTAATTAAGAAACTCCCCCAAAACAAAAATCCAGGTCCAGATGGTTTTACAGGTGAATTCTATCAAACATTCTGAGACTTATTACCACTGATCCACAGGCTTCCCAAACATTGAAAAGACAGGAATCCTTTTAAATTCCTTTTATTAGGCTAATATCACACTCATTCACAAAGATGGCAAGGACACCACTAAGAAAGAAAACTACAGAGCAATCTCACTATAGAACATAGAAAATACTCAACAAAATCTTAGCAAACTGAATTCAGCACTACATCAAAAAGATTATACACCATGACTAAGTGGGTTTCATGCCAGCGATGCAAGGATGATTCAACATATGCAAATCAATCAACATCATATACCATATGAACAACAAGAAAGACAAAAATCACATGATTATGTTAATCAATGCAGAGAAGGCATTTGACAAAATCAAACACCCTTTCTTTATGAAAACACTCAGCAAAATAGAATTGGAAGTAACCTTTCTCAAGATAGTTACAGCTATCTATAAAAAGCCCACAGCAAACATTATCTTTAATGGCGAAAAACTGAAAGCATTTCCACTAAGGTCAGAAACTAGGCAAGGCTGTCCACTCTCTCCACTCATTTTTTTAATTTACTTTTATTTTATTTTATTGTATTTTATTTTATTTAAACACCTTGATTATATACATGATTGTGTTTGGGTTTCAGTCATGTAAAGAACACCCCCCCCATCACCAGTGCAAAATTCCCATCACCAATGTCCCACGTCTCCCTCCTCCCCACCCGACCCCCGCCTGTACTCTAAACAGGCTCTCCATTTCCCTCATACATTCTCATTATTAGGACAGTTCAAAATGTAGTTATTTCTCTAACTAAACTCATCACTCTTGGTGGAGAGCTTCCTGAGGTGAGCTGGAACTTCCAGCTCTTTTCTCTTTTGTGTCTGAAAATTATTAATGCAAGAATGTCTTTCATTTTTCTTAAAACCCATAGATGAGTGAGACCATTCTGCGTTTTTCTCTCTCTCTCTGACTTATTTCACTCAGCATAATAGATTCCGTGTACATCCATGTATAGGAAAATTTCATGACTTCATCTCTCCTGACAGCTGCATAATATTCCATTGTGTATATGTACCACTGTTTCTTTAGCCATTCATCTGTTGAAGGGCATCTTGGTTGTTTCCAGAGTCTTGCTATGGTAAATAGTGCTGCAATGAATATAGGTGTAAGGAAAGGGTTTTTGTATTGTATTATTATGTTCCTAGGGTATATTCCTAGGAGTGGTATAGCTGGATCATATGGGAGCTCGATATGGAGGAATCTCCATATCACTTTCCATAAAGGTAGAACTAGATGGCATTCCCACTAGCAGTGGATAAGAGTTCCTTTCTCTCCACATCCCCACCAACACTGTTTATTCTCATTCTTTGTGAAGTGTACATCTGTGGTGTGAGGTGGTATTTCATCGTTGTTTTGATTTGCATCTCCCTGATGATTAGTGATGTGGAACATTTTTTATGTGTCTTTCGGCCATTTGTATTTCTTCTTTGTCAAAGTGTCTGTTCATTTCTTCTCCCCATTTTTTGATGGGATTAGATGCTTTTTTTTCTTGTAAAGTCCTGCAGTGCCTTGTATATTTTGGAGATTAGCCTCTTATCTGATGAGTATTGAGTGAATAGTTTCTCCCACTCAGTGGGTGGCTCTTGTATCCTGGGCACTATTTCCTTTGAGGTGCAGAAGCTTCTCAGCTTAATATATTCCCATCTGTTAATCTCTGCTTTCACTTGCTTGGAGAGTGCAGTTTCCTCCTTGAAGATGCCTGTAGTCTCAATGTCCTGGAGTGTTTTACCTATGTGTTATTCTATATATCTTATGGTTTTGTGTCTGATATCGAGGTCTTTAATCCATTTGGATTTTACCTTCGTACATGATGTTAGCTGGGGAGGTCTAAGTTCAATTTTTTGCAAGTGGCTATCCAATTGTGCCAGCACCATTTGTTGAAGAGGCTTTCCCTGCTCCATTTAGGATTTCCTGCTCCTTTATCAAAAATTAGGTGATTGTATGTCTGGGGAACATTTTCTGAGTATTCAAGCCTATTCCACTGATCTGAGGGCCTGTCCTTATTCCAATACCATGCTGTTTTGATAACTCTTGCTTTGTAGTACAGTTTAAAGTTGGGGAAAGTAATTCCTCCCATATTCTTTTTCCCAATGATTGCTTTAAGTATTCTAGGGTGTTTATTGTTCCAAACAAATTTCAAAAGTGCCTGATCCACTTCTTTGAAGAATGTCATGGGTATCTTTAGAAAGATAGCATTAAATCTGTATAATGCCTTGGGGAGTATTGCCATTTTGATGATGTTAATCCTGCTAATCCATGAGCAGGGTATGCGTTTCCATTTCCGCATGTCCTCTCTTATTTCTTGACGCAGAGCTTTATAGTTTTCTTTGTATAGGTCCTTCACATTTTTAGTCAAGTTGATCCCAAGATATTTGAGTTTGTGTGGCACTATTGTGAATGGGGTTGTTTTCTTAATGTCCATTTCTTTCTTATTACTATTGCTGTATAGAAAGGCCATTAATTTTTGTGTGTTAATTTTGTAGCCTGCCACCTTGCTATATGAATCTATTGTTTCTAGAAGCTTTTTGGTTGAGTCTTTAGGGTTTTCTAAGTAGAGTATCATGTCATCTGCAAACAGTGAGAGCTTGACTTCTTCCTTTCCTATCTGGATTCCTTTGATATCCTTTTCTTGCCTAATCGCTATAGCAAGTACTTCCAGTGCTATGTTGAATAGGAGTGGGGAGAGAGGACAGCCTTGTCTTGTGCCAGAATTTAGAGGGAAGGCTTTTAGTTTTTCTCCATTGAGGATAATATTTGCCACTGGCTTGTGGTAGATGGCCTTAACTATGTTGAGAAAGGTTCCTTCCATTCCCATCTTGCTGAGAGTTTTGACCAAAAATGGGTGCTGGACCTTATCAAATTCTTTCTCTGCATCTATTGATATGAACATGTGGTTTTCATTTTTCTTGTTGTGGATGTTGTGTATTATGTTGATAGATTTATGGGTGTTAAACCATCCTTGCATTCCTGGGATGAAACCTACTTGATCATAGTGGATGATCTTCTTAATGAGGCATTGAATCCTATTTGCCAGGATTTTGTTGAGGATCTTTGCATCTGAATTCATCAGCGATATTGGTCTGTAATTGTCTTCTTTCGTAGCATCTTTGTCTGGTTTTGGTATCAAGGTGATGTTGGCTTCATAAAAGCTATTTGGAAGTGTTTCCATTTGTTCAATTTCATGAAAGAGTCTTGCCAGGATTGGTAGTAGTTCCTCTTGGAAAGTTTGAAAGAATTCATTAGTGAATCCATCTGGGCCTGGGCTTTTGTTTTTGGGCAGACACTTGATTACCGTTTTAATTTTATCAATGGTGATGGGGGTGTTTAGATATGCTACATCCTCTTCCTTCAACCGTGGAAGATTATAAGAGTCCAAGAATTTATCCATTTCTTCCAGGTTCTCATTTTTAGTGGCATAGCGTTTCTCAAAGTAGTTTCTGATTATCCTTTGAATCTCTGTCATATCAGTAGTGATCTCTCCTTTTTCATTCCTAATACGAGTTATCAAGTTTCTCTCTCTCTTTCTTTGTTAGGTTTGCCAGTGATCTATCAATCTTGTTTATTTTTTCAAAGAACCAACTTCTGCTTTTGTTGATCTTTCGGATTGTTTTTTGGGTTTCCACTTCGTTGATTTCTGCTCTCAGCTTTGTTATTTCCTTCTGTCTCTCTATTTTTGGGTCCTTTTGTTGAGTACTTTCTAGTCCTATTAGCTGTGTCATTAAGCTAGTCAGGTAAGTTCCTTCTTCCTTCCTGATGTGTGCTTGCTAAGCTATAAATTTTCCTCTCAGTACTGCTTTTGCTGTGTCCCATAAGTTCTGATAGTTTGTGTCTTTATTGCCATTTCCGTTGAGCATCTTCCATATTGCTAGTCTAAAGTCCTTATTTGAGAGTTTGATTAGTTGGTTGGTCATTATCTGGTCCTCAGAATTGTCTTCTTCATTCTCTATGTCTGATGCTGGCCTGCGTTATTTCCCCATTGTCACACTTGTATTGTGGGTTTTTCTACGTGTTGTTGTGGTATTCATTGGCTATATGATGCAGGCAGCACACTCCTCTGGCTCCGCCCTTTCTGGATGGGCCGACTTGCCTCTAAGGGAGGGGAGTCCTCCGTGGATGAAGCCTCACACAGGATCAAATCTTAGGCCCGAGCACGGAACAGAGAAGACAGTCCAGAGAGAAATGCTTGCTTCTGTGATCTAGCACAGTTCTTAGTATGATTTTTTCTTCTTGTTGCAATGGTGTTCTTTTCTTAGAAAGAGCGCTCAGCCGCATAGCGACGTGGAGCTAAGTGCTGTTCTGGAGCCTCTTTTAGGCCCACTCCCAAGAGGTTCACGCAAGAGGACAGTAAACTGACACACACAGACAGTACTCACAGTTTTTCACAGTCGGGCCCCACTCAGACAGCAATTTCTTACTCACTTGCTCACTCGCTGGGTAGCTTCAGAATGCAGTGTTTTTGGGGTTCACTTCCCAGGGTTCTGAGGAGAGCTTCAAGGATTCAGAAAAGACAGAGAAGCACAGGACAAGGCTCCCTTCAGGTCCTTAATTTCCTCAGAAGAAGCACAGCCGGGCGGGTACTCTGCAAGTGAATCAATCAGCACTTCACCTGGCAGTCCCCTCAGTCAGCCATTTCTTACTCACTCACTCGCTCGCTGGGTAGCTTCAGAATGCCACTCTCTCCACTCTTATTCAATATAATTTTAGAAGTCCTAGTAATAGCAATCAGACAAGAGAAATGAATAAAATGAATGCAAATAGGGAAAGAGGAACTCATACTATATCTTTTGTGAAGATAATATGATGATATACATCTAAAACCCTAAAGAGTCCACAGTAAAACTCCTAAAAACAATTAACCAATACAGCAAAGTGGCTGGCTACAAAGTCAATACACAAAAGACAAGTAGCATTCCTCTATACAAATAATGAAGTAGAGGAAAAAGAAATTAAGCAGACAATCCCACTTAAAATAGTTTCCAAAATATCAAGTACCTCGGAATCAACCTTACAAGAGAAGTAAAGTACCTATACCATGAAAACTTCAAAATACTCCAGAAAGAAATTGAAGAGGACCTAAGGAATGGAAGAACAACCCATGATCATGAGTAGGTAGAATCAACATTGTCAAAATGATGATCTTATCTAAACTTCTATATAGATTCAATGCAATTCAATTTCAGACATTATATTTA
Source organism: Suncus etruscus (assembly GCF_024139225.1). Taxonomy (NCBI): domain Eukaryota; kingdom Metazoa; phylum Chordata; class Mammalia; order Eulipotyphla; family Soricidae; genus Suncus; species Suncus etruscus. Next base: position 33,835,997 of record NC_064848.1, read on the forward strand.
AGGACTTAGAACCATCAATTATAAAATTCATCTGGAACCACAAAAGACCCAGCTTAGCCAAATACATACTGAAAAACAAGAAGCTGGGTGGCATTTTTTTTTACAAAACCTGAAGCTTTGGGCCGGAGAGATAGCATGGAGGGTAAGGCATTTGCCTTTCATGCAGAAGGTCATCGGTTCGAATCCCGGCGTCCCATATGGTCCCCCGAGCCGGCCAGGAGCGATTTCTGAGCATGAAGCCAGGAGTAACCCCTGACTGCTGCTGGGTGTGACCCAAAAACCAAAAAAAAAAAAAAAAAAAAAAAAACCTGAAGCTTTACTCTAAAGCCATAATGATCAAAACATCATGGTACTGGTACAAAGATAGAGTCTCAGACCAGTGGGTTAGAACAGAATATCCAGAGATAAGCCCCCAAATATACACTCAACTAATATTTGACAAAATAATAAAGAACTTGAAATGGAACAAAGACAGGCTCTTCCACAAATGGTGTTGGAAAAACTGGATAACAACCTGTAAGAAATTAAAGATTGATCCATACTTCACACCTTACACAAAAGTCAACTCAAAATGGATTAAAAATCTTGAAATCAACCCGAATCTATAAAGCTTATTGTGCAGAAAATAGGCAGAACATTCCAAAACCTATGTTTCTAGGTTTTCATTTCTCCAAACTCTCTGAAGACACCACGTGCTACAGAGTTAAGACTTCTGTTTCTCCCTATATTTTCTTCAAACAGAAACTTTTCTAAAGTGTCTACATGTTCTAGAAGGGACATTTTTTGGAGAAGGCCACTTCTTTTTTAAAAGTCTGACTCCATCAGGCCTCTGTAGCAAGGGAAAAGGGGGAAGAGGAAAAGAGCTGAAATACAAGGTTAATCTGTTAAATTTTACATTAACCATTACAGGCTGGACAGTAAAGAATGTGGTTTTTTTTTGGTTCAGAGTCTGAGTCTTGGTGTGGAAATGGTACTTGGCTCCCCAGCAGTTTCTTGCAGTGGGCTTGTCAGGGAGTCTTGACGGGAGAGTAGCAATTGTTTACCTATCAGGTGTAAACTTCTAGGCACTCAGTTTATTTTAAGTTGTTCCAGTTCACTTTTCATTTTTAGGAAAAACAAGTTGATTGCTGGATCTACCATAGTTGATCTCAGTTGGGCAACACTAGGCTGTTGAACTTGCTTGAGGTACTGGAGCTGAGTAGTGCACTTCAGCACCTCTTGTTCCTTGGTCGCCAGTCACATGACAAGGATGTTGTCCCTTCAAGCAGACTCTTGCTGATGCTGCTTCAGTTTCTCTTCAGACTCCCTTAAGCCAGTTACATCATTAGAATTAAGGTCTGTGTACTTGCCCTCCAAAGCTTGTATGTATACCTCATATTGCTTCCACATTAGAATTAATTCATCTCGTGCCATAACTTTGAAGTCCCTTTCACTCAGTCGAACTTTTTCGGGAAGAGATTCCTTAGTCATTTTGAACTCTCTCCTGACAGTGCCGCGCAGGCGCCGCCCAAGTCCATCACATAGAGGCTAAGGCCAAGGCTGCCTTGCCTGCTCAATGTCCCAGGGCCTATTCCAAGACCTATATATCAAAAAAGTCTTTGAGGATAGATTGCCAATCTACAACAAGCTAGACACAGAGGGGACTACTAATACTAGCAGCCCAGGTGGCAATGGAGGTCGATATGGGATGCATGCTGGGAACAGGAGTGGAGGGAGATCAACATTGGTGGTGAGAATGCCCCTGATTCAATGTCACTATGTACCTAAAATATTATTGTGAGAGATTTGTAATCCACTGTGGTCAAAATAAAAATTATTTAAAAAAATGTTTTTTTTGAGGGTTGACCATATGCCAGACATGATTTACTCACTTATATCAGGAAAGTCATGTGACATTGGTACATGGAGACTCATAAATATAATAAAATATTAGCTATGCAAGGTTATCCAGAGATAATATTCCAAACAGGTTATTTGGATTCAGATGCATGCTCTTCTAAAAAAAATGGAGGTCATATTGCTTTATTCCATAAATTCTTCTTTGGTATAAGGTTTTGTATTTTTAAATTGCTTTAATACATTACAATTATCATTGAAAGTCAAATTTTTCATCAACTACTTAATGGTAAAATTTCTAGATAGGTGTTCTTTTTATTTGTTAGTTTGGTTCACTTATAGTAGTACTCTGGTTTTCAGTGCTCAAGTGTCACTTCTGGTGGTGCTCAGGGAAACAAGGGACCAAATCCTGGCTTCCTGCATGCAAAGCACACTCTCTTTTGGGCCATTTCTCTTCCCAAGACATGTTCTTAAACATCTGGTATGTGTAGGCCAGTGTTCATAAAGGGTGGTTCCTGTAACAATAGAAGTGGTTAGAAATGCAAATTCTCTATCCAACCCCAAATTCCCAAAATTAAAATTCCAGGAGTGGGGGACCTAGCAATGTGTGCTTAATTAAATTCCCCTCCATGCAATTCTGATCTAAGCTTGAGATTGGAAATCACTGCTCCAGTCCAGAAGTTGGCAACCTACGATAACCACCTGTTTCGTCAATAAGGCCTATTGGAACGTAGACAGACTCATTCATTTCTGTATTGTCTATGGTTGCTTTTGTGTAACAATGCCAGAATTGAGTAGGTGATCCAGAGACCATCTGGTGTGCAAATCCCAAACAAGGAAATATTAGCATTTTCTGGTTTAAGCACTATAGTGATAGTACAGTGCCAGTATATAGTACATGGTAAATGAATTGGTATTAAGTTCTTCGGAAGCAAAGTATCAATTTTATAGAGAGCCAAATAATTCTAATGCCATGGTGAAGGGAGGGTGGATCAGTGAATATATGAACTATAGATAATTATTTCTTGCTTATAATTTATTTTATTTTATTTTATTTTTTTGTCCCCCAATTCACAATACAGACCAGGCAAAGGGCCTTGTTGAGGTGTATATGGGGTGCATTTACTGTACCTCCTCTTTCTATACAGTCAGTGTAAAGAACACATCCATAGTCTTGCTTATAATTTATATGTGGCTGAGAAATTTGGTCATAGTACTAGTTATTTCTTATGCATGTAGAGGGGATTGCTACAAAAAAAATCTTACTCTTTGGTCCATTCTTCTATAATTTGTTCCTAGTGGTCCTTCTAGTTTGGACTCAGAAGCATGACTTTTGGAATCCAAAGCATCTCAGCTTCAATCAGACTCACTTTGGTTGTTAGGTATCATGGATACAAAAAGCCCAATGGATGAATTATTCCTTAAATCTATATTTACACAAGCCACTGATCTGGTTTGAGTCTAGATATTTCCCCCAAAACAAATGTCAAATAATGACCTATCTTATCTTATCTTGCAACATAATGAGCGCTAATTAGCAAATATTAGTGCCTAGATTTTCACTTGACAGTTGTGTTTTGAGTTAGGTAGCACGTTAATCAGATGAGGAAACTGAGTTCTTAGGAGTGTTTTAATGACTATTGAGTGTTACAGATTTAATGTGTTGTCAGAAACTTCACCTATTAAGGCTTGGGTCACGCCTCAGCTTTGATGTCATCCCTAGTTTTATTTGGATTTTCCCCTTCATAGACGTGTAAACGTCTGTGAGTTTTTCTCAGAGGAAAAATGTCTTTTTAGTGACCTTTTTAGTGTCCTTTTAGTGACAACTCTTTCCTCTTCCTAGATTACTGATTAGTAATTCTCGGAGCATCCTTATCCTACATAGAAAGACACATGTGCCAGACTTGGCAGGAGACAGATGGCAACATAAAGAACATTTAATAAAGTAACCAGGAGAAATGACATTGTGTAGTTTATTGTTTTTAGGCCCAATGTAAAGTGAAAATGTGGGGATCATGTTAAAATAAGTATTGGTGTCAAGAGAATTAAACCAAGAGTACTGTAATTCTAACTATAGGATCCTGAGTGATTGCACAGATTACACTCATGAAATCAGCCTGAATGAACTAGAAAGTGAAGACAAGAGTTAGAAAAACTGACAGGAAGTGATGATGGATCCAGGAATGGGTGGCCCGACAGTCATTATTTCTTCTGGGATTAAAGGGAAATGGAAAAAATTTACTAGAACCGGTATAGATGCCTGTAAAGATTTCTACACACTACCTGCTTTCCAGAACTTCCTCTCCAATGCTCTTGTCTGAGCACTTTCTCCAGAATGCTATCACAGCTTCTCTACAGGAAGATCGTTGCAGTTTTTACATACAAGCAGAAGATCCACTTTTTTCATAAAAATGCATTTGAAATTTTATTCCACAAGCTATAGAATACCGAATCTCTATTGAAAAAGTCCACAAATTTCCCAGGCTCTCAGTTTTCAAGTAAAAGAGACATAGAAAGATAGGCACTTTCTTGTGCCAGGGAAATCTTGGTGGACTGACGTTCACCTACTCAAGTCTTGTTGCTCCTGCTCTGCAGCAAAGTAGAAAGAAGTACAAAGTAAGAGTCAGGCTGATGCAGATTTTATAGCCTGTCCTCAATCATTCACTTCACTGACATTCAGTTTCATCCTCAGTCATGACAGCATTGCACTATTAAAATGGATGCCATGTTAACATAATCTTCCTGTTTTCAAGCCTCCATTTGGCATATATTGATTCTTTCCATATATTCTCCAAGTACTGAGTATGATTCATCCATGCTTCCCTCCAGTCCCTTTCTCAGACCAACTTCTCCAACTGTGTTCTCACTCCAATGAAATGCATCAACTACATGGTGTCTTCCAGAACAAAAGGCTCTCTGAAGCATATTGGGGCTGTGTGCTGAAGCCTCATTCAAATTTTTTAGTTCTTGATCCCCTTTCAACCCTTGATTTATAGAGTATGTTACTCACCAAGCTTCAGTGGAAGCTTAAAGAATATTGTCTATGCTCAGAGCTGAGGTCTTTATGGAAGCTCTGCTTCCAGTCAGATCACTGCAGCTGTCTAGGAATACTGGTTAACTAAGGACTTGGCTAAAGATGCCAAGCTGGGCCATTGGGCAGGGCTGTGGACACCTGGCAGTCGGATTTCAGAGAATTCATTGTAGCAGCTGCATGGCCTGATTGCTCCAGGCCCATTATTCATTTTGCATAATTGTTGACCTTTCTGTCTGCACTCTCCGTGGAGAATTTCAAGTCATTTTCCAGAGCACAGATGACTATCTGAAACAGATAATAGCACAGCAGTCTGTCAGCAGCAATCTTATGATCCCTCTTGGAGGCAGAGTGGGGGAAGAAGTGATGCCTTCTACAAGATTTGCTCTGACTGGAGTGTGGATCTTTAGGAGTTCATGGCTTCAGTACATGGGACCAAGAAAGTCTACTCAGGCTGCTGCATGAACAAGTTGCCTCAACTTTTAGATCTAATGATGAGATCCATTGTGCTTTAAGTTACTGATGACAAGATATATAAAGTCATTTGTAACAAAAGTTTTGTTTTCCTTTTCAGCCACATATCTCTGCACTTGACTTGATTGACCTTATACAAATCACTAGACACCTGGCGATTCTAAGAAGTGCCATGCCACTTTATTTCAATGGGTAATGTGCTAATATTAATCCTTCTTGGTTGAATGAGTCACCTCATTGTTTATCATCAGAGCATCTACCATCAGACTCATACTACATTATGCTTTATATTTTATATTTTTATATCTTTGTTTTGCTCTGGTATGGTCATTTTTACTTATTATTTAAATCTCAGTACCTAGTACTTTAAAAGTACTCAGTGCACAGAAAGGAACTGAATGAGAAAATAAATACTAGATATATTCCTTTCTTCTATGCTATAGACTTAAATTGTATTAGTTAGGAACCTATGCTATAAGAAAGAGATATTCAAAGGTCATTCAATGGGTAGCATCTTAGAACTAGGTCTTTTTTTTTTTTTTATAAAAATCTTTATTTAAGCACCATAATTACAAGCATGGTTGTATTTGGGTTTCAGTCATAAAGAGAACACCCCCTTCACAAGCTCAACATTTTCACCACCAGTGCTTCCCTCCAACCTCCACCACCCCTGCCTGTATTCCAGACAGGCAATCTACTTCTCTGATTCAGGTGGGGGTGGGGTGGGGAGGAGGGAGATGTGGGACATTGGTGATGGGAATGTTGCACTGGTGAAGGGAGATGTTTTTTACATGACTGAAACCCAACTACAATCATGTTTGTAATCAAGGTGTTTAAATAAAGATATTAATTAAAAAAATTGTCATGCTAGTTGTGCTAGTTGTTAGTGTAGTTATTTCCCTAACAACATTAATCTCTCTTTGTGGTGAGCTTCATATTGTGAGCTGGTCCATATAGCCCTTAATTCTATTGTCTCTGGGCCTTATTACCATACTGTCTTTTATTTTTCTTAAAAAGCATAGATGAGTGAGACTATTCTGTGTTTATCTCTCTCCCTTTGACTTATTTCACTCAACATAATAGATTCCATGTACATTCATATATAGAAAACATTCATGACATCATCTTTCTTGATGGCTGCATAATATTCCATTCTGTATATGTACCACTGTTACTTTAGGCATTCGTCTTTTGAATCTTAGAAATTTCCAAAGTCTGGCTATTGTAAATAGCACTGCAATAAATATAGGTGTGAGAAAGGCATTTTTGTATAATATTCTTGTGTTCCTAGGGTATATCCCTAGGAGTGGTATAGCTAGATCATATGAGAGTTCAATTTCCAGTTTTTTGAGAAATCTCCATATTGTTTTCTATAAAGGCTGGCCTAGATGGCATTCCCAATAGCAGTGAATAAGAGTCATTTCTCTTCACATCTTCACCAACACTACTTGTTCTCATTTTTTGTGATGTGCCCCAGTCTCTGTGGTGTGAGATGTTACCTCATAGTTGTTTTGATTTGCATTTGCCTGATGATTAGTGATGTCGAGCATTTTTTATGTGCCTTTTGACCATTTGTATTTCTTCTTTGAGGAAGTGTCTGTTTATTTCTTCTCCCCATTTTTTAATGGGGTTAGATGTTTTATTTTTGTAAACTTCTGTCATTACCTTGTATATTTTTTTTATATTAGCCCCTTATCTGATGGGTAATGGGGGAATAGTTTCTCCCATTCTGTGGGTGGCTTTTGTATTTATTCTAGACACATTTCCTTTGAGGTGAAGAAGCTTCTCATCTTAATATATTCCCATCTATTTATCTCTTCTTCCACTTGTTTGGAGAGTGCTGTTTTCTCCTTGAAGATGCCTTTAGTCTCAATATTATGAAGTATTTTACCTGCGTGTTGTTCTATAAACCTTATGTCTTCAGGCCTGATATCAAGTTCTTTAATCCATTTGGATTTGACCTTTGTGCATGGTGTTAGATGGAGGTCTGAGTTTGCTTTTTTGCAAGTGGCTAACCAGTTGTGCCAACACAACTTGTTGAAGAGGCTTTTCTTGCTCCACTTTGGATTTTTTGCTCTTTTATAAAAAATTAATTGATTGTATGTGTGAGGAACATTCTCTGAATATCAAAGTTTATTCCACTGATCTGAGGATCCGTCTTTATTCCAATACCATGCTGTTTTAATAACTATTGCTTTGTGATATAATTTAAAATGGGGAAAGTAATGACGCCTATATTCCTTTCTTCAAGTATTGCTTTAGCTATTCATGAGGTTTTATTGTTCCAAGTAAATTTCAGGAGTGTTTTATCCAGTTCTTTGAAGAATGTCCTGGGTATTGTTAGAGGGATTGCATTAAATCTATAAATCAGTGGAGGGTGTGAGGTGTTGCCACAGTGGCCAGAGATCGTCTGATCATCTGTGCTATTAGGTGGTCTGCAGAGGGGGCAGGGCATTGTTACATCTGGCTGGAGGTCCCGTGATCATCTGTGTGGTCTGGGGGTGGGCATTGCTGCACCTGGCCAGAACAGAACTCAGTCTTAAAGTACCATATTTTCTGGCATGTAAGACAACTGGATGTGTAAGACGACCCCCTACTTTGCCTGTTAAAATACAGGGTTTCACATTATAAGACTACCCCTCTTTTAACGCACACCTAAAGGAAATTAAAAATTGTAAGGGAAAAAGAGTAGAACCCTCAAAGATTAACAGTATATGTTTAACAAAGCTAGACTTTGGAGTGCCAACAATCATTTTATATTTGCCATTTGGAGTGATTGACTGTGGTTTTTTAATTGTGATCTATATTGATAGCAGAAAGAGGGAGCAGCTGGCTGGGGTGCAGAGATTAATAGAATAGCTAGAGGGAGACAGAGTGCCTCCTCTGTGTCCCATAAAAGCTGAACAGAGGATTGAGCTCCGGAAAGCCACATACCAGCAATGAAACCCGTTGTCTGCATGAGATGCAGTGCTCAGTAACTCAGTTCCTTTGTGTGCCTTGAAAGATTAATCAGAACAAGCAGAGGACTGGCAGCTGGATAGGATGAGGTGGTACAAGGTGGGGCGAATCACACATCTCTGGAGCTGGAGTAAGTTTCAGCATGATGTATACTTGCATATAAGATGACCCTTGACTTTTAAGAAGTTTTTCATGGGTTAAAAAGTATCTTATACACCGGATATTACAGTATCTGCTTTGCTGTGTGAGGCATGAATTTGATGCCTACTTCTGCAACAGCAACAAAAAGACTTTTACATTAAAAATCAATTAGTTTGTACAACTGCAAAATTTGGGAAAGGCTGGTTTTAGGTGTGACTCAGACTTCAAAAATACAACAAATAAATTTATTAGCAGTCAGGTCAGCTTCTTCTAGGTGTTTTTACTTTTTGTCTGACACTGCTCATGGTATTGAATGGATACTGGAATAGACACTTTTATTCTATTAAGTCCAGATGAAAAGAGCATTACTCTTCCCTGCTGGTGGGAGCAAGATCTTTGGTTCTGACTGGATATGTGCTAATATTTCAATTAATTCTTGTGACCAAGGGGTTATTTAAATTGGCTCAAAATAATCAGTATTTAGCCATTTCAAAATAATAATGGCAGAAATTGAGAGAAGAGGTGAATTTCACCTGTGGAAATTGGGTTAACATTGCTGTAAGAAATAAATATAGATGATGGCCAATCAATTTTTACTCTCTCTATATATTCAATTCCACTGGCTTAATGCAAGAAAAAAACAAGTAAACAAAAATTTTAAAAAAGTTTAGCAGCCATTTCTGATTTTGTTGTGAAGTGAGTTCAAACCTTAAGGCAAAAGCATGTTATGTCCCAAACTTTAGAGTTGAAGAGCTTTGGTGAGGCCTCCATGTCACAGTTGGCTTTTTTTTTTTTTTTTTTACAATTGAATATTATTTATTTATTATACCATGTAACAGATATGCTATCCTTTCCTTTGGTCTAGGTATATTTTTTTAAGTATTTCACAATTTTATGATAGAAAATGTTGTGGTGGTGCCAGAGATATAGCACAGAAGTAGGACATTTGCCTTGCATGCAGAAGGATGGTGGTTTGAATCCTGGCATCCCATATGGTCCCCAGAGCTTGCCACAAGTGATTTCTGAGCATAGAGCCAGGAGTAGCCCCTGAGCACTGCTAGGTGTGACCCCAAAACCAAAAATTTTTTTAAATTAAATTAGATTAAAAATAGATTTTAGTGTACTAATATATTATAGCAAAACTGAGCAAAAATACATGTTTTCTGTTAACAACGTGCCCCCAAATATCCATATATGCAATGTATTTATAACTATTGTTATAGAGGTAATGGGTTTACAAGTGTTATTTATATTTTTCACACATGCATCATTTCTATTGGACATCCATCAAACATAGAGCTTCCCTCTACCAGTGTCCCAAGGACTCCTTCCTGCATGTCATTTAGTTCTCTTGACAAAATCTTTAATTACAATAACTTACATCATTTATTGTTCTCTTACTGTTTATTTTTTACCCCACATATGGGAGAGATCTTGGGGAAAAGCCTTAAAATGACGCCTGTTATTTTGGCTGCTCTTTCTCATGGACTGCACTGTCCATGATGATTTGAACTTTCCAACTATCTATTGGCCTCTACTGGCTTTGAACATAATGTTTGTTTGGCAAATCAGCTCCTGGATTTATATTCAGGCACTGAAATTTGGCTAGTACATTTTACTTGGCTAGTTGTTAAAATTCTCTTTTGGCTTAAGGAACCAGGCTTCTAGTAGTTTCCTTATTTGTGGGCTTAGTGTAAAGGAAAATTTGGTTTTGATTATGGATGGTCCCTTTTATTTATTCAACTATCCTTCACAACAAGCACAGTTATAATTTATAAGACAACATGAATGAGAAGATCTTTCATGTATACCCAATTAAAAGGGACCAAGTTTAGTTGATAATCTATATGAGCAGAGGAAATAGGTCTCTTTTGGGTACTATAGTAAAGAATTCCAAGAAGCCACAAGAAGACGCACACAAATTTTGGAAAATTAGTACTAGAAACCAACTTATTCTATAGTCCTTAAAGGATTTACTGCCTAGAGATAAACAGATGGGAATATATTAAGCTGAGAAGCTTCTGCACCTCAAAGAAATAGTGCCCAGGATACAAGAGCCACCCATTGAGTGGGAGAAACTATTCACCCAATACCCATCAGATAAGGGGCTAATATAAAAAATATACAAGACACTGACAGAACTTTACAAGAAAAAAATCTAACCCCATCAGAAAATGGGGGAGAAGAAATGAACAGACACTTTGTCAAAGAAGAAATACAAATGGCCAAAAGACATATGAAAAAAAAATGCTTCACATCACTAATCATCAGAGAAATGCAAATTAAAAAACAACTATGAGGTACCATCTCACAACACAGAGTCTGGGGCACATCACAAAGAATGAGAAGAAGCACTGATGGTGGGGATGTGGAAAGAAAGGAACTCTTCATTACTGTTGGTGGGAATGCCATCTAGTTCAACTTTTGTGTAAAGTGATATGGAGATTCCTCCAAAAGCTGGAAATTAAGCTCTCATATGATCCAGCTATACCATTCCTAGGGGTATACCTTAGGAACACAAAAATGCAATACAAAAATCCCTTCCTCGCACCTATATTCATTGCAGTGCTATTTATAATAGCCAGACTCTGGAAAGAACCAAGAAGCCCTTCAACAGATGAATGGCTAAAGAAATTGGTACATATACACAGTGAAATATTATGCAGCCACCAGGAAAGATGAAGTCATGAAATTTTCCTATACATGGATGTACATGGAATTTATTATGCTGAGTGAAATAAGCCAGAGAGAAAGAGATAGATACAGAATAGATTCACTCATTTATGGTTTTTTAAGAAAAATAAAAGACATTTTTCTATAATTCTTAGAGACAAAAAGGAAGGAGAGCTGTAAGTTCCAGCTCATGACATGAAGCTCACCACAGAGTGATGAGTGCAGTTAGAGAAATAACTACACTGAGAACTATAACAAAGTGAATGAATGAGGGAAGTAGAAAGCCTGTCTAGAGTACAGGCGGAGGTGGGGTGGGGATTAAGGATATTTGGGACATTGGTGATGGGAATGTTGCACTGGTGAAGGGAGGTATTCTTTACATGACTGAAACCCAGCTACAATCATATTTGTAATCAAGGTGTTTAAATAAAGATATTAATAAAAAAGGAAAAAAATAAAAGAAAAAGAAAGAAATGATTTATGGCCTAGCTCTATCTTGGTATTTTAGCAAGGATAAGGGAAAATGTGTTTTGTGCTTTTATGACAACTTGGCACTTTTAAAGAATAATCTAAAGTACTATGACCCAAAGAATAATTATTTTCTCTGTAATTTTTATTTATTTGTTGAGGGGGCTGGGGCCATACCTGTTAGTGCTGAGAAATTACTTTAGCATAATGTCTTATGCTAAATAATTTAGCCTTTTGGAAACCTCCTTTTTTCTGAGGTAAGGGAGGAAATCCAGAGGGTAAGAAGTGCTGTGATGAAGCTCACTTACCCTGTGAGATTCAGATCAAGATTAGTTAAACCACTGGGATTCCAGCCTCTATATTTTTGTCACTAAAAAGGTCTAATGACATTAAGTAGCACTGAAATTAGATGCAGTGTGGAATGTCATCTGGCAATGGAGATGAACTTAGAAAAAGGAGCAGTTAGTCAGGGAAACCTGAAATAAGTCAGGGGAATTGGAGTCAAGAGGAGAGAACTTTAGAGACTATAATGGCCTGGGAGATAGTGCAGTGATTCTTTGTACTTCATGGTCTTCTTAATACCACCCTGTAGATCCTAAAATTGCAGAATCCTTGGACCCTCACATTGAACCATTTGCCAGTTTTGCTGAGAATATTCAGAAGCAACCTTGTACTTCTGGGGCAACTTCTTAAAATGCACACACATGAGAAGTGCCAATTCTCTACACCTTCCTCACCAAGAATAAAGGTGATCAGTCACATTCAGATGGATTTCTACATCATCAAAATATTTGATATATGTAAGCCGGTGCTTCTCAATTATTTTCTGTCATGCCCTCCTAGGAAGAAGAAAACATTTTTCTAGCCCCCCCACGCGATTGTAAATAGTATCTTTATTAAAAAAAACTTTAACCTGCAAAACAAAAATATATAAAATAATTTGAGCTGATTTTTTAATCAGAGGTGATGTCTGGATTAATGGCTACAATGAGCACGTTTTGCAATGCATAGCTTTTCGAAGCGGGGTTTGAAGCAGGACACAAAAACTCTCAGCTCCAGAGACATACAGAGACATAAACATGGGGCTAAGTTTGTTAATGACAGTGCTTGCTGAATATTAACGTGCTTCCCTTTATGGAGCCTCGCACCTCCCGGGGGGTGGGGGGGACGCCCCACTATTTGAGAAACACTGGTGTAAGCAGATAGAGCATGTGCCTTGTAAGCGCCTGACTAGTGTTTGATCCCAGCATCTTGTATGGTCCCTCGAGCACTGCCAGGAGAAATTCCTGAAAGAAGATCTAGAGGTTGACAAAAATACAGCCCACCCCCAAACTAACAAACAGGATCTGGAGTGATATTACAGTGGGTACAGCACTTGCCTTGTACACACCAAACCCATGTTTGATAGCTAATACCACATATTGTCAAAAAAAAAAAAAAAAGAAAGAAAGAAAGAAAAAGAAAGAAAAATATTGATCTTTTAGTAAATACTTATAATATTGTGTGTGTGAACTTCTTCCAGGATCTGTGAGCCAAGGAAATTATAGTAGGCATGAGCTTTTTTTCTGTTACAGTTAACAATATTAGCAGCCTACTGTTTACACTTACTAAATCTTTTCAGGTAGGCAATCTTACTTTTTAATATTTTTGAAGGTATAATTTCAGTTGTTTTTTTATACCACACATTTGTCCCTTTTCCAGGAATAGGATTTTGTAACTTTTGTTTGTTTGTTTGTTTGTTTTGGTCCACACCCGAAAACATACAGGTTACTCCTGGCTAAGCGCTCAGAAATTGCCCCTGGCTTGGGGGGAACCATATGGGACTTGGGGGGATCGAACCACGGTCCCTCCTTGGCTAGCGCTTGCAAGGCAAATACCTTACCTCTAGTGCCATCTCGGAGGCCCCAGGATTTTTTAACTCTTCTGTTCAGTGATGTTGCCCAGAATATAAACGGAGACAGCTATGAGCTCTCATGCATAATGAATGATCAACAAAGGATATCATTCTGAGTTGATTATCAAATAGTGGCATGGTGAACATGCTTAAGGTGCAGCTAAAATACCTGCATCAAAGAAAAAAGTTTAGTTCTGAATGGCATACACTTCAAAAAAATAGGATCTCTGGAATCTAAATTTCTAAAATAGCAAGTGTGAACAGTAAAGGGTGAATTAATTGTGTAACTTTGGGCAGGTTTGTCAACTTCTCTGAATAACATCAATAGCTCTGTGAACTGTCAAAATAATTTAGTGAGTAATGCATGCAAAATTGGATCCAGTATATTTGTTCAGTGCCAACAGTCAATAAACACAATTCACCCCAAATTTTTTTTCTTCTTTTGATATTTTTTGACCTTGAACCCGTCAGTAATATTTGGATATTCCAATAAAAACAATTCACCCCCAAATTTTTTTCTTCTTTTGATATTTTTTGACCTTGAACCCATCAGTAATATTTGGATATTCCACACATTGTATAAGAATTTTGGGATAATTAATTGTGGAATTATTTAAGCCAACTTTTTTATTTCCACCCTAGACTATCTGGCCTGGTGTGCAGTTTAACTGGTACCCTCAGTCAGAGTCTTGCCCATCTCTCCCTGGACCTGTGACTGATCCTCCAGAATGTAGAGATTCCTGTCCACAAATTGTGGAGATGTTCTGTGATGCGAATGCTACAATAGCTCTGAATCCATTTTTCCTACAGCCCCTCACCCACCATCTACTGTGTGACAGCAGAGCAGCTGCAATTGCTTTGTCTCAGATGAAGTCAGACTTGTCTGAGGAAGCCGTTCGTTTACTCCCAGGACAGGAGACATAGCATCATAGATGTCATCAGAAAATGGTATTTATGGAAGCCCTGTATAACCCTGGGGTAGAACAGAATTATGAAAAAAAAAAAGAGAGAGAAGACCTCCAACTGTGTCCCCTAGGATTGGACCTTTTCAGATGACAGTTCACAGACAAAGATTTTGACATTCCACATGCTCATATTTTTCTCAATGTATTATTATCTCATACTTTGCAGTCTGCTCCCTCTCAAACTGCTTATCCCTCTATTTCTATTGGAATCACTTTGTGGTTGGGAAAAGGGAAACTTCTAAGAAGAAAGTGATGGGCCTACCTAAGGCAAGTGGCTTTAGGAGCAATACTGAGAAACATCTCAGTATTTTAAGTGTGCATTGCTGTGTGAGGACGTGTCATTTATTTGATGATTATTTGATGATCATTTATTTGATGATTATTTGATGATTATTGCTAACTAATTCTGACTACAACTCTAGTGAGGTAGAACACATTTGTTTCACTTTCTGATGTTGAAGTATTAATTTATGTGAAGGTCATTTCCTCAGGTTGTACCTCCTGTTAGTGTCCGTGCTGATGACTAAACTCAGCTCTCATGCTCTCCTTTTCCTTTATCAGAGAACTTACAGTGAGACTGGAGGGGATGTTCTAAAATCTCTAGGAAAGTAAATTGCTACCACTATTACTGTGTGTGTTTCCTCCAGTTTTATTGGGATGAAACTGATGAATAACATTGTTTATGCTTAAGATGATTGATTTTAAATTTGATTACTTGACAAACATATAGAGAATTAATATAACCATGTAAGGTTGCTAAGCCCAATTGTATTGTTTAATATATACAGTTTGATTAATTAGAGTCACCAGGCAGGACATTAAATCCCTAGATTCTTATAGAACTCCGAGTTAGTACAATGTGACCAACATTTCAAAATCCTACCTCCATCAGTCCTCAGCCCCTCCAAAAAACAATCCACATTTTTGTTTTTATGGGTTCAAGTTTTCTTAAATTCCACATGTAAATGAGATCATATAGATTGGTCTTTTTTCTGACTTATTTTATTTAATATTTTTCTTAAAATTTTAACTGTACTGCTGAAAATGACTTCTTTGCTTTAATCGATGGCAAAATAATATATGGGTCAATCACACATTTATAGCACATATGTACATATTTCATATTTTCCTTATCCATTCTTCTAGGATGTTTGGATCATGATGTTGATGAGTTTATAAGTTGTTTCCATGTCTTAAGTATTATGAACAATAATAAAATAACAATAAGAATTTAAATAACTTTTATAAATATCTTTATTTAACATATTTCTTTTGGATGTACACACAAAAATGGAATTGCTAGATAATACCTAGTTCTATTTTTTTAAGAAATCTATATACTTTTCTTCATAGTAGTTGTATCACTTTACTTTATCATTATCAGTATGCAAATTTTACTTTTCTTTATATCTTCACCAGCCCTAGTTTGTTTCTAGTTCTATAGAATTGTAGTCTAATAGGCTGCTTGGAGTGATTCTTATGTTTGTGAATTTTTGTAATTCAGAGTTGTGTCCTAAAATGTGATCTATGTGAGAGGATGTTCCATGTTCACTAGAAAAGAACATGTATTTAGCTTTAGAAGATAGAAGGTCCAATATAATTCCATGAGTACTAGCTCTTCTAGTTTCGCATTGAAGATTTATCCTTTCTAATAGTCTGCTTAATCGATCGATCCAGTGGTTATAGTGGCATGTTGAAGTATCCCATTGATATCATTTTTTCCGACCATGTGTTTCAGTAGTTTTGTGAGCAAAAACTTTACAAATTTACTGACCAAACACTTTGTGAGTATATTTTGATTAGTTTGTACTTCTTGGTCTATTATTTCTTTGATCAATAAATAGTGTCCATATGTGTCTCCAATTACCTTCTTGAGTGTGAATGCAATTTATTTAAAATTTCTGTTGTACTTAATTTACTATTTTCGATTTTTTAAATCTGTTTGGAATTATTTAAGTTCAGTGAAGTCATGTTGTGTCAAGGTACTTGTGAAAATGTATAAGTAGTTGAGAATTTAGCAACTACTTTTCTACATTCTTGAATATTTTTTTTTATTTTTTTATTTAAACAACTTTATTACATGATTGTGTTTGGGTTTCAGTCATGTAAAGAACACCATCCATCACCAGTGCAACATTCCCATCACCAATGTCCCAAATCTCCCTCCTCCCCACCCAACCCCCACCTGTACTCTAGACAGGCTTTCTATTTCCCTCATACATTCTCATTATTAGAATAGTTCAAAATGTAGTTATTTCTCTAACTAAACTCATCCCTGTTTGTGGTGAGCTTCATGAGGTAAGCTATAACTTCCAGCTTTTTTCTCTTTTGTGTCTGAAAGTTATTATTGCAAGAATGTCTTTCATTTTTCTTAAAACCCATAGATGAGTGAGACCATTCTGCATCTTTTTCTCTCTCTGTGACTTATTTCACTCAGCATAATAGATTTCATGTACATCCATGTATAGAAAAATTTCATGACTTCATCTCTCCTGACAGCTGCATAATATTCCATTGTGTATATGTACCACAGTTTCTTTAGCCATTCATCTGTTGAAGGGTATCTTGGCTGTTTCCAGAGTCTTGCTATGGTAAATAGTGCTGCAATGAATATAGGTGTAAGGAAGAGATTTTTGCATTGTATTTTTGTGTTCCTAGGGTATATTCCTAGGAGTGGTAAGCTTTGAATAATTTTTTAACAACAAATTTTCTGATACTTTAACTTTTGACTTCATTTGGATTCTTTTCAGCTTTTTAAACTTTTGAATTTATTTGACTTAACACTAGTTACAATACTATATATTATTATAATATAATAAATGAATTTATGAGGTGAAAATAAAGATTGTTTACTAGTTACTCTTTTGGGTTGACTGAGTTTTGAGGTTGTCAAATGTCTGAGAGAATGTCTCTTGCTCAGAAATAGGAGACATGTATTGGTATGTTTTTGTGTGAATGCATTAGTATCCACACAGTTTTGAGTTCAGAGGGTAGACAGACATCAGATCTGGTGACTTTCTTACCCAGGTGTTGGGGGGAGTGCGATTATGCAGCTAAAGGGTCTGGGATACCACTTTGATATACTGAAGCTTGAAGTTTGAGCTCTAGTAGGGCAGGTATCACCTACAGCCTGACACACCTGAGTTCAGAGGTCAGACAGATGTCAGATCTGGTGACTTTCTGGCCATGGGCTTGGGGGGAATGTGGTTGTGCCTCTAAAGGATCTGGGATATCAGATTGGTAGACTGAAATATAAAGTTTCATCTCCAGATGGGATCTTCTTCTATTATTAACAGATTATATGTTATTACCAATTACATACTATTATTTTATAGATTTTTAAATGACCAAGCATTTGAAGCAGCCTTTTGACTTTAAAGTTTTCTTTGATTTTATTCAAATTTGCCAGACGTGGTAAATTACCTTAAAGAAGGTAATATGATTGAATCTTTGAGTCACTTGGACAAAACTAGCAATAATATATATATATATATAGTGATTTTACATTTCTAAGTAAAAAGTAAATTATATTAAATTAGATTCTGGCTTATGAGTGACACTGTAATAAGCTTTTTGTTTTATTTTGACAAATTTAAAGAATTGATAATAGTTGCAATATAATATTAAAAAATATAGACTTCTGGAAGAGATTTGGTTAAATTCTAACCCAGACAATTTTTCTCTTGGTGACTAGGCAAATAGTCTTTTTGAGCCCAATCTTCTCAGTTAAGAAGTTGGCAGGGGATATAGTTCAGTGATGGAATGCATATTTTACATATGTGAGGACCTGGGTTTTATCCACAGTATTTTTTTAAAATAGTGTTGAAAAATTCAAGCAAATTAAGCAGATAGTTGACATAGTCTGAATACAATGGCATGTAAAAGTGTTTAGAAAAGCAAAGAAGCAATGATATAAAGTCAATATAGATCCTCTTCTTTATTGTCCTAAAACTTAGACTTTAAATGGCAAGGATCAAAATAAACTACTTATATGGAAAGCTCTTTGAAAAATACAGATTTTTGAATACCTGTTAACTATTGTTATTGTTATTGTAAGTAAGCAAGACAAACAATATAGCTATCTACATTTTTTTTATAAAAAATATTTATTTATTTAAGCATCATGATTACAAACATGGTTGCAGTTGGGTTTCAGTCATAAACAGAACACCGCCCTTCACATCTAGAGGGATAATTTCACTATAAGATTTATAACAAACTTTTTTTTTATCAAGCTTTCAGATTTCTTGATAAAATTCTGCAATGTTCCCAAGACATAATCCACAGTTGATGTTCATTCAGAGAACTTTTAACCCCTCCATGACAATTCCAGAGAATAATTTAATAAATTATGTTTGTTATAATTGTCATGATAGTCTACAGTATACCAGATAGTGGGATAATGAAGTCCTTCGTATCTTCATTTTTTTTAACTTGTTCTTAATCTGTTACTCCTTTTTACCTCTTATTATTGATTAGAATGAGGAAAATATTTATAAACATTGATTTCCTTCTCCAACCCGTTTTTCAGAAGAGAGTCCAAAGATAAAATTCTAATTAAGTGACCTTGTTACGCTTTCTGATATTGTCCTCAACTTCTCCCTCTTCCAAATTATTATAATTAAAGAGTGCCCATTAAATTATTTCCCTTTGTCAGATGGATTATGTTTTATAATGGAGCCAAGTTCTATACTCATTATAAATCTCCCGGCCAGTGCCAACAAAACGTCTGCACCTTTTTCCCTCTGAGCAGCTGAAACAGCAGAGGAAGGTCACTTAATGACAATTTGGGAGGAAACCACTGTTGCTTTCAGCCAATGGCCTCCTACACTTGAATGTCAATCATGTATTCCTTTTCAACTTATGAAGTAGGGTTTAAAAAATGTGTTGGCTTCAAAGTGTCTCTGAACAATAAACAGCTAACAAACCTCAAACTAAAGTGATTGTGAATTGACCCACACAGACCTGAAAAAGTCCTGCTCTGGGGATTCTGGAGGGTCAAGATATCCTTCATTTTTATACTATGTTCTCATGCTGTGATTGCACTTCTGGGTCTCCATGGCTAAGCTCCCTAATGAAAAGAAAATGATCCCATCAATCGCCCAGATGTTTGGCAACGGGTAGACTAAACATTTGGTTGATTGACTAAATGGTTTTCTCTGCAGCCAGATGTTTGGTATCAATGAGACAAAGTGTTTGAGTAGACTCTTTAGAAATAATTCTCCCGAGGCCTCATCATGTCTAGTTTATAGGAAGTTATTATCTTATATTAATATATTTTTGGTCCTTAGGTGGTATTATGCTTTCTTTGCTTACTATATTATTTCTTTATGTTTTTCCTACTACATATCAACAGCTTTCTAGTCTTGTTTTATTCTCTTTCTTATAAAAATATCCTTGGCAGAGACTTTTGTGGTGGTTGTAACAATGCAAGTATCACTGAGCATGAGCATGATGTCTAGGTATATTTTCTTGTATAAAATTATCCCTGAATTGGATTTTCCTTTTCTCCATTTATTTTACTTCTCTATTAATCACTGCAACTTAGATGTTCTAAAATCTAGATAAATATAATAAACTTTCTATTAGCATGGCTGTAGCATTTATATCAACTTATCTCCATCTGTTTAATCTTGGAAATTTTTTGATTGCATTAAACAAAACATTTGAAATCTATAACAATGTAGGGTGAAGTTGAAAATTTGTTGTGGTAGGAAGGACACTAGATTAGGGGTTGGGAGCATTAACAATCACTTATTCATTGACTTTTTAAGTACCCTGAGCATCAGGAACTCTCCATTTTCTGACCTGAAGACTAATGAAATATAGCTGATGCTTGTCAGGCTTCTTGAACTCTAATTATTTGTAGTTTGTTGAAACCCAGGAGGTGATGGGTGAGATATAATAAATATAATGGCACTGAGTTTGATTTGCTGCTGACATAGGGTGAAGAGGTACAAAAAGGACAAGAAGAGAGCCTGGAAAGAGAATGAAGGGGCTTTAAGGACAATTATTGCTTTCACAATTTTGTCAAGAACAAGATTACTCACTCTTAAATTCTGTTGGACTATCCATAGTATCTCTGACTCAGAAGAATTGAATAGCATAAAAAATTTGGGTACTAGTTGAAAATTAAAACTAAGGAGAAAAAGGGGCCGGGCGGTGGCGCTGGAGGTAAGGTGCCTGCCTTACCTGCGCTAGCCTAGGAGACGGACCGCGGTTCGATCCCCCGGCGTCCCATATGGTCCCCCAAGCCAGGAGCGACTTCTGAGCGCATAGCCAGGAGTAACCCCTGAGCGTTACCGGGTGTGGCCCAAAAACCAAAAAAAAAAAAAAAAAACTAAGGAGAAATAATATGATCTGTTGATCCACAGAAATGAAGATGACTGTATATCTAAGTAAATAAAATATATATAATAATGTATTTCTAAGATACTGGATAATAGATGATCAGTGATTTAAAAATCAGTATATAGGAACTTGTTTCCAAGTGAAATTTCTGAATTTCATGAATATTTGTAAACATTTTGAAAGTATTTTTGTTTTTGTAAAATTCTTAATAATTCAGAAGGTAGGTCATTGTATCAATACTAGCTTGTAGACCTATGAAAACAAAAGCAGTACTAAACTTGCTTGACTTTGGGTCTTCAAAAATATTTCAGAGTTTGCATAACAACAACTTCTTCGGCTATGAAAGTCTTCTTTGGCTAAGTAACTAATTGTTACTTAAAAATTTACTGTTCACATTGGCAACATTTTGTAATTTAAACCAGGTTTCTTTTTTGAGAGTCTGAGGTTTTTACGTTCGCTTCATGAGTTAGGAATATTATAATCAGATTTTATATCTTTATTATTATATCCTAGACTCCTTTAGAAAAAATAAGGGTCAAAGAATAATAGCTACAATAATTCTTGCTCCTTGATCCAAATACTTATCTCTTAGAATTAATATATCAGATAAAGATCCCAAGCTTCAATTAAAAGAGAGCTTCCAAGATTGTATTTCATCTAGACAGCCAAATGGCTGGGAGATAGATATTTGAGAGAGTATGTGGGCATTTTTATATGGTTTTTGAATACGAGGTAAGTTCTTTGCCTGAGCTGGGTTAAGGAAAATTCTACTGAAATCCTGGGAACAAGGTGACTTCCAGAAGTTCCTCTGGTCTTCTAATTCCACAGCCATACCCAAAAAGTGCACACACATATGTGGCATATAAGTCCATATGGTTTTAATTTCCTTCACTACATTACTATTCTTGCTTTGTTTATGCACAGATCTGCCTCATTCAGAATTCTTGCTCTGCTGGGGTCCTTTTGCCACAAAATTTGAGAAGGGGGAGGTTAAAAAAAACACAGAAATGGAAGAGAGCTCAACCAGTTCATTCTCTATAATAAAACCCATTCCACTGTGATCCTAATTTCATCATCTAATACAAGTCAACATCAGACGTTAATGAGAGGTTTCCAATTAGATAGTCTGACACTGGTCCTGCTTCTCAGTCACCTTCAACTGTCAGCGATAAAAAAAAAAAAGGACAGTTCAATATGATATGGATCATTCACTCCAAATCTCCACAACTCATTTATGACAAACACAACTAACAGAGCATAGGGAACTGCAAAATTGTTTTTCATTATGCTGGCACACTAGCTTCTGACTATAGCTGTAATGATCTTCGGTGGTTTTCCATACAGCACTTTGTTAATGAGTGGCCTAAAATGTGATGGCAACCAGAATTCTGCTTGAAAATCTTTGTGATTCTTTTATTTGGGGAAGAAAAAAAGGGGGTCTTTAAAACAAGATAAAGGGAAAACTGTTTTAGTGAAGAAAGAGTATTTTGTTTTCACAAGGGATTTGGAAACTGGTGGGATATAGGTAGTATCTATCCAGCCATTTAGGAAAGAAGGGACTATCCCCAGAGTATTAACCCACAAAGGTCCTTAGAAGTGAGCAATGACCCAAAGCATACAGTCTAACCTAATACTATTAGCTAAAGTTTTATGAAAGCTAGTGTGGTAAAGTACAGCTTAACTGCTAGATTTTGAGAGAAGTAAATGCTATTTACAGACTGTTCTCTGTCAATATTTCAGGAGGTTCTGTACGAATGCTTCTAGTAGATGAGAAAGAAGGCTAGGAAAAGAACTAAAAATACAAAAAAAATATAGTTGAACTTTAGCTAGCTAAGCAGCTTTGGGCTCATTCATTCATTCTTTAATTTAATGAGTATTTATTAAGTACTCACTATGCCACCTGTGACTCTTTATAGATATTGGAGATTAAAAACATAAAATTTGCCTCTGGAAATGGAAAAAGAAGCACTTAGCTGGAGTTAGATCTCTAGCAAAAGAAACAAAGGTCTTTGAGTTTAGCACATGCAGCTCTTTAATAGATTAAACTATTTTTTTCTCTTAGCAAGTGTATTGTCAGTTCTTATTTCTTTGTTTGTATTACTACAATACTTTTATAAGCTGTGTTTCAATGGTAAACTGCATGATTATTAGGTGTGAGAGTATACCAATAGATAACTACAGAATAGGCAAACAGGTTGTGTAGCTCTTGAGAATAATATAAAGTAGGACTGGCCAGGTAGGTATCTCAGATACTCATGGGCATGACCTTGGAATCTAGGCTTGCAATCTAGGCAACATATATAAAATAAGAGTAGAAAAAAGTGATTTTGACACAACTTTTGCCTCATCTGGGCTGTTTACTATACTCTGCTGGTTCAAGACACAGTCCTACTCCTCTTTTATGTGGAAGGAGGAAGGTGATAGAGTTGATTAAGATCAAAATATCTATTACATCATAATACTGGTTTGTTTAATAATCTCATCTATTTAGAAATGAGTTCTGTAAAGTCATTTCTGATCTTTTTATATTGAATTAAGTTGGCAAACTTCCCCTAGGGCCCTGAACAGAAGAGTCTTAAACACCTGGAGAGTCCACTACACACAGCTCTAAAGTCAGCCTGCAAGGTGAAAGAAAAGCAAAGTAATGTGTGTTTCCAGGAGAACAAAATTGAGAGATGGAAGAAAAGATATCTTAATGCTTTGCTATTGTTACCTGTTTCTTGTGTTCTACAATATTGGTTATTGGGTTGTACAAGTTCACAACTTAAGTGCCTATCCATACATGGAACTTAGGCTTTATTAACTTAGGCATACGATATAATCACATATATATTTTTTGTTTTTGGTGTTTTGGTTTTTGGGTCACACCCGGCAGCACTCAGGTGTTACTCCTGGCTCTACACTCAGAAATCACTCTTGGCAGACTCGGGGGATAATATGGGATGCCGGGATTCAAACCACCATCCTTCTGCATGCAAGGCAAACGTCCTACCTCCATGCTATTTCTCTGGCGATATAATCATATTTTAAATGTTCCAAATCTCCAAGTCCACCTCTATTATTCAAGGACAAATCTAGAAAATAAAATTTCATTTTAAGTATTTCCTTATGTCTAACATAATTTTTATTGGATTCCAGTATTCCCAGAAGTATATATTTTCACCCTTTTGATTTAGAAATCATTTTATTTGCTCTATAGCATTTTAACTTTCAAATATTTATAGACTTCTTTGTCTTTCCTCAGTCATTAACCAAGTCATACGTATTTAGCACTTTTTACCATTGAGAGTCTTTATTAGTCAGTGCTTACATTGTTGGCATCATTTTTGCTCTTCTGCCTATTTCATATATATCTGACTCAGTATAAGTTCAAAAGTATAATCATTTATTCTATGCAAGTGCATTATTATTACAGATATCTTAGTGAAAACCTTTCAGTCTCATTAAATATTTAAGGTAGCATTAGACTCTTCCTACAACATTTCAAAACCAATCTGGGCCTATTTATTCATCCTTTTTCCCCCTCTTTTTAATGTTTTCAGTTTTGGGGCCAAACCCCATGGCTCTCAGGGGTTACTCCTGGCTCTGTGCTCAGAAATTGCTCCTGCAGGTTTGTGAGATCATATGGAATGCCAGGTATCAAACCTGGGTCCATCCCGGGTTGGCCACATGCAAAGCAAATGCCCTACCACTGTGCTATTGCTCTGGCCCCAACCATCCTTTTCTTTAAAGATCAACAAGGAAGTACCAGAATATAGTTAAAAAAAATCAATGTACTAAGTTTAGGATTCCAGACTTTGTTTTGAAAATACTTAGCTGTGTTCTGAAGAAATTTACTTTTTCTCTTCAGGCATCAGGCATTTTCATAAGTAAAAGAAAAGAAATGAATTAAATAAATAAGTATATTTATATATATGTATATATATAAATATATATATATATATATACACACACACACACACACACAGGATTTTGGGTCACGCCTGGCAGTGCTCAGGGGTTACTCCTGGCTCTACACTCTGAAATCACCCCCAGCAGGCTTGGAGGATCATATGGGATGCCGGGATTCAAACCACTGTATTTCCGCGTGCAAGGCAAACACCCTACCACTGTGCAATCTCTCCAGCCCCGAATTAAATATCTTTTTATTTGCTTTGTTTTGCTTTTTATTTTAGAGGACATTTTCAGCTGTATTCAAATGTTACTTCTTGCTGTGTACTCAGGGATCACACCTGGTGGTTCCAGGATTTTATGCTGTGCTCAGGGAAAAGGGAGTTCAAACCATGTCAAACATATGCAAGGCAAACTGCTTACTTGTGATACTATCTCTCTAGCCCTTGAACTTTATATATATATATATATATATATATATATATATATATATATATATATATATATATATAGTTTTTCGGCCACATCCGGTGACCTTCAGAGTTTTCTCCTGGATATGTGCTCAGAAATCACTCCTGGCTTGGGGGAACCATATGAGACACCAGGTCTTTGAACCACAGTCCGTCCTAGGTAGGCGTGCACAAGACAGACACCTTACAGATTGTGTCACTGCTCCGGCTCCTGAACTTGATATTTTTAAGGAACAATTGTGTTCTAAAATTCTGTAGTAGCACAATATTCATAATTTGGTGGGGGGGTCACACCCAGCAGCGCTTAAAGGTTACTCCTGACTCTACGCTCAGAAATCTCTCCTGGCAGGCTCGGGGGACCATATGGGATGCCAGTATTCAAACCACCGTCCTTCTGCATACAAGGCAAATGCCCTACCTTCATGATATCTCTCCGGCCCCAATATTTATGAGTTAAATAGACCTTAAATCTTAATTCTATAACCTAACTTCTAATTTTCTCTCCCGAATTGTGAATTGTAATTATTCTCTTATTTAACTTACTAAGGTAAATTGATTTAAGGATCAAATTAAACCATGTAAAAATTACTTTGACAACAGTACATTGCAAATTAAACTAAAGATTTTATGATGTTATAATATTAACTATAATGATGAGTAATATGTTTCAAATTAATTTCTACTCTCCCTATCCTATTATAATCTAGTTTTGTCTCTTAGGCAGAAAGTGATTTTTATTATTATTTTTATTAATATCTTTATTTAAACATCTTGATTACAAATATGATTGTAATTGGGTTTGAGTCATGTACAGAACACCCCCCTTCACCAGTGCAACATTCTCATCATCCATGTCCCAGATCTCCCTCCTCCCCACCCCACCCCTGCCTGTACTCTAGATGCTTCCCTCATTCATTCACATTGTTAGGATAGTTCTCAATGTAGTTATTTCTCTAATTGCACTCATTACTCTTTGTGGTGAGCTTCATGTCGTGAGCTGGACTTTTCAACCCTCTAGAAATAATAGATTCATATAGCAATGCAGCAGGCTACAAAATTAACACACAAAAATCAATGGCCTTTTTATATATCAATAATGATAGGGAAGAAATGGACATTAAAATAAACCCATTTATGTTAGTGTCACACAAACTCAAATATCTTGGAGTCAACTTGACCAAAGACTCATTGAAGGACCTATACAACGACAATTATAAAACCCTGCTCCAAGAAATAAGAGAGGACATGCAGAAATGGAAACATATACCCTGCTTATGGGTTAGCAGGATTAACATAATTAAAATGGCAATACTCCCCAAAGCATTGTACAGATTTAATGAGATCCCACTAAAGATACCTATGACATTCTTCAAAGAAGTGGATCAAACACTTCTGAAATTCATTTGGAACAATAAAGAACCATGAATAGCTAAAAAAATTCTTGGGAAAAGGAATATGAGAGGCATTACTTTCCCCAATTTTAAACTGTATTACAAAGCAATATTTATCAAAACAGCATGGTATTGGAATAAAGACAGACCTTCAGATCAGTGAAATAGGCTTGAGTACTCAGAAAATGATCACCAAACATAAAATCACTTAATTTTTGATAAAGTAGCAAGAAATTCTAAATGGAGCAAGGAAAGCCTCTTCAACAAGTTGTGTTGGCACAACTGGTTAGCCACTTGCAAAAAAGCAAACTCAGACCCCCAGCTAACATCATGTATGAAGGTAAAATTAAAATGGATTAAAGACATTGATATCAGACCTAAAACCATAAAGCATATAGAACAACACATAGGTAAAACACTCAATGACATTGAGACTAAAGGCATCTTTAAGGAGAAAATAGCACTCTCCAAAGAAGTGGAAGCAGAAATAAACTGATGGGGATATATTACACTGAGAAGCTTCTGTATCTCAAAGGAAATAGTGCCCAGGATACAAGAGTCACCCACTGAGTGGGAGAAACTATTCACCCAATACCAATCAGACAAGGGGCTAATATCCAAAATATACAAGGCACTGATGGAACTTTATAAGAAAAAAAAAACATCTAATCCCATCAGAAAGTGATTCTTTATGCTACCAGAAGATATTTTTTTTCTGGCTCCTGACTCATGAGGTAATATTAAAATATATTAAACTCTTTCTGACATGGAATCATTTTGTGGATTCTTTAGTTATTGGAGATGGCAAACGTGCTTTTATTTTCCTAGTTGTATGTCTTAGTCTTATGACCAGGTTCATTCTACTCCACCTGTTCTTTGGTATTTTAGATTATTGCTTTCTAGGGAAATATCTTGCATTTTCCACCTAAATTAGACTTCAATATATATATTTTCCAGAGTCTGTATTATTTATTTGCTCTGAGTAGTGTTTCTACCACATTCCAAGAACATACCAGCTGAAAATTTCATCAGTATTTTATTCATTCCTTCTTTAAGATCACTAATAAAGTTGATTAAAAAGATAGAAAAATATGAGATGTGAAAGATAGAAGATCCAGGAGACTATGAGTTCAAAAAAGAGAGGCTAAGAGAGCATTAAGAAAACCTTGGTTTGTTTTAGTTTTGAATAATGTTTGGCAGTTTTCAGGGATTACTCTGGGCTCTGTGTTCAGGCGATTGTATTAGGTATCAGGTTGCATGTAAGACAAGTGACTTATGTGCTGCATTATTGTTCTTGTCTTAAGTAGTGCATTTTGAAATTCAGAACATTGTGAGCTTGTTTGGAGGTTCTAGCGGGGGAGCACTGTCACTTATATACCACAGACTGAAAAATGGTCTGTCTCTATTTCAGGGAAGGCCATATATTAGACCAAGGGTACAGCTTTTGGAAGGACAGATGTGGAAGGATGAGGTAGGAATGTGACACCTTCCTTGAGGCCAGATTAGCTGAAAATCAAATGTAACATTCAATGGGGTGACAGGCATTGCAGCTGGACTGCCCTCACCTCCTAAAATTTAGAAAAATGAGATTAGAGAGATAGTACGGAGAAAAGGAGACTTGTCTGTCACAAGGCAACTCTGTTTATTTCCTCATACCACCTATGTTCCCTCTGCATCACCAGGAGTGATCACTGAACACAGAGGAGTAAACCCTGAACAGTGATCAGGGTTCAGTGATTCCTGAACACAGACAAAGTCATCAGAGGTGTAAACCCTGTACACAACAGGATTTGATCCAGCATTGCCCTCTGTCCTCAGCCCCAAATTTAAAGCATTTAACTGAGTGGTTGTAGGCTACAGTGAAAAAAAAAATGAAGCAAGTAGAAGTAAAATTTAGATCTCCCAATTCCAAAGCCCATGACATTTCCTGTTTCCTTCTTTGTTATGTTTTTATTTTCAGTTCACGGTGCTTCCTCCTGGTGGGCTCAGGGAACCATCTAGGGCTCCAGGGATCAAACCTGAGCCAGTCTCAGCCCAACCTGTTGTCCTATCTCTCTAGCCCCGTTCTTGGATACTTTCAAACATCATCGTTATTCCAGGGATATTTTATATGTTTTAAAAGTGATTTTCTCAGTTGTACAAATAATATTTATAAGACAAAGATAGTTACTATTGGACCTAAACACTCATTGCACTGACTTTGGCAGAGTTTTTTGAGAACTTGTTAAATGAGAGTTAAATTTAACTTGTTAACTTCTTAAATGAGAGTTTTCTCAGCAGTGAAAATGCCTGAAATTAATTATAATTGCTAAAAGTATACTGTATATATTTGTTGCA
The DNA here is from genome assembly GCF_024139225.1 of Suncus etruscus. Classification (NCBI taxonomy): domain Eukaryota; kingdom Metazoa; phylum Chordata; class Mammalia; order Eulipotyphla; family Soricidae; genus Suncus; species Suncus etruscus. Next base: position 33,864,877 of record NC_064848.1, read on the forward strand.
CATTTCCTGTTATATTCTCATATGCTTGGCATGTTTTTAGGGTAAAGTGTCCCTTTAGTATGTAGGATTCTATTAATGTTTAAAGAGAAAAAAAATCATTCTACTACTAGAGCTTTAAAAGTTTGCTCAGTGTAGACCTTTATTATAATAAAAGACTAGAAATTCTTTTCATCTGTTCCCTATATATGTATTGTAGTGGCTCCTATTCCCTATACATTTATTGTGGTGCCAAGGACATATCATTTCACTATTCAAAATTTCAGTTCTTTATATTTTTTTCTGTGTTATAGCATAGGGATATGCCAAAAAAAAAAAATCAGGTGAGATTCTTTAAAAATGTTAAGCCCACATGGTCAAAATGACCAAAATTAGAAAGTCTTGAATAAATGAATAATTCCTTATACTGTGATTAAACAGGAAGGAAATAAAATACAAGCAGTAAAGAACTTGACTTACTGCAATCACTGATACCACATATTGCTCCTCGATCACTACCAGGAGTTATTCTTAAACACAGGAAGAATCTCTTTCTTTTTCTTTCTTTCTTTCTTTCTTCTTTCTTTCTTCTTTCTTTCTTTCTTTCTTTCTTTCTTTCTTTCTTTCTTTCTTTCTTTCTTTCTTTCTTTCTTTCTTTCTTTCTTTCTTTCTTTCTTTCTTTCTTTCTTTCTTTCTTTCTTTCTTTCTTTCTTCCTTCCTTCCTTACTTCCTTCCTTCCTTCCTTCCTTCCTTCCTTCCTTCCTTCCTTCCTTCCTTCCTTCCTTCCTTCCTTCCTTCCTTCCTTCCTTCCTTCCTTCCTTCCTTCCTTCCTTCCTTCTTTCTTTCTCTTTCTTTTTCCTTTCTCTCTTTCTTTCTTTTCTCTCTCTCTTTTCTCTCTTTTTCTCTTTCTTTCTTTCCTTCCTTCCTTCCTTTTCCTATCCTTTCCTTCCTTCCTTTTCCTTCCTTCCTTCCTTCCTTCCTTCCTTCCTTCTTTCCTTCCTGCTTTCCTTCCTTCCTTCCTTCATACCTTCCGACCTTCCTTCCTGCCTTCCTTCCTTACTTCCTTCCTTCCTTCCTTCCTTCCTTCCTTCCTTCCTTCCTTCCTTCCTTCCTTCCTTCCTTCCTTCCTTCCTTCCTTCCTTCCTTCCTTCCTTCCTTCCTTCCTTCCTTCCTTCCTTCCTTCCTTCCTTCCTTCCTTCCTTCCTTCCTTCCTTCCTTCCTTCCTTCCTTCCTTCCTTCCTTCCTTCCTTCCTTCCTTCCTTCCTTCCTTCCTTCCTTCCTTCCTTCCTTCCTTTTTCTCTCTCTCTCTCTTTCTGATTTTGGCCACACCTGGTGACACTCAAGGGTTACTCCTTGAGTTCAGAATCGCGTTCAGAAATCACTCCTGGCTTGGGGGACCTTATGAGATGCCTGGGGATAGAACCGCAGTCTGTCCTTGGCTAGTATGGGCAAGCAGACGCCTTACCGCTTGCACGACTGCTCCGGTCTCAGAAAGAGCCTTTCTATGAACTTTAAGTAAAGATAGGTAGATTTTAACTTGAGAGATCAAGAACTCATCATTGACAAGAAATAGCTCTTATTAGAGAAATTAAGAGCCTCAAGATAATCTTTATCTAAAATAAATACTATATTTATAGTATTTGATAGAACAAAATTATTTATGGTGGGTGTATTCTAAGAACTTGTCTTAGACATGCTTTTATACTTCTTTTGATACTAAAATTGCTAAAAAGTGGTGGTCTAGGTAATCCAAATAGTAATTTTATGTAAGTATTATAGCACAGTATACTTTGCTCAAATAGTGTATGTGTGATCAGCATATATTAAGGTAATAAATAAGTACATACTAAAGTTAATGATATTGTTGTTAACAGGAGACCTTCTCAATTAATTACACAAATGTTATTGGTAGAATGAAACAAGGGTCAAGACCTTTTGATTTCTCATCAAATTCTTTTTATGATAGTGTTTTTTTTCCAGAATGAATAAGTCAATGAAAATTACACAACCATTATTTTAAAAAAAATCCAGGCACTTCTAGGAGACAGGTGTGGTAAATGGGAACAAAACATCTACTCCTTGGGTTCCCCTAGTGAATAGCTGAGCAATTTAAGTGTGGTCCTATACAACTTAATGAGGTGTTATCATTACCTAGCAATTCTTGGTAGAAAATCAGTTCCCTTACAATCCTAAAAGTTCTTGAGAACTGGAACTTATTGGTCTCTGAGGGAGAAACTTCTTTCTGTTAGAAATTCTATATTCAGGACCCTAGACCTCCCTGGTTTTTGTTTTATTTAATTTAGTTTTGTTTGCTTATTTTTCTTTCACTCTGAGCACACAAGTTAGCGAAATACGATTAGAAAATTGACAGTAGAGCTTAGTTACATGGGTGCAAACTAATTTCTTGTAGTTTTGCTAAACTGGTCTTGCAAATATTTGCTCAAGTTCCACCCATATTTGACTTTTCACGGGGACTTGGACATCATGTATGTTATTTTAATAGATGGCATTTCTAAAATAAAAGAAATATACAATTCTCAGTGAATTATCCAGATTAAATCTGAATTGTGAAACTTTGATATTTAACCTCTTTAAACTAAATTTTCTTCATTTTTAAGTGGAGAAATTATCCTCATTTTATTGGTGTGGTTCTTATTTACTCCAGTAGTATAATGTCCTATGCACTTAAAGTTTCAATAAAAGAAAATTCTTATTTTTATAATATTTTCTTTTTTCTAAAAGTTTATAACTTTTGGTTATTGGGTCACCCTGGTAGTTGTCCAATTGTACAGTTGGCTCTTATGTTTAGGGATCCCCTTGGTGGTGCTTGAGGAACCACCATGGTGCCAAGAATTGCAATGGGCATGGGGTGGGAGAGAGTCAGCCACAAAGGCAATTACTTTACCCTTATACTATTTTAATAACACATTTTGAATTTTTATTTACATAATTTTGATTTTGCCCAAAGTGGATTACAAATCTTTCACAGTAATATTTTAGGTACATAGTGACATTGAATCAGGGGAATTCCCACCACCAGTGTTGTCCTCCCCCACCCCTGTTCCCAGCATGCATCCCATATTCCCCTCCTTTGACCTTCGGATTGCTAGAATAAGTGATCCTCTCTGTGTCTAGCTTATTGTAGATTGGGTTTATATTCTGTTGTCATTGGTTTTGGATTTGGTGTTTAAGTATGATAATTTTATATTTCTACTCAATGTTCAAACACTGTTTGATCTTGGTACCCTCCATTATTTCCCCCTCAATTTGTGAGGCAGAACAAGATGGTTCAAGTTATGTGGTTCTGTTTGGAGAGAAGAAAAAAGAAAGAAAAAGGGGGGGTAAAAATCAAACAAGAAAGAAATGGGAGGAGTCCTTCCATAGGCTATAAATATCAATTTAAGAGAAGAAAGGGGAAAAGGAAGAAAAACATAAAAAGCATACCCCCCAAAAAATCAAACAAAAGAACCTGAAAAGCACCGCCACAATAAAGACAACAACCAAACAATAACCATGGTCCTGAAATAAAAAAAAAAGCACAAAAAAAAAGAAAAACAACACCAACAACAATAACAAAAAATTAATTTGTGCTTTTTTTTGCATAGGCACAGTAAATATTGGGGACATTAGAAAGGGAATTCCCTTGGCCTAAGAGATAAAGGGTTTTTCTGCCCTTGAAGCATACTGTCATGGGAATAACTACAGGCTCCGAACATACTCTTAATCTCTCCCCTAGGTGCTTTTGCGGTGTCTGGAAACTTTCCACTTAGTCGTGATGATAAAATCAGGCCTCAATAACTAGAGATCTCAGTATTTGCACAGGTCATAGGATGGAGAGTAGAGTGAAGTCTTTCTTTTCATTTCTAGAAGTTCTGTTCCAACACTGTAATTTTAATCAGTCTTGCACCAAATCCTAGTATGAAGCCTAGAATAGAGTCTTTCATTATGTTTCTAGAAGTTCTGCTCAGTTGCAGTTGTCTCAGCTAGACCTCTGGGATTTGAGATCTTGGTTGCTGTATTGGTCGTAGGCCAAAGCCTAGACTAGGGTCTTTTTTATTGGTCCCAAAATAAGTACTCCCCAGTCATGGTTGTCACAGTCAGTCTTCTGTAGTTAACAATCCTGGCTTTTGCACAGATTAAAGGATGACATGTCTTCTGATTTCATCTTATTGTTAGGTAGTGCGGTAAGACAACCTGCTCTTAGACCTAGTTGTTGACATTTCCTCATTGTCAGGATGTCATATCGAAACTGGTTCATATTGGTGTCTGAACAGTATTAAGAATGTCCCAGAGGGAGTTTGGTTCCTGGAGCTGTTGCAGAGAACCATGTCAGATCTATGTCTGAGACCTAAGGTTCGAGGTTGGATGGTCACTGTCTAATCACATGGTGTCTAAGTTAGGACCGCATGACATATGTTAAAGTTGGGAGGCGCCCCTGTATTGTAAAATGTATGAATTTTTATCCCTAGTAGTTAAGAGCTTGTTTTTATATGTAAAATTTCCCCCTTTTTAGTATACCTTCGCAAAAAGAAATGGTGCTATATTATACTCCTGGTACATTTGGGGGTGAGAGTGACAGGCTCCATCATCCCTGTGCCCTGGTTTTAACCTGATCTTTTATCCCAGGCAAAACTTTTTCCTGTAGGTTTTTGTACCTAGCAGAACCAAAACAGGTGAAGTTAAGAACAAGAAGAAAACAAAAACAAGATAATATATGTATATATATAAAGGAAAAAATAAATAAAAATGAGTATAAAAATAATTAAGGGAACAAACTGATGCAGGAGACTATCTTACATTTGGGGGATAAACAGGTTAAGAGGTAATATTATAGAGGTCTTAAACTTATAAAGGAAATATAGGCTTCCGCATTGTCTTTTGAGATATTCTTGTGGGGGTGGGATCCAGGGCACATTTTCATCCCACACCCTGGTCTTGTTGAGTTTCAGAAATGACCTGCAGCTGAAAAGGCTTGGGTAGAGTTTTTGCACTGGGGGTCCTTCCAGAGCTGAATCTGGTATTAAGCAACAGTCCACATTTGGGGTGGTAAGAAGAAGGGCTACAGAGCATGAGTAAGCAGGAGTGTTGATTGTGGTTTCTTGCTGGGGCACAAGATGTGGGGTGAATGGGTGTCCCTTCACTTTGGAGCTGGGTGATGACTTATTGGGGCACGAGGTCAATCTTGATACCTAATGGGTTAATAACTGAGGGTAAAGAGCATTTATAAGGTAGGATATCAAATTGGAATAGGGGGTGAAGGGATAGTAGAATTTCTGAAGAGGGGAGGAGGGCTTGTACATAGGAGAGGTTATATACACTATAGGCATGGTTCATTTAGAATTTAGGTTTGGCTCTCATAGAGGAGTCCTCTCTATGTACCCATGCCCATATAAATACAAATATTAGTGATTTACTCTTAAGGTGTTGTTAACAGTCTGACCCTAATAGGATGGGTCTGAGTTCTTAAAGACTGGTTAAATTAATATAAATAATTAGCTTAGGTATGGCTTAAGAAAGAGAGGAAGGGAGAGCAAAAGATAAGAGACAGAACAGAAAATAGGAAAATATAGTAAAAATAAATTTAAAAAATGTAATAATAAAATAAATTTAATAAATTAAATGAAAGAGATTGGGTTGGTGGGTCGGAGTTGGGAGGTTTTCCCATTTTCTTGGCATTTTGTCAGTGATGGTGTTGGGCCTTGCTAAATTCAGAGTTATTGCCAGAGCAATTTAGGAAAACCATAGGTTTAGTGTCTCGAGTACTAAACAATGTGGTAATGAGGCCTACCTATGTAGGTGGCTACCCTGTCTGCTGCATCTTTTTACATGTGTTTAGGACTTAACATATGAATTGTTTGAACAAGGGTTAAGTACTTCCTTACTAAATTTTCAAAATCTTTGCATTAATATTCAATAGATAATGTTAAGCATTGTATGCAAAATTTCCCAAACTCATACTGAATTTCTCAAACTTAATTGAGAGAAAAATGTCCCCATGGCTATATCAGTGAATAAGTGAACACAGCTTAAAAAATATACCTTATCTGGAGTAATCTTCAGGAAGAGTGGATAACATTTGAACTTTCAAATTCAAACAAAAGCTCTGACTATTCATTTTTTAATTCTTTCCCAGCTTGGGGGATCATGTTGTATTGGGGATTGAATCTGGCCTCCAGTCTGATAAATTTGCTCTCATTCCTTTGAAAAGCTCTGACTCTAGAGCGTGTAGGAAGTTTAATGGCAATTGCCTGATACTTGGGTTATATAGAAATGATGGATGAGTCAGGAATTGTATCTTACGGTCACAAGACCATAAGATTCATTTGAAAGGAAATTAGATTAATTTTCTCAAGAAAACCTCTGCCAGAAAAAGTTAATTGAAGAGAGAAATTGGGAGGGACTCCATCTCCTAGTATAAAGAGTTGCTACAATAAAAAGGCTTCCCATTTAGGATTGGATTTCCCAGAATCTTGCTTCTTTACGTGGCTAAATCACTAGCTTTCATTAGTGGAATGGGAACAGAAATGATGTGTGCCATTTTGATCTAGGCTTCATGACTGTGCTTTTTTTCAGATTTTTTTGTCTTTCCATTAAAATTATGAAAATATTGCCAAAGTCCTTGTTGGTGATATCACAAAAGCGAAGTCAGGGTCTGATTCATTAATGTAGGAAAGCTGTGTGCTAATCTGTAAACTCTCATAGGCTGTCATACAATGAGAAAAACAACTGTGATAACACACTGATGTTTGGGGGTGCATTTATCCTAGCAATTGGTATTTCTGATATAGCACAATCTCAAAAAAGAGTTTATTTTTTCTGTTATAGATAAATATTTTTTCTTTTTTTTCTTTTTTTCTTTTTTTTGTTTTTTGTTTTTTTTTTTTTTGCCACACCCAGTGATGCTCAGGGTTTACTCCTGGCTATGTGCTCAGAAATCGCTCCTGGTTTGGGGGACCATAGGGATGCTGGAGGATCCAACCGCGGTCTATCCTAGGCTAGCAGGCACAAGCCACTTGAACCACCACTATGGCCCCCAGATATATATTATTTCTTAAAAGAGTTCTATTAGACATAGATAAGCGTTCAGTTTGAGGAGCTGAATCAAAGTGTAAGACAATCTCTTCTGTTGGAGAAGCTTCTAGTTGCAAAGACAATGAATGGCATAGGACACAGCTGCCACAAGATACTTACTGGTGCACTTATTTACTTACTTCCATGAAAGCTTTTATTTCAACTCATTAATTATTATTTTTTAATAAATAAGGTTTCCAGCTTCAAATATTTAAAGTGTTCAGTGTGATGACTTAATGTATATATGAGTGTTTTTTTTTGTTTGTTTTTGTTTTTGTTTTCGGGCCACACCCAGTGACGCTTAGGAGTTGTTCCATACAACTATCACTCTGATCCCTGTGTACATATAAGTTTTCAACGGATTTCTCCACTGAGTTGATGAGTACATTCATCCATCCATATACCTTTTTGTGTGTATGAGAACATTTAAGTTCTACTTCTGCATGGAATTTCAATTATACTACACAGTGTATAATTGCCATCCAACAACATGTAACACACTAGACTCTCTCATCTCAGTAATTCTTAGTAATTCTCTCATCTAAGTGATTTTTAATTGTGAGAAAACTCATTCTTAGGGCTTTAACTAGTATTTTGTTTTCTTGTTTGGTTCATTTATTTTCTCTTTTATTGAACAAATGTTTGAATATGTACACTATGCAAGAAACTTAATAATGAGTAATATCTCAACATTTTTCTCCAAGATTTGAGAGAAACACATATACACAGTCTCAGTAAATGTGATAAGGCCTTTAATGAAGAAAAAAAAAAAAAGAACTCTGTTATGCTAGATCAGAATGTCAGATTCATGCAGAAGGATTCAGGGATTATGCTCAGAGAAGTCATGCTTCAAAGTGTTCTGGAGAAGAAATTTGCAGGAAAGTGAGACAGAGCCATTTAAGGTGTGCTGGGATAAGCAGCACAAGTAAAGACAAAGGATTGACAAAATGCTGAATGACAAAAGCAGGAGTAAAGCAAGATGAAAAGGCAGTAGTGAAGCAACAATTTAATGTAATCAGTATTGATAATATTTTCTAAGTAAAAAGTATTTGCCATAGAACTGGTACACAATCCATATTTGTGAAATGCGTAAATAGCTTACTGAAAGGGTTACTATTTCTTCTACTTGTGGACTAGATACTATAAAAAATTCAACAAGATTCAACAGATAAATTTCCAAAAAATATAACACTTTATTAGAAGATAGTCCTTTGGAAAATATTTTACTGCTATATAGATTTTCATTATAGGCATAAGAGATGAGAAGCTTATAATTTTATGTTTTTGGAATTATAACTACAATATTATTTGTTACTACCTTGTAATATCAGGATAAAGAACATGCCCTGAGGTGATAGTAGAAGAGAAAAGAAATAAGACTTGGTTATTGAGTTTCTTATTGAGAACATGTGCAAATGGAAAATGGAATGTTGAAAACATTCCTACAAAGCTGAAGGTTGTTTATCCTATAGTACAATCAATCCTTAGTATGCTAGTATAAATAAAGCCTTCAGAAAATCAAAGATGCCAGGCAGGACTTGAAATTTTGTTTGTATTCTCATACACAGGCAACATTAAGAAAATAGTGGCTATAAAATAATTTGGAGGTTGTACGCAAGGATAGAAAACTTATTTGGATTCAAAACAAAAGCATTATTTTGAATTGGAAAGCAACTATGCATACTGGTTAATGCATTTTGCAAGCAAAGAACTAAAAATGCCAAACTATCACTATCTATTCCCAGAAATATTGAACAAAAAGATGATAGTTATTTCCAAATGGCACCACTACCCACAATTACTTTAGCAGGAAGTTTAAAGTCCCACTGGAAGCATTGAACTTCGCCTTTCACTGGGAAAATCTGGAGGTAAGGATTTAGTACAACAGGGTTATGAAATATATTCTGTGCCAACTATTTTAATTAGCATGAAAATGTCCAATTTGATGATGTTTAAAACTTTACATAGCTGTATACTAAAAAGAAGAATTTCTCATAATTTCCATTTTCTTTTTTTATGGGGTGTTTTGGCAAAATCTCTTCTGACCATAAACAAGCAAGACTTGATGGGAGATAATTTGAGTACCATTACCTGCATTTATACCCTGGAGGAAATTATGGAAAGAGCCCAGAATTCCTCTTTTATAGTTCATTTTCCATCTGACTACAATCCAAGATTTACCTTTCCTAATGCACTCTGGATTTGTAGGGGTAATCTACCAGGGGTTATTTTGATATGATTCTAATTTCAAATTCCTGGGAGAGTCTAGAATTTTCACCTATAAGTTTTACCATTCCCTGTAGAAGCATTTTATCACTAGACTAATGTGGGAAGCTGCATGGATCTAGAGCAAATTGAAGTTTCTGAGACATTTTTCTCTCCTGTCTTTATGCGGTTTAGCATAAGCCAGAGCTCAAAGGAAATAGCTCACCACAAAAACTTGAAAAAACTTAGAAGTTTTCAACCAGATAGCTTGGAGAAGTGAGATAACATCTAAGACCCTGGCAACTATAGCCAGAACCAATTAGCTTTAAAGACACGTCCTGTTGAATTTTAACACCTTGGTATGCCCTCTTTAACACCTTGGTGGGCCCTCAGTTTACATGCAGGTTGGAACATTTTGTGGTGAAAAGCTTGACCTAGTTACTGCTAGTTTTCCCCCCTCCCCATTTTATGCTATTATGATACATAGAAAATATGTAGTTAAGATAAAGCAATAGAAATTTGTAACAGGTATTGCTAGCCCTATGCCTTATTTGGACATTACCTTTGCCTCAGGCCTGATTGACAGGCTGAGCACGCCTCCCTTTATGCATTTTCTATATAAACAGTGTGTATCCCAATAAATTTCGCTTTTGAACAGCATCAGTTGTCTTAAGCCTGTTTCTATTAACCTCTCACAGTTCTATTACAGCATAAGACCGGATCTGCTCGGGAAACCTGCGAATAACTAGCGACCCTTAACCAACCACTCCCGCAGGTCGGGGGTCCCCCTCCGGGGGTCGCAGACTAAGATACTATCTCTCAGAGATCCTGTTCCTATGACCTGGTGTGCTGGATACACAATTGTGGTGACTCTTTCCACATGCTAACTTTCTCTGTTCTTGGGAGGCTAACAAGATGGATAACATCAACAAGTCCCCTTGCCCTATGTCTGGCTGGACCCCTCAGTCAAGTCACTACCTTTGTTAGATGGCCCTCTACATGACTCTCACCAGGTCCAGGTAAATGCTTTTTTCTCTTACCCATATCACCTGGATGATGGTATCTGCATTGTAACTGCCCAAGTAATGCCAAACTTGGCTTGGGTTTCTGTGTACCTTGATCTCAACTCTACAGAGTTCTTTTGTTAATATCTTCTTCATTACGCCAAGTTATATTATTTAATAAATAATAAAAAATATTTTAAACTTTAATCTCATGCAGCATATGGTATGGTGTTTGGTATATTATAGGTGATAGCTAAATAAGTGTAATTTCAATAAATGTGTGAAATGTTAATTGAACACTTCAAGTGTCAAATTTTTAGGCTCATGAATAATATATTTCCTTCAAAGAGATTAGAATACTTTGTAAGTAATGTTTTAGAATCCTCAAACTTCAAAATGACTTACATAAAAAAATATGTTGAATATAGTTTTTCAAGTTATATGTTTAGTATACAATTGAAAATTGGGATGAGTCAGCCATTATTTACTACCTTTATATGAGTTTATCAAAAGGATTTTCTTATCTCTGAGTCTGAGAAGATAACTATAATACAAGTGATTATCAAGAATAAAGATAGTTTTTTTATTCTATTTTGATTTTAACTATATATGTAGAACTTCAGAGGTATTTGATGCTTTAATTTCACTTAAAAGCTGTTCCCCTCTCTGTGCTCTAGGTTGGCCACATGTAAAGCAAGTGCCTTAATCCCTGGACTATCTCTTAAGTCTTAATTAAATTTAATTAAAAAGTTTAAAATGGTCTTCAAGTTAGCCAAATGTATAAAGTAAGAATGTTGGTTTAGGGGAAAGAGATACATTAAGAGAAACTAGTAGAAGATCTTGCTCTTCAAAAAAATTAAGATAGAATTCATAGTGGGAGGTGGTTGCAAGATTTAACGATTATTTAAGAGGGAGAAGAATGACTTTAGGTAGGTAATGGTGGAGGATAAAGGAGATGGGTAGGAATTTCTAAAAATTATGGATACCTCTTTTCAACTTGCATGGGAAAGAAGTACTGCACAGCATAGGAATACTAGCTTTGAGAATCCTGTGGATGCTATTATTGATTTCTGTTGTAAAATAATCTTTTAGAATAGATCTCTATAAAACACTGTGGACTTATTTAAGCTTTGTACCCTTTAGTCTATCATTCTCCTTTATCCCCTAGTAAAATTAATGCTACTCTATTCTGTACTTAAAATATTCAAGTGGGTAAATCTGAAGATCTTAAGTGTTCTCAGCACACTTGCGCTAATGCACACACATAAAACAAAGACAGACAGTGCTTACAATAGCAGTCACCTAGAATTTCTCAGATACCTGCAGTACTACCAGGTTTGATTTATCTAGTCTTGACTCAGCAGGGTTTTTCTAAGGATTGCAGGTGTCTAAACTATCTGGGGAGACAACATAAGCCTGCAATGACAGTTGAAGATCTGTTTCATACACACCTATTTTGGGTATGTGTACAAAGTATATGTATAAGCTCATGGCAATGCCAAGAGGCATGAGAAGAAATGGAAAAGTAAGATTTCTTAGTGCAGGAACTTGGAACTAATACAATGGCATATCCCTTTGTTGTATTGCCCAAACAACTGAATTGTCTGAATTCAGGGTTAGAGAAATACTCTTTATTTCATTAACGGTGGAAACTGGAAATTCAAATGTCAACAGGCATGGATCCTCGGAAGAGGGAATAATGTAATCTACAACTTAACGAAGTCTTTAAGACCTCTGGTTTCAAATTATATTTGTATAATTTGGTTTCTATTTTTTCCAATGGTCTATGATATTAAGTTTCTACCATCTTAAAAGCACAAATAGTTATTTTTGCTTGAATAATTTTGTAATCAGAAACGTGTCCACTAAAGGAAACGTATCAGTCATTACTATGCCTGCATGGCTCCATTTTGCAAGTAAAAAAAAAGAAACTTGTATTCTCTGGTATAGGGCAATTTTCGGTACAATTATAATTGTCCAATAGAAATTATTTTAAATTCATGCAGCTAGATCAATGATGATGATCTTGAATGATAAAACTACTTACTTTTTTGTAATGATAATAACAGTGAGATTAAAACATTTATTTAATTCCAATTATTTGGGCTCTTTTCAGTCATTTGCAGAGCACAGAGAATGGTATTTTGGAGAATATATGAATTTGAAACCATAAATAAATAAGTAATTTTTCTGTTATTAGTGAAGCAAAATAGTTTATTACAAGACATTTAGGGAGAGTGGGAAGAGAGAAAGGGAGCATGATATTGTTCAACAGATAACAGGGGCATTTCTAGAGTCAAAAAACTAGGAAAGGAATAGGTTTTCTTGCTTTTTTTTTTTGCTTGTTTTTTGTTTTGGGGCCACACTCAGCAGCACACAGGGGTTACTCCTGGCTTTGCGCTCAGAAATAGCTCCTGACAGGCGTGGGGAACTATATGGGAAGCCGGAAATTGAACCTGGTCCATCCTGGATCAACCAGTGCAAGGCAATAGCCCTACCACTAAGTTATCACTCTGGCCCCAGGAATAGGTTTTAGATAATTGCTACAGGTTATATAGCACAAAGACGCAGAACTGTTGTTACCTTGTTTCTGTGAAACTCTGCTGTTTCCATATTCTTCTCCTTCATTACAAGTTTTTGGAAGCTGGGCCTATTGCCCCAGAGTAACTTCTGTTCCTGAAATTATCAGTACATTAGAGAAACAGGTTCTCTAAGCAGAATCAATTGACCTTCCTACCTGATACCTTCTTGCTAGAAGTCTACTGACTTCATACTCTCTTTATAATGCTAGTATATTAGCATATAGTTAATACATATAACGCAGATACACTAAGACTAATTTATTTATGTACTAGAATGAACATGAGAATATTTTTAATAATAACTACAAAATTTGGTAGGTCTGTAATTGTGTATCTTCTTTGTCTCTCATTTGAATATTTAAATATGAGGTGTAATAATGTGGATTTGCAAATCAACACGGAAGCTTCTAGTTTACGTGAAAAATTGGATGAAAGGGTTGAAAACTTTCTGTATCTAATAACTTAGGAAGAAGTTTGCTCTGCTTTTTATACAGGCACTTGGCATTATTTTGCAAAGAGAGAAAGGACTGGGCACATTCCTTTGCCCATCCCAAGTCAATAATTTATGGCATTTATTTAGCAGTAATAAAATAGAGGAAGTACATAAAATAACATAAGGAATGCAGCAAAGGAATTAGAAGTAACCCTTAAATATCTCATATTACCTATTCTTAGCAACATTGAGTGATGTTGAATTTTGGTAGGAATGTATGTGTGCTTGTGCATGCTCAGTACTCTTACAAGTTCAACTTGTAAAGATTGATACAATTAGAACTGCCCCCAAAGAAGTGATCTGAAATTCATACTGCTAGATCAAAAGCCTTTCCCTGCTCCAAATGAGCAATAACTGGATTGAATTACATTATGGAGACCTCCCAACTGCAGCTTAAATCATTTAAAATTTGTTTGGTATGGCACCTGCTGCTCACTTATTTTTAGGAGAGAAAAAAGTACATTCTTGAGCATAAGGACCTGGAGGATTTTTATACCCAAGGAAAAGACTAATGTGCCAGATTTGTGGGAGCTGAATTTTTAGAAGGGCAGCTTAATTCGCCTCTCTCTAGACTTTAAGGGACTGAGATCACAGCAAAAGCGCTTCCAGCATCCTAAACCCATATGTCCTTCCTGTAGGAATCTTAGTAGGAAGCCATTGTGATGTTTATGATCACTTGAGCTGCTGGCTTCAGTATAGATGACAGAAGGATGAGCTTAAGGAAAGAAGGAAAAAAGGCTGTAATTCCAAATATTTGTTTAGTTTTTCAGAGGCTTCTGTATTCATAATTCTTCAGGGCAACCTTTTGCATTTTAGGAAAGAGAAACTTGGACCTAATTACTTGGCGAGTTCACCATAACTTTTATACTTTGTGTATGATTTTCTTTGTGGCCAAAATTTTTATTATTATTTAAATTTTTAATATTTTCTTTATTTAAGCACCATGGCTACAGAAGTGTTTGTAGTTGGGTTTCAGTCATTGAATGTACACACACCACCCTTCACCAGTGTAACTTTCCACTCACCAATGTTCCGCATTTTCCTGCTCCCCAACCCCTGCCTGTCTTTGGGACAGGCATTCTACTTCTCTCTCTATCATTGTCATGGTAGCAGTTCAGTTAGTGCTCTAACTGCTCTTGCTCTTTTTGTGGTAAGCTTTATATTATGGGCTGGTCCTTCTGGCCCTCTTATCTATTGTTTCTGGATATTATTAACATATATTGTGTAATTATCTGCTGCCTTTAAAAAATGAGAATTAGAAGAAAATGCTGAAGCTGCACCTACATGTGAGAAAATACAAGTGAAATAAGAACATATATCTGTACTAACTATACGAGCTCTGAGGGTATGGGAACACATTTGCATGTTCAATATGGTTACCAACAATCATGTGATTATTTAAGTTTCAGCTAATAAAATGAATTCTTAAGCATTCAATTCCTCAGTTAACTCTAGCCACATTTCACTAGCAATATGTGGCCACTATATTAAATATTGCTAATATAGAATGTTTAGTAAGTCCTTTCCAAAGTAGCAAAGTAGTCTTTCCTATAAGAAAAGACTAAGGAGGCTCAGAGAGGTAGTAGAGCAGGTAGAATTCTTGCCATGCACGTGCTGACCAGGGTTCTATCTTTAGCACTGCTTATGGTTCCATAAATCTGCCGAGAGTGAACCTTGACTGCAGAGCCAGGAGTAAACACTGAGCAATTCTGAGTGTGGCCAAAAAGAAAAAAGGAAAATAAAAGACCCAGGAGAAAAAGATTTTAGCAAAATAGTCCTGTTCCCGTTACCCTCCTCCAACTTCCTGCCTATCTGCAGAGGGAGATCCTCCCATAGCTGGGAGAGGTCTGTTTGGTAATTTAAGGGATTTCCTGGGGATAGGGTGAGACAGAGGCTCAGCAGGAAGACTCAGCATGGAGAAAAGAGAGGCAGGTTGGGTGCAGAGAGGCTACTTAGCTTAGAAGCCATGCAAGATATGATATGGCATTTATTTATTTATTTATTTATTTATTTATTTATTTATTTATTTATTTATTTATTGTCGCACCCGGTAGCGCTCAGGGCTTACTCCTGACTCTACGTTCAGAAATCTCTCCTGGCAGGCTCGGGGGACCATATGGGATGCCGGGATTCGGACCACCGTCCTTCTGCATGCAAGGTAAACAACCTACCTACATGCTATCTCTCAGGCCTCGGTTAGGACTTCATGTTTTCTGAAATCTGACTGCTGTGGATCATTTCCTCGATGTTATTCTGAACCTACAGACCTGCCAGGCTGAAAAGGGACTGCAGGCGCCAGGCCGAGCTGAGAAAGGCCTCATCCATTCATCCATCCATCCTTGCACCATCCAGGACTCCATAATTAATATTTAATACAACAGGTTCCTGTAGTATATGAAAATATTTCCATAAGATTATTCTTGGATTTGTTGTAAATAAAAATATTTCCTTAGGATTGTTCTGTGACTATTGCCCCACATAGACCTTCCAGGCGGTGGCGCTGTTAAGTGGTCAATAAATAGCTTGATGGACAGGGGAAAGAGAGTCTTTTTGCCAGAGCTGGGAGCAGGCTGGAAAAGGACTCTCTGTCTCTCTCTCTCTTCGCCTAACCTTTTACACCCTAACCTTCTTGTCTGTGTGGATTATTATTTGCTGCGGATAAATGTTACCAAGATCTTCCCCCGAAAGGGGACAAAGGATGGGAATTAATTTCTCATCCTGGGAACTATTTGTGGATTCACAAAAACCCAACAAAGGATTTAACAGCACAGATTCACAAGGTTCCCATGTTATAAAATTAGAATGAAAATAACGTATTTACATGAGCTTATTTCTTTGAGTGAAACTAAGCTATTTGGAAATTTCAAGAACTTTCTAAGTACATATCAAATACATTTTACTATTGTTATCCATCTCTGACTTTCTAACCAAATCTCTAGTGTTCTATTCCCAATTTTAAGCTCATTCCCATCTCTACTTCCTTGCTCACATCATGGTTCCTATACAGAGAAAATCCTTTTGTTCCCTGTTGTGATTATTGTGAAGTTCACATTTATAAGTCAACTTTCTATGCTGACTCTGAAGACCATTGAAGCTCATATTAATTACTTTCTATTATAATATTTTACCATCTTCTACTTTTAAAAAATTTTGGAAACAGTTATCTTGTCTATTCTGAAATGACCATAATAACCTTATGATCGATCAATTTAAGGAAAATTTTCCTCACCCCCGGAAATTTAATAATTATAACTGTTTAGTTTATTTTACAATTTAAAAAATTAATTACTCTATTTAAGCACCATGGTTACAAAACTGTTTATGATTTAGTTTTGGTCATATGATATATACCATTCACCAAACCTTCACCAGTGCATATTTCCCACCACCAATGTTTCACATCCTTCTATGTATTTACCTCTGGGCAGACATTTTACTTCTCTCTTCCTTTTTCAGCTTTTTGACACTGTGGTTTGCATTATTGTTAATAAAGGGGTATCATGCATATCACTTTATCCCCTTTCAGCAATAAATTCTTGCTTAGAGAGATCAGTTCCAACTATCATTGTCATAGTGGATCCATCTATACCTTAATTGTACTCCTAGCTCTTTGCTGCAAACTTCCTGCCATTGACTTGTCTTTTTGGCCCTCATCTCTATTTTCTCTAAATATTAGACCATATTATCTTTTATTTTTCTTAGATTCAACAAATGAGTGAGATTGTTCAATGTCTATCCCTCTGACTCATTTTACTCATCATAATATTCTCTAAATCATACATAAATAAGCAATTTTCATTACTTTTTCTTAAAGGCTATGTAGTATTCCATTGATATATATACCAGTTTCTTTAACCACTCATTTGTTCTTAGGTGATTAGGTTGTTTCCAGATTCTGGCTATTGTAAATAGTGCTGCAGTGAACATAGAAATGCAAAGGGCTTTTTTATGGGGGGGAGTGTTGGATCAGGGGTAAAACCTGGCTCAGCACTTGTAAGTTGCTCCTGGCAGGCTCAGGACCATATGGATGCCTGCATTTGAACCACCGTCCATCCTGGATTGGCTGAAATGCCCTACCACTTTGCTTTCTTTCCCCTCCTTTTTTTGTTTTTGGCAGAGGGCTTTTATGTATGGTGTTCTGTTTTAGGTTCTTAAGGTATATCCCTAGAAATGGTATTGGTGGATCATATGGAAACTCAATTTCTAGTTTTTTTAAGTATTATACATATTTCTTCTCAAAAAGACTGAACCTATCTACATTAACACTTGCAGTGAATGAAAGTCCCTTAATCAATGCATTCATGAAAAGCATTGGTCATTCTTATTATTTGTTATGGGTACCAGTCTCTAAGATGTGAGATCATACCTTGGTTTGATTTGCATCTTCCTGATGATTAGTGATGTGGAACATTTTTCACGTGCCTTTTGGCCATTTGTATTTCTTCTTTGAGGAAATGTCTGTTCATTTCTTCTCCATTTTTGGATGGGGTTAGATTTTTTCCTTACTAAGTTCTGTCAGTGCATTGTATATCTTAGATATTAACCTTTTACTTGATGAGTACTGAGTGAATAGTTTCTCCATTCCATGGTTCTCTTTGTACACTAGTCACTGTTTCTTTTGAAATGAAAAAGTTTCTCAGTTTAAAGTAGTCCCATTAGTTTGTTTACTTCCACTTGCTTTCCCAGTGGTGTTTCATCCTTGAAGATATCATTATTACATTTTCCTATATGTACCTTATGGATTCAGGTCTAATATCAAGATCTTAATTCTATTTCTATTTTGATTTTACCTTTGTGATGATATTAAGTATAGGTTTGAGTTCACATTTTTTATGTAGCTGACCAGTTTTCTCAGCATCACTTGTTGAAGAAGTTTTCCTTGCTCTACTTTGTATTTATTTCCCCTTTATCAAAGATTAACTTTATATTGAGGGTCAGTCTCAGAATACTTAAGTCTATTCCATTGACCTGAAGAATCCCTTTATTTTAATACCCTATTGTTTTAATGACTACTGCTTTAAAGTACAGTTTAAATTTGGGGAAAGTATGCCTCCCACTTGTTTCTTCCCCAAGGATTGCTTCAGCTATTCTTGACATTTATTGTTCAAAATGAATTTCAAGAGTATTTTATCCACTTCTTTGAAAAAAATCTTATGGGTATTGTTATAGGGATTACATTAAATATATATAATGGGGGCCAGAGAGATAGCATAGGAGGTAAGGCATTTGCCTTGCATGCAGAAGGACGATGGTTCAAATCCCGGCATCCCGTATAGTTCCTGAGTCTGCCAGGAGCGATTTCTGAGTGTAGAGACAGGAGTAACCCCTGAGCACTACCAGGTGTTACCCCCTCCCAATTCATGGACAGGGTATACGTCTCCATTTCCTTGTGCCCTCCTTTATTACTTAAAGCAATGTTTTGAAGTTTTCTTTGTATAGGTCTTTTACTTTTTTTAAGTTGACTCTGAGATATTTGTTTTTTTGTTTCTTTCTTTTTAAATTTTGGCCACACTCAGAAATTATCAGGATTTACTCTTGGCTCTTCACTCAGAATTACTCCTGACAGGTTTGAGGGACCATATGGGATGCCAGGGATCTAACCCGGGTTGGCCACATGCAAGGCCAATGCCCTACCTACTGTGTCATCATTCTGGTCCCAGTACTTGATTTTCTGAGACACAATTGTGAATGGAATAGTTTTTTAATGACTCCTTTTTTCTTTCATTATTACTATATAAAAACCATGTATTTTTGTGTGTGAATTTTGTAGCCTGCCAATTTACTATACAAATCTATTGTTTATAGAAGAATTTTGGTAGAATATTTAGGATTTAATAAATATCATGTCATCTACAAACAGTGAGAGCTTAACTTCTTCCTTTCCTATATAGATGCCCAAGGTATCTTTTTTTGCCTAATTGCTATGACAAGTACTTCAGTACTATGTATATATAATATTATATATTACTATATTGTATTATATACATTATATACGACATTACTATAATTTATATATATAAAATAAAAATATATGTAAAATATATGTAAAATATATTATATTATATAATGCTATATATTATATATCACTATATAATATATATGTAAAATCTATATGCAAAAAATTATAGACCAAAAAAAGTTAAAAGAACTGCTGATAATAGGTTTGAAGAAAGACATCAATAGCAACACAATAGTAGTAGAAGAATTTAAGTCTACCAAGTTACCCCTTGATAGATTAACCAGGCTAAATTATAACAAGGATATACAGGCTTTTAAGGAAGAATTGAAAGAGTATTTATTAATTATATATATATTTAATACATACTCTTAATATTATAATTAATATACTCTTTCAATTTATATATAAATTTCAATATAAATTTTAATTTGTATATATACATTTCAATATATATTTTAATTTATATATACATTTCAATATATATTTACATAGGGTTTTCATCACCAGAAAGCTGGATACACATTCTTCTCCAATGCACATAGAACATTCTAAAAGATAGGCCACATATTGGGCCATAAAAATACCTCCATAAAATAAAGAGGATAGAAATCATATCAACTGCATTTTCAGATCATGGTGCACTGAAAAAAATTAATTACAAAGATACATGCATAAATAATTTTAATATCTCAAAATCAAACAGCTCACTACTAAATATAAATGGGTCAGAGACTAAATAAAAGAGAAATCAAAAGATTACTGGAAACAAATGAGAACAAAGACACAGCAAAAGCAGTATTTGAGGAAAATTTGTAGCTTTACAAGCTACAGGAAGAAAGGGCCTAGATAAATAAATTAATGACAATGACATAGCTTAAAATATTAGAAAATGACCAAGAAAATTAATGAAAATGGTCAGGCATAAAAATAATAAAACCTAGAGCTGAAATTAATGAATTGAATGTCCAAAAATTAATTCAAAAGATCAATGAAAGCAAGTTCTTTTTCTTCGAAAAATAAACAAAATCAATAAGCCATTAATGAATCTCAAAAAGAATGTGAGAAACTTAACAAACAAAATACAAAATGAGAAGAGGGTGGTCATTATGGACACAACAGAAGTTTAAAAGTAATCAGAGATTACTTGGAGAAACTTTATGCCACAAAAGAAGAGAACCTTGGAGAAATGAATGCAGATGCAATCATCTTCAGCAAAATATTAGTAAATAGAGTCCAACAGATCATCATTTAGGTCATACATCATGACCACTTAGGATTTATTCAAGAGATATAAGGAATGATATCAAGAGATACATTTCAATCAATATATTGCACTATATAAACAAAAGGAAAAATAAAAATCATATTAGTAGATGCATAGAAAGCTTGACAAGGTACAGCACTCATTCATGATAAAACTCAGCAAGATGGAAATTGAATGACTTTTCTCAATATAGTCAAAGGCCATTTACCAAAATCCCATGGCAAACATTATACTCAGTAGAAAAAAGGTAAAAGCATTTCCTCTAAGATCTGGCACAAGAGAAGATTGCATTCTTTCACCATTCCTATTCCTATTTTATAGGAAACTTTAAAAATCCCTTGATTTTTAAGAAATGCCCTCTTACAACTTTTTTTACCCTTAAAGTCTGTGTAACCTTTTTTAAAGAAATGCCCTCTTTTAACCTTTTTAGGAAATGCCTTCTTATAACCTTTATTACCCTAAAGTCTATGTAACCTTTTTAAGAAATGCCCTCTTATAACCTTTTTTACCTTAAAATTTGTGTTGTCTGATATTATTATATCTACTTCAGCCTTTTAAAGGAAGTCCACTGCTTTAAGGATTATACTCCAACATTTGACACTGAGCCTGTGTTTACTCTGCATATTCAAGTATGTTTTTTGCAAGCAACAAAATGTTGGAATCAATTTTCTGATCCATTTTGTCATTTAGCTTTTCTCAACTGAGTGCATTTAGTCCATTAGCATTGAGACAGATGGTTGTGGTATTTTGTGCCATCATTTTGTAGAAGTTTGGTGTGTTTGTGGGGTTTATCTTTCTATAACATAGACTTTTCCATTCTTCTTTTAATGATGGTTTTGAGTATGTATTGTTTCTTAGCTGTTGTTTATCCCTCAAGCCATGTATTTTTCCTTCAACCTGAATAAAAGTCTGTCTGGGTGAAGTATTTGTGGATTCATTTAATTGCTTTTGGTCACTAAATTCTACCACTGCTTTCAGGCCTGGAGGGTTGCTTATGATAAATCTGCTGTGAATCGTAAGGATACTTCTTTGCATGTAATTTATCATATATATATTTATTTATTTAAACACCTTGATTACAAATATGATTGTAGTTTGGTTTCAGTCATGTAAAGAACACCTACCTTCACCAGTGTAACATTCTCATCACCAGTATTTTATCTTTTAATCCTCATGCTTTTAGTATTCTATATGTTGGTTTTATAACTGTGACTAGGATATGCCTTAGTGTGCTTATATTTGAGTCTCTTTTTAGATGGTACTCTTTGGATATCCAGGATGTGAATGCTGTACTTTTCAGCTCTGGGAACAACTGAACAACAATGTCTTTGACTGCTGCTTCTTTGGATGTTTCTTTCTTCTTCTATGAGAGTCCATTATTTTTTATGGTTGTTCCTGTTGAAATTATCCCAAAGGTGTTTTGTTGTCTGTTCATTCATCTTGAGAATTTTTTCCATTTTCTGTTGATTTATTTAAGCCTTTTAGTGCTAACTTCTGTTGTATGGAGGTGTTATGCAGCTTATCATCCATTCCCTGATTCTATCCTGAGAAGCTCTTAATTACCTACCAAGTTTTTCAGTCCTGTTATTTCTGTTTGAAGTTTTCTTAATTCTACCTTCATATCCTCTTTAGTCTTAATGGCTGTTTGTTCTATTGATTCCATGGTTTCTTTGAGTTCTTTAAACCTTCTCTGTTTCCTGTCAAAATTCCTTTTCAGAGAGGCTATACAGGTGGCTGGAACTAGTTATATCTTCTGAATTACCATTATCTTTTTTTTGTTTGTTTTTGGTTTTTGGGTCACACCTGGCAGCGCTCAGGGGTCACTCCTAGCTCTACGCTCAGAAATCGCTCCTGGCAGGCCTGGGGGACCGCTGTGCTATCCCTCCACGCCTCTCGAACTATAATTTTCATTCAGTAAGTATGGTGATGTTCTGAGTTGTTTCCCCATTGTGACCTTTGCTGGGAGGTGGTTTTTCTATATGTTCTAATGCAGCTGACTGACTAAAGGAAATGCACAGCCTTGAAGTGGAATGGAGCATCTGAGCTCCTCTTATGGTTCTCTGGCCCTTATCTTGGGTGAGGTGGCATATCCATGCTCCACTCACCTGTAGGTGAGTTTATCTGCACCCTATCTTCCAATTTTTAAATTTTTCCAATAATGCATTTCTTTTGATGGGTTGGTTTGTTTGGGGGGTCCACACCTGGTGACGCTCAGGGGTTATTCCTGGCTATAAGCTCAGAAATCGCTTCTAGCTTGGGGAACCATATGGGATGCCAGGGGTATCCAACCGCAGTTCATCCTAGGTTAGCTTATGCAAGACATATGCCCTACCACTTGCACCATCACTCTGGCTCCAATAATGCGTTTCTTAATTTAATTTTTTCTTTTGAATTTGAGTTTAAAATTAGGTATTTTGATATTTTAGTCTTCTTTACACTAGGAAAAATGTAAAGTTCTCCTTTTTCTTTTAAACCATTGATATTTTTGGTGGAAAATGTATTTTATTGAAAGTGCCTCTGCCTTTGTTTTCTCTATGTTCTCTCCTGATTGGATCATAATTTGAATTTTTGTAACCAGATCTATATAAATAGCACTATGTTATTATCAAAATATTACTAGGTGACATCCTGTCTGTATTCACTTAGAGTTTTTCATTTTGATCATCTGGTTAATGGAATTGTATAGTTTCTACATGTATAGGTTTTATATTTTCTTTTTGTAGCTGTTTATTACTATTATTTGTTGTTGTTGTTGTTGTCATTGATTTTGGTGCCACATCCAGCAGTGTTCAGGCCTTACTCCTATTTCTGTGCATAAGGATTATTCTTGGCAGGGTTTCAGGGAACCATATAATGTGCTGGGAATTAATCCTGGGTATGCCGTGTGCAAGGGAAGCTCCCTATCTGCTGTACTATTTCTCCTGCCTCTCCTTTTATAGTCTGTATAATTGTGAAGAGATATTTTCTTTCCTACTAAATCTTGTGGTCTACATTTAGTGTCTACTGATGGTTTTTCAATAGTGATGCTAGCAAAATGGAAATTTTCTAAGTTTACTTCTATTTTTTCCATTTTATTATTTCTCATAGTTGGATTCTGTTTTCTTTTATGGACTTTATAGTTTCCTTTTTTTTTGGTTTTTGGGTCATACCCAGTGGTGTCTGACTCTGTGCTCAGAAATTGCTCCTGGCAGGCACAGAGGACCATATGCAATGCTGAGATTGTCCGTTCCAGATCGGCTGTGTGCAAAGCAAATGCCCTACCACTGTGCTATCTCTCCATCCATAATTTCCTTCTTTTTTCTGTGACCAAATTTCTTAAATTTGATCATGGAATTCTTTCAAGCTATCTGTATGTTGTTCTTATAATATTCACATTGTCATTATTATTTGTTTTATTCTTCCTTGTTTTCTGGCACAATTAAGTATTTTTGTATTTTTCGGGCTGGAGAGATAGCATGGAGGTACGACATTTGCCTTGCATGCAGAAGTATGATGTTTTGAATCCTGGTATCCCATATGGTCCCCTGAGCTTTCCAGGAGCGATTTCTTAGCCTAGAGCCTGGAGTAACCCCTGAGTGCTGCCAGGTGTGACCCAAAAATAAAAAAAAATGTATTTTTGTATTTTTCTTGCTTCAGCCCAGAAATCAGCCATTTTTCTTTGAAATCAGTTTCTTTAAGTGAGAAATGGTATTTACAATCCAAGAATTGGTATTTAAATTTGAAATAGTATTTGAAATCCAAGAGTTCAACAATAAACAACTTGATAGAACTGTCATTATACAACAGTTGTTCAACCCCAACCAAAGAACATTCTTCCATTTGCTCAAATTGACCTTTTTCTCTGCCTTTTTTTCTCCTTTTCTGAGGTAATTTCCTTGGCCTTTTCTAAACATTGTTTTAAAAATTTATTTTTTATTATAAGAGGGATTTTTTACATGATATCTTTCTAGAAAGTTATTTGCACATATAAGGTTATTAATTTGTTTATTTTCAAGAGTTATACCAGCTCTGTGCTCAGGGATCACTCTTGAGATCCGGGGCTTTGAATTTGTGTTGGTCATATGCAAGGCACATACCCTAGCTGCTGCACTATTGCTTTAGCCCTATTATTATTGCTTTATTTTTAACTTTTATTATGTTACCTACTTTATGAAATTTCATTTCAACCACAACCGAATAATATAAAAGAACACATAGGAGGATCAAATTTAAACTAAATTTTTTTTATAAAAGGGAGTAGACACCTTTTCATCATTTTCAAAACAAATATTGTTCTCTTCATCCATTTAACAATTGTCATTATTATGTTTTGCAAAATCTAAACTGTAGCTCCAAATGCACCATGTGCACATTACTTATATACAATATATATATATATATATATATATACTGTTGGTCATTATTTCAGCCTCTAAGAAGTTAAAGATAATTTCTTAAAATATGTAAAAACAGCCCAGACCCCGCGCGCCGGATCCACACGTCCTGGACCCACAAGCCGGCCCTGAAGCTGGTGAGGGACTGAGCACCCCAGGTACCCCCTGCGTTCGCCCCAGACCCCACAGGCCCAGACCCTCACATCGGCCAGGAGCCAGTGGGTGTGGGAGACAGAGCATCCCACATATCAAAGGAACTCTGTATGAATTTTCCACCGCCTGATTCAAGCCACTAAGTTTGCATAGCCCCGAGCAAACTGGAAACTGCAAATAAATTTAGCTCAGAACACAGAATCTGGCTTAACCAGATTCCTTAACCTTTCCATGGAACCTGTTTTTGTAACTGCTCTCAAAAACGTAATTATAGATAGGTTTTTATAAAGTTTAAATTATGATCCTTATTGCTTGCACAAAAGAAAGATTTAAATGGAAAATAGGCTAAACAAAAATTGTATTTGTGTAAATATCAATTAGCTATTTGTTTAAGGATTTGCTTCCCCTCCCCCCATCCTGCCAGGTTCCTCTTTATCCTTCCTGCCATCAAAATGTGTTTATGCTCCCATTGGTTAAAATTGTTGTACTTGTACAAATCTGATTGGTTTATATTTCAATCCTATGTTACTGCCCCTCCCACAGGAGCAGGGCATATAAACCCTGCTCTCCCTTATTAAAGCCTCTTGACTGGAACACACCTTGAGCATTCTACTAATTTCTACAGCTTAATTTTTTAGGTGTTCACAAAAGAGCTTAACACTCGCGAATTATTTGTAGCTGCTTTCTGCCTTCTGTCCCAGTTGAGAGAAAGCTGCTGGCCGGAATTCTCTCCCAGTAAAGGGCAGGAGCAGAGGCGGTTACAAGTGGGGGAACTAACACCCAGGGCACTCCCTGCACGCACCCCGGACCCACACACTGGCCCAGACACAGGAAGGGAGCAACCACCCCCAGGCCCCTGCGGGCAATCCACCCATGTGCAGAGACGGATGAGGGAGCCATTGGCCCCTAGGCACCCCCTGCCTGGCTCCCTAGTCGCCCAGCTATGCTGGGACAAGCTGAAGATAATAGCAGAGAACTTTCCCACCCTCTGGAAAGAAACTTCAGTGCAAATCCAGGAAGTGAAGAGAGTCCATAATAAAATAAATCCTAATAAACCAACACCAAGACATATAGTAATCTAAATGGCAAAAAACAAACAGAAAGATGATCTCCTTAAAGTAATAAGGGAGAAAAATACCTCAAGTAAAAAGGAAGGGATATAAGAATTAAACCAGATCTCCCATTTGAAATAATTCAAGCAAGAAGACAGTGAAACAACGTATTTAAATGCCTGAATGAAAGAAATTTCCAACCTAGGGTCCAATATCCAGCAAAACTCTCATTCATATGGGAGGGCAGACTTAAAACATTCTCAAACAAAAATGATCTTGCATTATTTGCGCAAACAAAATTGATCCTAAACGACCTATTCAGAGACAAATTACACAATACAAACCCCCAATTGTAACAACAGCCACCCTACACAACAGAACTGCACAACAGACCTCTCTGTCAATAGTCTCCCTAAATGTTAACAGTCTAAACTCTCCCATTAAGAAACACATAGTAGAAAACTGGATTAGAAAACATAAACCGGACTACTTCTGCCTACAAGAAACACACCTACAACTACAGGACAAACACAGACTTAGAATATAAGGATGGAAGTTAATTATTCAGGCTAATAGAAAACAAAAAGAGCAGGGACAGCCATTCCTATATCAGAGCAAATTCCATTCAACCTCAAAAAAGTGATCAGGGACAAAGAGGGACACTACTTACTGATCAGGGGAACACTAGATCAGGAAGTAGAAATCCTGTAGAAGTAGAAGTCAATATTTATGCACCTAATGTAGAGCCAGCAAAATATGTGAGGCAACTGAGTACAAACCTGGAGAAACACATGAAGGGAAATGTGATAATTGTAGGAGATCTCAATACTCCACTATCACCACTGGACAGATCCAACAAACAGAAAAACAGCAAAGACATAAGAGCCCTAAATGAAAAATTAGAAGATCTAGGGCTAATAGATTTTTGTAGGACCCTCCATCCCCAGAAAACAGAATACACATTCTTCTCAAACCCACATGGAACCTTCTCCAGAATAGACCATGTCCTAGGATACAAATCTAACCTATATAAGATCACAAATGTAAGGATCATTAGAAGCACCCTATCAGATCACTATGCAACAGAGGTCAAAATTGACTACAAGAAGAAGCAATGGAGAAAAACTGATACCTGGAGATTAAACAACATGGTCAAGAACAGCTGGATCAAAGAGAAAATCAAGGAAAAAATAAAAAGATTTCTTGAGACAAATAATAATGAAGAGAAAACCTGTCAAAATCCATGGGACACAGCAAAAGCAGTAATTAGGGGGAAACTCGTAGCAATACAGGCCTATATCAAGAAAGAGGAAAATGACAAAATCAACTGTTTGAAGGATCATCTCAAGGAATTGGAAAATCAGCAGCAAAAAATCCAACCACAACCAGAAGGCAAGAAATAATAAAAACGAGAGCAGAAATAAACAACATAGAAACTAAGAAAACAATACAAAAAAATCAATGAGACCAGGAGTTGGTTTTTTGAAAAAATAAACAAGATAGACAAACCACTGGCAAAACTCACCAAAAAAAAGAGGGAAAACACCCAAATCAGTAGGATCACAAATGAAAGGGGAGAGATTACAACAGAACTCCAAGAAATACAACATATCATGAGATCATATTATGAACAGTTGTTCAGTTAGGCTAAAGAACCCAGTAGAAATCGACAGATTCCTGGAAAAATACAATCTTCTGAGACTGGATAAGGAAGACCTAGAAAGCCTAAAAAGACCAGTCACTTCAGAGGAAATTGAAGATGTAATTAAGAAACTCCCAAAGAACAAAAGTCCAGGTCCAGACAAATTTACAGGTGAATTCTATCAAACATTCTGAGAAAACTTACTATCACTTTTCCACGGGCTCTTCCAAACCATCAAAGAAACAGGAATCCTCCCAAAGTCCTTTTATGAGGCTAATATCACACTCATTTCCAAAGATGACAAAAACACCAAGAAGAAAGAAAACTACAGACCAATCTCACTAATGAACATAGATGCAAAGATTCTAAACAAAATTTTAGCAAACCGAATCCAGCACTTTATCAAAAAGATCATACATCATGACCAAGTGGGTTTTATCTCAGGAATGCAAGGTTGGTTCAACATACACAAATCAATCAACATCATACATCAGATCAACAACAAGAAAGACAAAAACCACATGTTCATATCAGTCGATGCAGAGAAGGCATTTGACAAAATCCAACACCCTTTCATGTTGAAAACACTCAGCAAAATAGGGTTAGCGGGAACCTTCCTCAAGATAGTTACAGCTATCTATGAAAAATCCACAGCCAACATTATCCTTAATGGCGAAAAACTGCAAGCATTTCCACTAAACTCAGGAAATAGGCAAGGCTGTCCACTCTCTCCACTCTTATTCAATATAATCTTAGAAGTCCTAGCAATAGCAATCCAACAAGAGACAGGTATCAAAGGAATCCAAATTGAGAAAGAGGAACTCAAACTATCTCTTTTTGCAGACGATATGATGATATACATCGAAAACTCTATAGAGTCCACAGTAAAATGCCTAGAAACAATTAACCAATACAGCAAAGTGGCTGCCTACAAAGTCAATACACAAAAGACAGTAATGGTTCTCTACACAAATAATGAAGTTGAGGAGAGAGAGATCAAAAATACAACTCCATTTAAAATAGTATCAAAAATATAAGGTACCTAGGAATCAACCTTACAAGGGAAGTGAAGGACCTATACCAGGGAAACTTCAAAACACTCCAGAAAGAAATTGAAGAGGATCTAAGGAAATGGAAGAACATCCCATGCTCATGGGTAGGTAGAATAAACATAGTCAAAATGACTATCCTACCAAAACTACTATATAGATTTAATGCAATCCTAATCCAAATTCAGACACCATTCTTTAAAGAATTAGAACAATCAATCATAAAATTTATCTGGAACCACAAAAGACCCAGGATAGCCAAACACATACTAAAAAACAAGAAGCTGGGTGGCATCTCGCTACCTAACCTGAAGCTATACTATAAAGCCTTAGTGATCAAAACAGCATGGTATTGGTACAAGGACAGAGCCTCAGACCTGTGGGTTAGAACCCCCAGATATAAAGTCATGTAATATCTGACAAAAAAGCTAAGAACTTGAAATGAAACAAAGAAAGTCTTTTCAACAAATGGTGTTGATACAACTGGAAAACCACATGTAAGCAATTCAAAATTGACCCATATCTCACACTTATACAAAAAACAACTCAAAATGGATCAAAGACCTCAATATTAGACCAGAATCTATAAAGTTTATAGAGAATAAAATAGGTAGAACACTCGAAGACCTATATATCAAAAATGTCTTCGAGGATGGAGCATCAATGGCAAGAATTTAGTGTCAAACATCAACAAATGGGACTACATCAAACTAAAAAGCTTCTGCATGGCAAAAGAAACCCTACTTAACCCAAGAAGACAGTTAACTGACTGGGAAAAAATATTTTCACTCAACATATCAGATAAAGGGCTGATATCCAGAATATACAAAACACTCAGAAAGCTGAGCCCCCCAAAACCAAATAAAGCCATAAAAATGGGAAGATGAAATGAATAGACACTTCTCAAAGGAAGACCGAAAGGTGGCCAACAAACACATGAAAACATACTCACCTTCACTCATCACCAGAGAAATCTAAACATAACAACATTGTGGTACCACCTTACACCAGTGAGAATGGCTCACATAAAAAATAATGGGAACAGCCTCTGTTGGTGGGGATGCAGTTTAAAAGGCACTCTCATTCACTGCTCGTGGGAATGCCCCCTAGTCCAACACCTATGGAGAACAGTCTGGAAAGTGCTAAAGAAACTCAAAATTGAGCTGCCATTTGATCCAGCAATTGCTCTCCTAGGTATCTACCCCCAAGTCGGAAGGACATTCATCCCAAAGTATGTGTGCACACCACTATTTATCGCAGCTCTCTGTATATTAGCCAAGTCTTGAAACCAACCTCAATGTCCAACAATAGATGAATGGATTATTAAGATGTGCTATCTATACACAATGGAATACTACATGGCAGTCAGAAATGATACAATTATGGGCTTTACAGGAAAGTTGATGGATCTAGAACATATTATGTTAAACAAAGTAAGTCAGAAGACGAAAGATAAACACAGAATGATAGCACTATTCTGAAGCACCTAGAACATACACCTTATATACAACTAATAATCAACAATCAAATAACAGGGTTTAACAGGGTAGAAACTCCAAACACTGTAACAGTCAACATACACCGGGGACCAGTGCCCAAACACATGAAAGAAAAACAACACAAACTCTTGACTACACATTTTACCACAAAGAAACCAGCAAGAGCAGAAACAGCAGCATAGAGAGAACAGGTATGTAATCAACCTTGTACTACAAAGGCCCATAATAATCCCTTAGGGATCTTATACAGGATTACAAGTAAAGAATACCATGGGAAATCACTGACTCCAATGGAAACATCTCATAACAATATGTTTTAATGCCTTAATCTTACTATATTTAAAATAGCCTCTCAGCTTTTCTGTCCACAGGCATTCTTGGATACAAAGTGTGGACAAACTAAGATGGCATTTCTGGGCCCAGTCACACAAGATACCATAGCCTGCTTGCACTACGAGAATGTCCCGAGAAAACTATTTAACATACACTTTATATCTAGGTTATACCTTCTTTTAGGACTTGAAACACGTGACCAGCCAGAACACTGAAGCAGCAACTGTGACCTACAGACTCATTCTACAGGCCCTACTCATCGAACACATTCAAGCAAACTAGCATTCCTTTGCCCTTTCCTCCTCTCTTCTCACTACTTTCTTTGCTTTTCTTCTTTCTTCTTCTCTTTTTCTTTTTAATGTATTTTATCTTTTCTTCTTTCCTGCCCCTTGCATATACTTTCCCCTTTCCCCCCTTTGGAAATCCGACCATCCCTTCACTCCTCAATCCCATCCAGATTTCACATCACATTAAAACTCTTCACCCTCAGGTCTTAATCTATTAGGCATCAAGACTGACCTCCTACCCCAACGAACCAGTACCCAGCACCCAACCAAAGGGACACCCAGTTAAACCCACACCTCATCCCCGGCAAGAAAATGCAACCAACTCCCCTGCTGCTCTACCTAACGTGGACTGTTACTTGAAACCAGACTCAGTTCTAAAAGTATTCCCAAAGCAAGAACTCTTTCCAAGACCTCCCTGCCACAAAGCTTTTGCCAATCTCAAGAATTTCAGGGTGTGTGATGAAAAGGCACCTGGAAACCCACACACCACAAGAAAATCTCAAAAGGCAATGGGAAAACCTATACTTCCATCATAAGTGTAAGTCCTGTATTGCACTACCTCTTTACCTGCTTTGCCCCAAATGTAAGATAGTCTATAACATCTTTTTGTTCCTTTAATTACTTTGTCATTTCATTTTCTTAAATCTTTGTTCCATATATATATATAAGCACATATATTTTTATTTCTATTTTTATCTTTTTTGGGTGTGCGACCTTTTTCCACCCCCAAATGCACTGGCAATATAATGTAGCACCATTTTCCCCTGCAAAGACACACTAAAAAAGGGGAAAATCTTACGTATAAAAACGAGCTCTTATCTACTAGGGATAAAAACTCATACTTGTTTACAATACAGGGACATCTCCCACCTGAAAATATGTGACATAGACCCAACTTAGACCCCAAGCGATTAGACACCATCCATCCAGCCTTGAACCCTGGATCTCAGATATAGAAATGAACGACACAGTTCTTCACGACAGCTACAGGAAACAAATCCCATCTGGGACATCCTTAATACTGCTCGGACACCAAGTGCCAGCTCTAATATAATATCCTAATAATGAGGAAAATGGAAACAACTTGACCTAAGAGTAGGTTATCCTACCCCTCCAGCTGATGATAAGACAAAATCAGAAGACTTGTCACCCTTTGGTCTGTCCAAAAGCCAAGATCACATTTTATAGATGACTGGCTGATAGAGCCATGACCAGACTGTATGTATCTTGTGACCAATAAAAAAGCCCTAGTCTAGGGTTTGAGCTACGACCTGCACAATAACCATGATTTCCAGTTCCAAAGGTCCGTCTGAGTCGATTGCAATGGCTTGGGTCTTCTGGAAACATAACAAAAGACGCTATCCTAGGCTCCATCCTAGGATCAGCACAAAGACCTAGACCACCAAACACAGAAGACAGATTAAAATGACACTGAGGGAACAGAACTTCTAGAACCACAAAGAAAGGCTTCATCATAAGTTCCATCCCTCGATCTGTGCAGATACCAAGATCTCTAGATACAGAGATCTGATTTTATCACCCAGGATGGAGCAGAAGTCTTCCAAACACCACGAAAGCACCGAGGGGAGAGTAAATGAACCTGAACGAAGTCTATAGTTAATCCCATGACAATATACTCCAAGGGTGGTGAAACCCTGTATCTCTTAGGCCAAGGGAACTCCTTTTCAAATGACCCCAATATTTACTGTGCCTATGCAGGAGGGAAAAAAAAAGTACAAACATTTTTTTTTAATCTATCTAGGATTTGTCGATTTCTTTGTTTTGGTATGGTTATCGAAGTTGTCTCCATTTATATTTATTTATTTATTTATTTTCTTTATTCTTTTCTTTCTTTAGGTGCTCCGCCAGTTTTTTTTTTTTTTTTTTTATCTCAAGACCATGGCTTTTATGTGGTGCTTATCTTTATTGTTGGAGTGCTCACTGGATATTTTATTTGACACTTCTTTTTGTACTGTTGGGGTTTTCCACCTTCTTTATCCCCTCGTCTCTCAAACCGATGATGAGAACCTCTAGAAGGATTCTGCCCATTTTCAGCGTATTTGATTTTTTACCCCAGTTTATCACTTTTCTCTTCTTCAAACAAAACCACATAACTTGAACTATCTAGTCCCACCTCCAGTTAGAGGAGGAAACAAGGGAGATATCAAGACCAAAACAGGTGCAGGACTACTAAGGAGTAAGCTAGGCTCAGAGGGAACCACGCATTCTAGCAGGCCCGGGGGGTGAGGGAGGAGGATATGGGAGGTAGGATGGAAATGGAGGTGTAGGGGGGATAATTTGGTGATGGAAATTCCCCTGTTATTATGTTAATATGTACCTAAAATATTATTGTCAACAATATGTAAATCACTATGATGAAAATAAAAATTATATTTAAAAATATGTAAAAACAATTCAAAAATGTTTCAGGAGAAAAAAATCAGCATTTGTGTGAGAGTTCCATTAATTCTTAGTCCTATGCCTTTGTTTTATTATCAATTATTAATAGTAATAAAAATACAATAAAAAGGTGTGTGTGGCAGTTGTTTAAATAGGCACCGAAAAATATAGGAGAAATAGAAAGGAAAAACCTTTGGCCTACAAAACAGGGAGTACTTACTACCCATGAATTATTTTGGCATAAGACCAATTCCAAGCTTCAGACATACTAGGTTGTCCAACCCCAAAGTCTTTCTCTGTGATCCTAGTAAAAACTCTTCACAATTACGGTTGTTGCTGTCAGGTTTCTGTAGTTAAAAATCCTGGTTTCTGTACAGATCTTATGCTGAAGTCAGGGTGATGTGGAACATCTTCTGGTTTCATCTCACCATTAGTGGCAATACAAAGAACCCTGCCCTGAAAGTAGGTTGTTGCTATTACCAAGTTGTCAGGGTGTCATAAAAACCCTTTCTAGAGTAAGTAAGTCTATGCCAGGGCAGCAGTAGGGCCATCCCTGGTAGAAGTTCAATTCCTGGCAATGGTATAGAAATCCGTGGTTGTTTCCATAGATGGTATTCAAAGTTTAGAGGTAAATGGTCAGTGTCTAAACTTCTGGAGCCTAACCCAAGTTACTATGACAAGTGTTCAGGGTGTAAGGCCCACAGCAGTATGAAATTTATGTGTTGCTATCCTATCATATGAAGAATTCCCCATTTTTGTTACATGTAATATTTCCCCATTTTAATGTGCCTATGCAAAAGAACACTGTCACAAGATATTACTGGTACATATGGAGGCAGAGGTAACAAGCCCAACAATCCCCATAACCTGGTTCTAACATGAACTCTAAACACTAGAGAAAATTATCCACTAAAATTCCCTACTAAACAAATCCCCCCATGATGGGGAAATTGCCACTACATAAGAAGATATTCAATAAGGATTATATCTAGTAAGGAAATATATCTAAATAAATAGTCAAAAGAGATATGCATGTCCCTTTTAAGTCATTTGAAATAGTCTGGTGAGGTGTATGTAAAATCTGGATCACAACTTTAGCCTGTGATTTGGTTTGTGGAGTTTAAAAAATGGCTCCGAGCAATCACATATCAGAAAATATCCTCAAGCTGGATCTTTTCAGAAACCAAATCTCATAGCAAGCAAAAGTCCACAGTGAAGGGAGGAGGGGAAAATCGGTTACTAAGAGCAAATCAATAGCAGCAGAGTATCAGCTTCTTCTCAGGGTGAGAATCTATGTCTTCACTCTGGGAGCTGGTTGGCTGTTGGCTGGGGTGGGTGGAATGTTCTGCTTCCTGAGGAGTTAAGAACTGAGGGTAAAAAGGTTAAGTGGGAAGAAATAACAGATGCGGGAGGTGAGAGAGTAAAGGGCTAGAAAATAAAATTTTTGGAGGTGGAATTTTATTCTTTATTGCAGTAATCATGAATCAAGTTTTAGTCACTTCTATGATTTGCCTAGGTTTAATAAGGAAAATTTGTAGAAGAGGGACTGGAACAATTTTATTTACCCATTAATAGGGCTCGATTTCCCTTTGGGATGGACAATCTTTGTTTTGAAAAACATATTTACATAGATCTTTAGTTACATCACTAATTTTACATCACAAAATGCATTACTAATTTTTTTGGAGGACAATAAAAACTTAACTAATGTGACTATTTCAAATTTAAAATATAAGTATTGTTTAGTAGATATTTTCTTTGGAGACTGGGCTAAACTGTTTTGGTTTAATTTAATGTCCTTTTTTAATTTAGGTATCATGATTTACAAAAGCTTTAATAACAGTTTCATGAATTCAATGTTTCATGAAACTCCAAAACTATCATCAGTGTCAGTGTCCCTCTAGCAATAACCCAATGTTCCATCTCACCCACTGCCTTAGAAAAGTAATTTTAATTTGCTTGTTATAGTTTGGGTCACATGTTTATACTCCTATGAGTATTATTAAATCTCACATGTATGTCATATGTTCATACTCATGTGTATGTTTACATGTCATGTGTATGTCACATGTGTATATGTTTATGAGTATTTCATGTACATAGTTACATTTATAAATGTAACTATCTAAACTATCAAAATATTCTAAACTATCTTTTGTCTATTTTTTGTCTATATTTTTGTCTATATTTTTGTCTATTTTTCACAGAGATAAACTATGGACAGAGGGCAAGATTACCTTAAAATAAATTCATATTCCCAATATGTGTATGAGACAGACTTGGACCAAATACAGGAACTCAGAAACCTGTTTTCGACTAGAAGTAGAGGGACTTCATTCCTTTTGGGTCTTTGGACAAGTATGTCAGATTCTTTTTTTAATATTAATATCTTTATTTAAACACCTTAATTACAAATATGATTGTAGTTGGGTTTCATTCATATAAAGAATACCTCCCTTCACCAGTGCAACATTCCCACTACCAATGTCCCAAATCTCTTTCTTGGCGACTCCCAAACAGTACTCAGGAGATCTGGGGGCCACTTCTGGCAAAACCCAGCTAACCGTGTTGGTTGTTCAGTGCTAGGGTCCGAGGATGGGGTGTTGTTTGGTTCATGTAGTGGGGGAGATTAACTGATGCCACCAGGGAATTGCCAGAAAAGGTGCCTATGACAAGCAACCAATCACTGCAAGGCTGCTCGGACTGCCTCTCTAACTCAGCCAATCCAA
Source organism: Suncus etruscus (assembly GCF_024139225.1). Classification (NCBI taxonomy): domain Eukaryota; kingdom Metazoa; phylum Chordata; class Mammalia; order Eulipotyphla; family Soricidae; genus Suncus; species Suncus etruscus. The sequence goes on from NC_064848.1 coordinate 33,900,948, forward strand.
GCAGGCTTTTTATGCATGCAAATTAGACAATGTTTTAGACCTGAATCTACACTGAAAAAGCCTGCTCAGATTGGCCAGAGTCAGAGAGGAAGTCTATTACAGCATAACCAATGAACCTTTGCTTATTGTTATTGGCTCACTGTGGTACATACAGTTGCAGCACAGGAACATTCTGTCTGATACAGCGAATATAGGCCTAAACCTATGTTTTAACTGCAAAATTAGGGGGTCGTCTTATACGCCCAGTCATCTTATACTTCGGAAAATACGGTAAATTACTTACAGTTGAAAACAGATTACAATAACATATTCAATGAATGTGCTCTGTAGCAGGAGTACATGGCATGCAGTTGCATATTTGATTGCTATCTGTGGACATAAACATTAGATTATTAGATTATATTATTAGGCATAATCAAGTAGAAAATGAATAGATTAGAATTTTTGTTTACATTATCATAGTAATCTCTGTGTTCTGAGTATAGCATTGCGATGTGGAACTGGGTTGACCAACGCATATCTCCAAGTACCACTGTGAACATTTTTGTTCAAGGAGTTATTATAGACATAGTAAAGTTAAGACATTGAAATTAATTATAACAAGCACTATAGTGGGAGTTCAAATGCTTCCAAATGCATTCTGCACCTATTTCTGTGGATAAAAGCATTAAAACTTTTTTTTTTTTGGCCTTTTTTGGAGCACACCTGGTGATGCTCAGGTGTACTCCTGGCTATGCACTCAGAAATCGCTCCTGGCTGGGGTCCATATGAAACACCTGGGGATCACACCACGATTTGTCCTGGATCAGCCACATGCAGGGCAAATGCCCTACTGCTGTACCATCGCTCCAGCCCCAAGCATTTTTGGGGGGGGAGTTTGGGGCCACACCCAGCAATGCTCAGGGGTTACTCCTGGCTGTCTGCTCAGAAATAGCTCCTGGCAGGCACGGGGGACCATATGGGACACCGGGATTCGAACCAACCACCTTTGGGCCTGGATTGGCTGCTTGCAAGGCAAACGCCGCTGTGCTATCTCTCTGGGCCCCAGCCCCAAGCATTAGAACATTATTATAGATATCTATAAATATCAGTTGATTGGACACTTGCTCAAACTAAACAGCTGTATCCATTCTTGATTGGAGAGTTTAATCCAATGACATTTAAGGAAACTATTGACATTAATATAATATAATATAATTAATATAATATATAATATAATATGATAATAAGATATGATATAATAATATATTACATTATAATATCACATATCCTCACATCACATCACAACATAACAATGTAATGTAATGTAACGTAACGTAACGTAACGTACCATACCATACCATACCATACCATACCATACCATACCATACCATACCATACCATACCATACCATACCATACCATACCATTACATAACATAACAACATAACATAGGGTCAGGTGTTTGGGTGGACTTAAAGATTTGCCAGGATATTTAGCTCACAGTAGATATCTTCTTTAGCCTCTCCATTTAGTGGTTTGGAGTGTGAGATTTCTCAGGCTATTGAAAGAAATGCTAGATCTAATCTGCCAGGAAGTCTGGCTGGTTTCAAAGGGCAGATGAACAGTGATGGCACTAGAACCCAGAAGGGGACTGATAGAAGTCTGGAGAGGAGAGGATGCCCCATTCATTTGAGCTTGGTAGATATGTTGGGTTTTCTAAAACATTGTGCTATCAACTTACTGTATTTGCTGGCATATAAGACAACCGGGCATATAAGACGACCCCCTAATTTTGCAGTTAAAACATAGGTTTAGGCCTATATTCACTGTATCAGACAGAACGTTCCTGTGCTGCAACTGTATGTATCACAGTGAGCCAATCACAACAAGCAAAGGTTCAAAGGTTATACTGTAATAGACTTCCTTTCTGACTCTGGCCAATCTGAGCAGGCTTTTGACAGTGTGGATTCGGGTCCAGAACATTGTCTAATTTGCATGCATATAAAGCCTGCTTGGATTGGCTGAGTTAGAGAGGCGGTCCGAGCAGCCTGGCAGTGATTGGTGCAGGAGAGTTGGAAAATTCGTTTTGTGGCAATAATCAGACAATTTTTGTTTAGCTGCATATTGAAAGATTTTTTGGGATATACTCGGCATATAAGACGACCCCCAATATTCGGTTGACTTTTTTTTTGTTTCAAAAGTCGTCTTATATGCCGGAAAATACAGTAATATATAGTGTAATAGAATGTGTTAAATTCTTCAGTTATTACTGTGCTTATACTTCTTTTTAATTTATTCTATTTTGGGCTTGTTTGTCTGTTATTTAGATTGCAAATTTAGAGGGCCATAGATAGTATAGCAGGTGGGGTTTTTGCCTTGCACGAGATCAACCTAGGTTTAATACCAGATATTTTAAATGGTCTCCTGAGCAAGCCAGGAATGACTTGTGAGTGCAGATCCGGGAGTAACCCCTGCGCAGCACCAGGTGTGGCCAACAATAACAATAATAACAACAACCATCAAAACAGACTGTAGTATTTTCTTGTTTTCATTTTAATTTTCCTTATAAGTATATTTTTATTTATTTACTTTAGCCTTTTCTAAGTCACATTATCTCAGCTGTGTCATTATAGGATACAGAGTTGAGTTTTGCTTTTGAGCCAATTTAAAAATAATGTTTGGTAATTGCCAAGTTAAGGCTAATTACACTTGTTGATGTGACTGATATGTTTGATCTCAACACTGTCGTTATTTTATGTAACACAGTCTGTATGATTCATTCTTTATTCATTTCAGAAGTATTTTTAGTAATTAGTTTATATTTTTATCATAATGGTTAGTTTTGTACTTTTACCTTGTATAACGGCCATTTTTCCCCTGCAAAATTTTCATGTCTCTTTGCAGGTTTTGAATGACATTTTCCTGAATTCTACCTATTTTATACTTAGAAAATGATGATAAGCTTTAAGTTGCTTGTTTTTTCATATACAATTACATTTTCTGCTTTTCATATCACAAATTACTTATATACTATTCTTACATTCATTCTGTCACTTCCTGTTTCCGTGTAAAACCTTTGAATATATTAAAGCTTCACTATCAATCCTATTTATAACTTTTCTAATCTGTGTCTTAATTGGGAGGAATTTTAGAAAATGCTCATAGAAGGACATTCTGTTGATTTTTGAATGTTTAAACTTATTTTTCTAAAGCTTTGCTCCTTGAAGGTAAATTGGATAGTAATACTTGGTTCCTACTTGCTTTTCTTTAGCTTATTGCCATTGACTCTCTTGAGAAATTTGATACTTGAATAATCTTGCTACCCTTATAATGATTCATTTTTGCCTGGAAGTTCTAAAGAAAAAATAATTTCTGTGTGTAAAGGTTTCTAGTTAATAAAATTTTATCTCAGAGTTGGTGTTCTAAACTGAGGTACATGAATGATTCTTTTAGTATATAGATACCTCTTTTAGGGAAATGATTTCTCAGATCATGTATATTTTCCTTTCTATACTCAATGATTTTTAATACATATTGTTTTCATAATAACCCCAATTATACAAAAGTTGAATTGTTTGTTTTTCTTTGTAATAATTTTCTCTCTGACTGCTTCAGACTTCCTTCTCTTATTCTCATTGGTTATTTTGTTACTTTTTTCTAATGTTTGGTTGCTTTAAGAAATTAAATATTTTTAGTGAGTTATTATAAGAGAGCATGTGTTTGTCAGATTCAGTATTAGTACACCATGCCTAAAGCAGAATGCCAATACTCCTCCATTACAATTTATTGAACCCTTTCATCTGTACTTACTCCCTGACCCCTCCTTGGCAACCTCATTTGTCTGATCATAGCCTAAGCTTTTATTTTCCTTGAACATTTTCTATTCTCTTATTTGTTCATATGCCATGTAAAAACTGTTATCTGGAATTTGTCTTTATTTTTTCTGACTTACTTCACTTGGTTTAATCCCTTCCAGTTCACTTTATGTGATAGCAAAAGGTAAATGTTCATATTTTCCAATGGATGAGTAATATTGCCTTATGCATATGTCATTTTTTAGATGTTGTTGGGCATGCAAGTTTGATTCAGGACTTGGACACTTTATGTAGTACAACTATGAATATGTGTTCACATTTTTATATTGTTATTTTGTGTTTTTTAATATAGCCATCAACAATAAATTGCTGAATCTTATGGTAGTTAAATTTTTAAATTTTAGAGAGATAAGAAGAAGCCATACCCAGCTTTATCTAGTGCTTATTTCTGAATCTTTGTTCAGTTTTCACTCCTGGCAATTCTAGAAGACCAAAGCCATATGTAGTGCTGAGAACTAAGATTGGTTGCATGAAAAGCAAGTTTCTGTTCACTATGTTTAATACTATAAGGAGTAGTGACTACAGTTGGAAAAATAACTATGCTGAGAACTATTGTGACAATGTCATTGAGTGAGGGATGTAGATAGCCTGTCTCGGATACAGGCGGGAGGTAGGGGAGAAAGGAGATGGGGGAATTGTTGGTGGGAAGGTTGCACTGGTGAAAGTGGGTGTTCTTTTTCTGACTGAAACCCAAGTAAAATCATGTTTGTGATCATGGTGTTTAAATAAAGATATTATTAAAAATAAATAAATAAAATTAATTTCTTATGTTAGAAAAAATCCACATATGTAATTTCCAATGTATCAACCAGTTATTTTAATAAATCTTTAAGATTTTTGTTCAGTAAAAAATTAATATTTTGAGAAAAACTGCACTATTTTCCATGAATAAACCAGTTTACATTTCTATTAATAGTAAATGAGAGCTCCATTTTTTATATTTTTGCCAGCACTTGCTTCTAGCTTTCATCTTGTATTAGATGATAATTCATTATTTTTGTTTTAACTTATAATCAATGATAATTATCATTTTTATGTGCCTATTGACCACCTGTATGTCTTTTTTGCTAAAATGTCTATGCAGTTTTTCTATTTTTTGATGCAGTTGTTTTCCAGTTGTGAATAGTTTTAGTTATCTATATGTTTTATGTTTTGTCATTTCTCAGATGTCTGGTATAAATATATTTTTCTCTATCTTTTTGATTATTTATAAGTTTTGAGGATTGAATCTAGGTCAGCTGCATACAAGACAAGCAACCTATCCACTTTAGTATCTCTCAGACCCTAAAATCATTGCAGTTTTATATGTGAATAGTGAACTAAAAAAGAAAAAGTTAAAATAACTACCCCATTCAAAATAGTGTTTCTAAATATTATAGAAATTAAATAAGGTGAAAAAATTTTACTTGAAGAACTACAAATCACTGAAGAATAAAATAGATGACTTTAGGAAATGGAAAAATAATACAAGTCCATAGATTAAGAGAATCAACATAGTTAAAATGACAGGTATAAAAATTATTATATAGGTTCAGTGAAATCTCATCAAAATTCTAATAATATTCTTCAAAGTCTTAAAACAGTCACTGATAAAATTTGTTTGAAATCAAATCACAAAACACTCTTAATAGGTATAGCCATTCTAATAAAAAAAGGTATTTGGAGGCATTGCATGATCTGATTTGAAACTATATTATAAAGCAGTTACCAAAATAAGGACAGACAGTTGGACCAATAGTTTAGAATTGAAAACCCAATGATATACCTTCAGATGTATGGACAAGGAACTTATGACTAAAGAGTCAGATGATCCATGAGATGGAGTAAAATACCTCTTCAATAAAAGTTTCTTGGAAAGGGGCCGTTGAGGTGGCGCTAGAGGTAAGGTGTCTGCCTTGCAAGCGCTAGCCAAGGAAGGACTGCGGTTTGATCCCCCGGCGTCCCATATGGTCCCCACAAGCCAGGGGCAATTTCTGAGCGCTTAGCCAGGAGTAACCCCTGAGCATCAAATGGATGTGGCCTGAAAAACCAAAAAAAAAAAAAAAAAAAGTTTCTTGGAAAACTGTGTAGCTGGATACACAACAAAATGAAAACAGATCCATATCTACAGGAAAGTTAATTCAAAATGGACAAAGAACTTGAGATTAGGCTAGGACTTATAAAATACACTGATAAAAGTATGAAGTAGAATGCTTCAGACCTCAAAGGTGTTTTCAATGATATAACTATTACAACAAAAATAAAAAATAAACACATGAGAATACATACAATTTAAAAATTCTTCATGGTAAATGAAACAACCTAAAATAAAGATACCCTACTGAAAGGGAGAAAATATTTGCATACAATATGTCAGATAAATAATTAATAACAATGATAAAAAACACTTCAAATACATTAATATCAATAAATCCAGTAATGTCTTAAAAATGAGCAGAGGAAATGAACATACATTTCTACCAAGAAGATAGATTGCTAGTAGTTGTATTAAAATTGTCCAGAATCACTTAATATCAAGGAAATTCAAATTAATAGTATAATGAGCTATTACACAAGTGAGAATGAAATGTCTTTAAAAGTCCAAAACAATTTGCTTTAATGAAGAGGTGTTAAAAAAACAAAAACAACAACAACAAAAAAAAACCCCTCATGTCCTACTGGTAGCCATGTTGTTTGGTTCCCCTGTAAAAAACAATAGAGAGATCTTAAAAAAAAAAAGTAGTAATAGTATTTCCGTAAAACCCAGTGATCTCACTGCTTGGTATTTACTCCTAAAACAAACAAAAAAAATTATTCTAAAAGCATGTCCTTTGTTATAATCATAGTTTCTTTGTTGCACATAATCTTTTTAACTTTATATACTCCTATTTATGGTTTTTTTGTTTTCCTTTTTAATGGAGTCAGTTCTTTAAGGATAGAAATGTACCCACTGAAATTCATCTGTTGTTTTATTCTTTAATCTGTTTTTATTCTTTGTCCCTTGTTAAAAATTGATTCTATTTTTTTTGTATATACTTAAACTTTCATTTTTTAGTTATTTCATTTTCTTAAATTTCATTATGGAGTTTATTCTTTTAACATATAATTATACTCTCAATTTTAAAAGGGTATTTTTATGTACTTAAATTATTATTTGAGGAAAGCTAATCGGAACATTGGTGCACAGATTAAAACCTTTTAATCTGATAGTCATTTTTCCTGGAGTGGCTTACAATCAGGTCAATGTTTTAATTATCTTTTTTTTACTATGACTTAATATAGAGTTATCCTGAGCTCGTTTTTATTTCAATTCCAAGATATTGCAGATAGTTTATCTTTGAATAGTCTCATTTGGTGCCAAAATAGTGAAATAAAAAGTTTTTGGGGATAATATTTTTATTGGCGGAGAATAAAAAACACACCCAAATAGCAACAATAAAATCAGATGATATCCTTAAATTAGATACTTAAGAATAATTTAGAATAGTTATATTAGATGGATGTAATTAGAATATTGCCAATATTGAGGGGATAGGAAAACAGATTTTTGGGGGTAGTGATGCTCAGTAGTTACTCCTGGCTATGTGCTCAGAAATCGCTCTGACTTGGGGGACCATATGGAACGTGGACCATAAGGAACCACGGTCCGTCCTAGGTTAGCACGTGCAAGACTGACTACCACTTGCGCCACTGCTCTGTCCCCAGGAAACTATCCCTGACAAATAACTGGGAGGACAGTCTCCACCTCTAAGTCTGAAAGGACAAAAGGAAGGAGTATCAGAGCCAGGAGAGAAAAATTGGGATTATGTGTCTACTGTATATGGTTACAGGCTTTAGTTGAAGGCATAGTTAGTTGTTCAAGGTGAACAAAATCAATGTACTAAATTCACTCCATCCTTTTTTTTCTTTTTTTGGCCATACCTGGCAGTGTTAAAGACTTACTCTTGGCTCTACTCTCAGGAATCACTTTGGCGAGATCAGGGGACCATATGGGATGCTGGGATGGAATCCGGGTTGGCTGCCTACAAGTCAAGTGCTCTACCCACTGTGTTGTCTCTTAGTAACCCCCGTCCCACCCCACAATATTCTATCCTTTCAATTTCTTAGTGATATTTCTTCTAGTCAAATCTAACAGGAAACTACAGGATAATTAACCTTCTCCAAGCAAGGTTGAATGAAATTTGGACACTGGCATTTAGAGGAGCAATGCTGACAAAGTGTTCCAGTACAGTACCAGTATATAGGCAGGAAATCTTTCAGCTTTTGGTTGAACCTCCCCACCTGATTACACAATGACAAGAAAAGTAGTTTTTTGTTTTTAAGGAAAAGTAGTTGTTATTATTCTCTGCCTAAATTACAAAATTATGATTGTAGTTAAATCACTAAATTTGGGGATAATTTTTTACTCAAAACAAACAGCAAATGGAAGATATCTAAGATAATACAACCTACATTTCTTATCTTACCTCAAATGTCATATTCAAAGAGATTGTACCCTTAAATATGGGTGATTTCTTTTCTTCTCCCAAAGTATCTTGTACAAACCTGTCAAGGTAGTCAATTATATTTGAATGACCAACCTATTTTTCCAGAAATTCTATGTTAGACCAAAAGTTCCATGAGGGAACCATGACTTGATTATTTTCTCTGAGAGCCCAGTAGAGTCTGAAACATAATAAAAATTTAATAGATACTGGTTAAATAAATAATTATGGAAGTAGACCTATTTTCCTTTAGTTTTAAGTTTCAGAGTACTTTTATGGGTTGCCATTCATAACCCCAGGGTTGCAGATTAAGAAGCAGTTGTGAGCAGCATGAGGTTGCATTTTGAATGGTTTCCCCTCTGTAATATGCCAGTCGCCCCCTAGTGCTTAGTGTGACACTCTCATTTTATTGTAGCACACCAATAAAAAAATGATTTAATGTTATCAAAAATGATTACTTAAAATGTTCTTTGGAGGAAATGCAAATAAGAAAAAGAAGCAAGGAGTTTTAACATTTTTTATTTTTTGAAGCAAAGAGTGAATAAATATGGAGAATAAAATGAAGATGAATGACAGAAATAATGGTGAATGAAAAAATATGTGGTAGTCCTATACTTAAGAGATAATGTTATAATGAGAAAATACAAAATAAAGCCTGAATTTTAGTCAGAAATAAATTTAAGTCCAATCTCAGTTATGTATGATCTATTGGGAAAGTCAATTGTAGTGTCCCCTTCTGGAGTATACATATAAATAGCAATTATAATAGGTATAGAGGATTAAAGATCTTATTATAAGGATTACTATGTATATATATATGTCATATATTTATTTTTTTAAATATGGAACACTTCACGAATTTGCATGTCATCCTTTTGCAGAAGCCATGCTAATCTTCTCTGTATCATTCCAATTTTAGTATATGTCCTGCTGAAGCGAGCAATGTCACATATTTATTAATATAGGATTGATACCATAAGACATAATGCATACATAACATGTATATGGAAATGATTTATAAATGCTTGTCACATCATCACTGTCACCACAATTACCTTTATCATAACTTGGAACTAACCAAATAGAAAGTAAGATAGGGGTTGTATCTTTCTACAATTCAAAGTCTATCTATAGATGCTATGCATAAAAAGATCATGTAATATTAGAGATTACAAAAGTAGGTATTTTTCATTGTTCATTGGACAATAGAGAATTATAATTTCTAGAGTTGGAAATATATGGTGAGTGGAGTGATACTTTCACTACCAGAACCATCCTATAATGAACAAAAAGATAAATGTCTGAAAAATAATTTATTTTCTAAACCTTACGGAATGGGTGCAAGTATAAATTTGGCTGTATCTGAATGTTATATAACACACATATATATTGAGTTCATTTAGTTTGTGGTATAAATATTTATATTAACATTTAAAACCCAGTTTCAGTGGCACTGTGTTTCAGGTTTCAAATCAAAGAGTTTGAAGTCCTAATAGTTCCCCTATTTTTGGTGTTTTCAGGAATAATTTTGGAAATGTATGCTTAGAGTAATCTTAGTATTACTGCTTCACTTACTAGCTTAATGTGGGGAAATTCCACGGAGTTGTTAATTCTGACTAAGAATGTGTTACCAGCTACTGAGTAAAACTCCATTGAGATGGGGTGTAGTAGAAAGTTCCCCAGGCTCTCAATAATATAGTTTATACAAATATAAATAATATTTATGACTAATATAAATTTATGAATAATATAAAGATTACTAGGCTCTATAATAGTGAATCAGTTGCTCCTGAACAATGGCATTGATATAGGAATCAGAATTCCACTGAAGCCTCAATGCTACTGGGAAAATTAGTAATCCATAATGACATATTTATATCATAAAAAGCAGAGTCCCACTGTGATATGCTCAGTTGAATTTGATCCTTCAGCAACATTGCTCGAAACCCAATGTATTTGCATATGTTATAATTTATTTCTTTTTTTTTTTTTCTGGTTTTTGGGCCACACCCTGTGACGCTCAGGGGTTACTCCTGGCTATGTGCTCAGAAGTTGCTCCTGGCTTCTTGGGGGACCATATGGGACGCCGGGGGATCGAACCGCGGTCCGTCCTAGGCTAGCGCAGGCAAGGCAGGCACCTTACCTCCAGCGCCACCGCCCGGCCCCATAATTTATTTCTTTAATGTTAGAATCTTTCCTCTCACTTTACAAATGTAAAGTTTTGAAGTTAATTTCCCACATCCCCAAATCCATCTTTTGAAACCACTTAGCCCTATAATTATAATATATCTATAGATCATGAACCTGACATACAATTCTATTTTAATACCTCTCAATTAAAAGATACAGATTTTTTTTAAGTGAATGTGAAATATTAGGTGCCACTTTGAAAAAACTTGAAATCAAGGATTTTTGTGGGTATATCCACTAGCATAAAATACGGGTCAACTTTTTCTGTAAACTGTCAGATAGTAAATATTTAAAACTTATGGATCATAGTATCTTTGGCACAACTATTCAACTCTGCTATTGTAGCTAAAAATAGTCATGGGAATTGAGAAAACAAATAGTTATGACTTTTTACTAACACTTTATTTAGAAAAACAGGTGGCTATCTCATTACCAAGCAATGGGGGAATAAAGAGGTTGAATAGAAGTAACATAAGGACATTGATGGAAGGTATTGGATACTTTGCTGGTTGTGGTGAGGTTCAAAAACTTTAAATATAAATGCCATAAATTTACAGACAATTTTAAGTATGTAAGCATGAAAGCTATCATAAACATGTTACCAAACCTATAGCAAAATAAATTAAAATAAGTAAAACAGATGGTTGTCCTAACTTGTTACATAAGATATATTTTGCTACTTCCTAGCCTCAAATCTTCCTTTAAATCGTATCTTCATTTGAAATTATAATATTATTCATATTTTTCTGTATTCAAATATTTTTCTCAATTTGCCAATACTTTAGTTTTATCATCTGTTAAATATTATTTTAACATAAACTCTATGGAATTTCTATAAAATCGAAAAGATAACTGTACAAGACACATGAACTACAGTTAATTAACACAACATATAGTATCCCATGAAAGTTCATTCTTTTTCTTATTCTCATTGTTAACTAAGGTTAGCTCAAGTTTCTAGTCAAGATAAGGAGGGGCTTGGCAGGATTTATATATAGGTAGACTTCAGAAATGAGAAGACCAGAACTGAGTTTTAGGATCACAATGCAGTCTTAGGAGAGCTTTTCATAACATAAAAGTTTTGTTGATCCCTTTATTTTGTTTTTGTGTTTGTGTTTGTCTTTTTTGTTTTTGTTGATCCTTTTATGGAAGTTGGAATTTGGGCAAAGTGAAGATGTGTTAGTTGAAGAAAAAATTTGTTATACTTGGCAACGAAAAAATTCAAATTTCCTTTTCACTATAAACACTGTACCCTATCTTCTATCTTAATGGTTGTTAGTAGAAAAATAAAAGTCAGGGTCTATTTTGGGAAGAGACCTTTAGGAAATCTAATATGATGATGGTATGAGTCTTGAAGAATAGTCATAAATATTTGACAACTAGAAGGTAGTCAGTATAGTAGAGGTTAATGGCTTGTGAGTGGAAGAGAGGGGAAGAATGAAGTTCAGAGGCCCCAATACACTTTCATGAAGCTCAATCTTAATTTACTATATAGAAGTATTTTGTATAAATGTTGAAAACCTGATTTTTTTCCCCTTTATCTAGCAGAAGACAGAGGAAACTTCAGATGGTGAATTTTACCTTATATTCTGGCTCTTGAGTTAATAGTCCAACAAACAGTTCCTATTTTGATTTATGCTACAAAGTACAGCCTTTTAGATGCTACTTTCTGATTGCTTGGTTGGTTTTCAGGTTACTGGCATGCTATTTGGAATGGCGTTCCTGATTATCTGAGAATCTCAAATGCAAACAATTTGCAGAAGCACAGTTATTTGTGTTCTAGTCTTTTCTAACTGAGCCCTCCATTCTTGGGCTCTCCTGCCCCTTACCACTGTTATTACTCTATGGAATGCTTAAGAACATTTTTCAAGTGAACCCACAACAATATTTTTAAAGACAAGTTTAAAACCTAGAGATTATAGAAATTATTTATACATCTATTTATCTGTGTGTGTATTTTAACTTAAGGGTATTCAAATCTCACTATCTTTTCCATGTGGTATTAGGCAAGTTTATTTTTCAAAGTTCAAATTTTTTCTTGGTGAGGATATGAAAATAATACCTATGTTAAAGATTGCTGTGATGAGGGTCTGGAATGGTGGAACTAGTGGTAAGGCGTCTGCCTTGCCAATGCTAGCCTCTGACAGACCATGGTTCCATCCCCCGGCATCCCATATGGTTTCCCCCCCCAAAAAAAGATGTGTTGGGGAAAAGACTGTTTGGAAGGATAAAAGCAGAAAACAAGATTAAGGAGTATGCTGAAGATAGATTATCAAGGACCTTGCATGTTCTGGGAAATTTAGAATTTGGTGGATAAATATTAGCTCTATTTTAGTCATATTAGATCTGACATACAGAAAAACTAGAATATAGAAAGCAAAATTTCTGTAGCTTGAGGAAAAGTAAAGAGATGAGTGTTAATGGAGAGACAATTATTTATCTAGTCATGAAATTGACAATAAGGGGCAATAGTTTTTCGAGAATAGGTTTGCTGGGACCAAAATGCTCGAGTTTAAACCCTGACTTTGACATTTATGATCTCTATGACCTTAGACTAATTGCCTAATATCTTGACAGAGCAATTTTCCAAAATAGGGATTGTTCAACATCTTCTCCACATGGTTGAAAGCTTTAAGGAAGTACTTTGGATATCAGGAGCATTTTTAAAGACCAAATTATAATTTGTAATAGAAAATAAGTTTTGTGTGATCACAGACTGTGACTTCTAAAGAAAAGAAAGGAAGAGGATTTTCAGGATACTGAGTACATGCTGGTAGTATAGACTGATACAGAACAGGAAGAATGAGTTTAGGAGTTTGCATTATGTCCCTGGAGCCCAGAATTAGGTTAGAAATGAACATGAGATGTCATTTGAAAAATTCATCCTGTAAAGTAGAGAGTTTGCTTAATTCATTTATTATTAATGATATTAATTTAAAAAAGTGTGCTATGTTAGCACTTATGGTTTTAAGGTGGGTCTAGAACTGTAACTTGAGCAATGAGGGAGCCAAAGGACAAGGGAACTAACAGATATTAAGGTAGTAGAAGCCAGAAAATGAGAGTACTTTTAGTTTTAGAGAGCGTGGTTGACAGGGTCAAAGGTCAAACAATTTTATGGATTTATCATTGTACAATTTACCTCCCAATGGGCTATGCCTCTAATGTTTCTGGTAATGGGATCTGCCTTTTTGCCCATGAATTTCCAGCTGCTTTAGATTTTCAGTTATATAATGAGTCCCAGGCACTTAATTCACAGCCATGCAGCAGAATGAAGAAAGGCTCCCACTATTGCCACACATGTGTGCACAGATACCCACCACAAAGACTAACCTGGGAAACTAATTTGGCCAGGGAGAACTTTGTTCCTTATGTAAAATTCTAGTGGGTTTCTGAATATTAATGAAAATGGTGTGATCAGTTCCCTTGACTGCTTTCCAGATCTCATTGATTCTCATAAAAACACAGAGCCTCCTCATAGACTTAATTTTTTTTATTCCCCCTCACCTCCAATTTATAATAGTCATACGGAAATGTGGGCTCGATGGCTTATTCCTTACATCCTTAGAGCCTGAAAATCTAGATTTCAGAGTTGATTCCTTCAAACTTTTGTTTTGTTTCGTTTTGTTTTGGGGCCAAACCCTGCAGGGTTGGGGGTTTGAATCTGGATCGACTTCTTGCAAACACCCTACATGCTGTGCTGCCATTCAGGTCATTGATTTCTTCAATCTTGACTAGATTGGTTGGGTGTGTAGATTCTAATGCATATTAGATTAGTGTATAATAATTGATACCATCTCTGATTCTAGGAAAGACTTCCTTCAAATGCCTCCCAATAAATAATGTCTCAGTTTTATCTTCCCAGATAATGAGTAAGGTTAATTCCATTCAAAAATAAATACTTTGGGGTCCACAAGATAGTACAGTACATCATGCATGTTTGGATTAGAATATACAATATCAATATACAATACCAATATGCTGGACATAGCCCTGGAAAATTCATCCTGATGAATAAACCTGGAGGTTCTCCAGCAGTACTGGGTATATGTGTGATCCTCAGAACTGCTGGGATTGCCATGGTAGTTATCAAATTACCTAAAAGGACACTCCACTATCTCATATCATGGCTGTAAACTATTGACCCAGTTGGCTAATTTTCTCAGGGAGTGGCTCATGAACTCACTGAGCTCTGTTTAGGAGGCTTTACTAACACTCCAGAATAGTCCAATGAACACATTACTAAGGAACTATTTAGGATTCTATTCTATTCTTCTATTCTATTCTATTCTATTCTATTCTATTCTATTCTATTCTATTCTATTCTATTCTATTCTATTTTCTATTCTATTCTATTCTATTCTATTCTATTCTATTCTATTCCATTCTATTCCATTCCATTCCATTCCATTCCATTTCACTCCATTCCACTCCACTCCACTCCACTCCACTCCACTCCACTCCATTCCATTCCATTCCATTCCATTCCATTCCATTCCATTCCATTCCATTCTATTCTATTCTATTCTATTCTATTCTATTCTATTCTATTCTATTCTATTCTATTCTATTCTATTCTATTCTATTCTATTCTAGCTCCCACTTTTAAAGTTTTCAAAGGAAGAGAATAACATGGCATTAGAGAGAAAAAAATCATCTTTTGTGTGTTGGAAGAGGTGGAACAAATGCTAAATGAGAGTCTTTATTATCAGGAAACTAAAACAATAAAAGATTGAAAGTAGAGAAATAATGTACAATTTCCTCAGTACATATTTAAAGCTTATTTTCAGGAGTGGAAAAAAGTCAAAATTGGAAAGTAAAGTGAGAAATGTTTGCAAATATACTAGAATAATTAGAATAGGTGAGTTCCATCAATATAATTAACTCAACACATATTTATATGTATCCCAGTTGGTAGGTTCTTTCCAGATACTGGGACAGAGTTGGTCTTGTTAGGATTGCCAGATAATTATTATCAGTATTGCGAATACCCTTATCCTGAAAAATATAGAAAGAGTTAGCTTCAATTCTATGTTAGTCACACTCTGATATGACTTTACTAAGTTTTGACAGTGGTTTGATTACTGATGCATCAAGTAATTTTCTATGACTCCTGTTAGTTATGAAAACCAGAAGGATAGGGAAAAATGTTCATTCCACAAACCATTTGTAGAGATATCTTTTTAAAAGCTATAAAATGCAATCATTGGAAGTTAATTCCCTTTTTTGGAGCAGCAAATTTACTTTGTGCTTTTTATAAGGATTATCTTATAAAAAAGATTTCTGTTACTTTGCTTCAACAATTGAATTTTTCTGTCTCTCCTTCTAAATATTAATTCCAACACACTCTAGAGACTAACCTCTTAATAAACATCATCACAAAATATAACTCAAAAGCCAGGCCTATCTACTTCAGGTTAAGAAAAATGCCCACTATGGAAGAAAAAGTGCTTAAGGGAGCCTCAAAGACAGCATTTGATGAAGATGATGATGATAATGGGAGAGTAATGAAGCTGGCCATAATAGTTATAACAGTATTGGATCTATTCCCTGTCTTAATGCCAAATGAAAATGTGAACTTTGATACCTTTTTCTTCCCACTGTTTTAAAGTTATACTGTGTTTTATAACAGAGCCACACAGAAAGATACTGTCAGAGAGAGTTTGCTAGGCATTCATATTTGGAAGGGCAGTTTAGGAGTAATTAGACCAAATACTACATTCATTTGCCAGAAAAATTAATTAAACCCTCAGTCAGAAAAAAGAGTCAGTCAGAAAAAGAGTAAGATTTTGAAGGCAACCTGATCTAAGTACATCTCTGAAGGCAATTTTGTGAGTTCTCTGGTCATGTAAATGTCTTTTTAAATACAAAACAAAAAAAAAATTTCCTAGCTTTTGGGGGCTATTATGAAGACCTAACAACAATACAGAAAAGCGTCCAGAGTTTTTAATGTAGTGGTTGCATAGCAATAGTTTTATCTTAATTTTCCTTGTGACTATCTATTTTCTCACCTATAAAATGGGACAACAATAAGCACATCACATGAAATAATAACTATAAAATTATTGAGAAATGCATATGAAAGTCAAATGCATCATAAAACTTTCAAGGGCATTATACTGTTAGGTCAAATACTAGGGGTGTACAGGTCCCTTAAAAAATCAAAGACCAAGACCACCAACCACAGAAGACGGATTAAAATGACACTGAGAGAACAGAACTTCTAGAACCACAAAGAAAAACTTCATCATAAGTTCCACTCCCTGACCTGTGCAGATACCGAGATCTCTAGATACAGAGATCTGATTTTATCACCCAGGATGAAGCAGAAGTCTTCCATACACCACAAAAGCACCAACGAGAAAGTAAATGAACCTGAAAGGAGTCTATAGTTAATCCCATGACAAAATGCTTTAAGGGTGGAGAAACCCTGTATCTCTTTGGCCAAGGGAATTCCTTTTCAAATGACCCCCAATATTTACTGTACCTGTGCAGGAGGAAAGAAAAAAGGAAAAGAAAAAAGCAAAAAGCACAAAACGATTTATTTATTTATTTATCTAGTCTTTGTCGATTTCTTTGTTTTGGTATAATATTGAAGTTTTTTTCTCTCCATTCTATTTATTATTTTTTTTCTTCTTCTTTTTTTTTCCCTTATGTGCTCTGCCATCATGGGTTTTATGTGGTGCTTATCTTTATTGTTGGAGTGCTCACTGGATATTTTATTTTACACCTCTGTGTCTACTGTTATGGTGTTTCACCTTCTTTTTCCCCTTCATCTCTCAAACCTAGGATGAGAGCCTCCAGAAGTGCTCTGCCCATTTTTGGCGTACTTGATTTTCCCCCCAGTTTATTCCTTTTCTCTTCTTCAAACAATATCACATAACTTGAACTATCAACTCCCCCCCCTCCCAATCAGAGTGAGAAATAAGGCAGGTACAAAGACCAAACAAGTGTAGGACCACTAAGTAGTAAGCTAGGCACAGAGGGGACCACTTATTCTGGCAGCCCCGGGGGTGAGGGAGGAGGATATGGGAGGTAGGATGGGAATGGAGGTAGAGGGAGAATAATTCAGTGATGGGAATTCCCCTGATTTTATGTTAATATGTACCTAAAATATTATTGTCAATGATATGTAAGCCACTGTGATTAAAATAAAAATTATATTTACAAAAAAATGTGGATTTTCAATGTTCTGTGACTTGGATGAAAATTCAATGTTAGCATCATCGTCTGCAAGAAATCTATAACCATCCCTTTTGAAAGTAAAACTTTGGGGAGGCTAATGAACGGGAAATAGGGATGCTCCTCTTTGAGACTATTTTGCTTACTGTGGAGAAATGCTGGGGAGTCCATTTTGGATAGAAAGTAAGAGACGTGAAGACCATAGAGAAACTATCAGGAATGCAGGAAGCTTAGACAATTATCTTTGTCCAGTGGTTGCCACAAATGGTACACAGAGTTGGGACTTTCTAATTATCAAGAGGAAAGCCCAGAGAGCTGTCATTGCCAGGTCCTCATTGAAGATGAATTTTAATTTGATGACTTCCATTAAAGACCCAAGAAGGCAACTCCCACCAGGTTGCATCCTACTGGTCCATATGATTTCTTTGTTATACTTAATGGAAAAATAATATATTTTTCCTGAGAGAGATATCTCAGCAGAGAGAAGGAGCAAAGCAAAGGTTTCCCAGTTGTGTCAGGAAGATCTGTCTGCACTTTGGCTCTTAACCAACCACATCAACATGCAAAATAACTCCCTTTATTCCTGCCAAACACTTTATTGAAAAATCAAAACATCTTGTCTTTATTTTAAGTTTTAAACTGGCAAATTAATTTTATTAGTTAAACAATTCTGGGGAAAAAGAGCTTTTTTTTTTACCTTAGATGCCAATGACATCATCTCATCTGTCACATTCAAAAAGCTCTACTCTTGGAATCAAGCCTCTTGGCTGTTTTAGCACTAAGCAGCAACAGCTTCAAAAAGAGAGGGGAAGGGAGTGGGGTAAGGGGAAGGGAGTTGGGTAAGGGGAAAGACCATAAAGTGAAAATATAGCACTATGGCCTCAAAGGATCAAACAGGAGAATCTGAGCTAAGGCAGCTGTGCTAGCCATGAGTCTAGGATCAGAATGAAGCTAGTTCCCAGCAATTCACACACTGAATTGATGGCAGCAAGGGCAGTAGGGGCTATTGCAATAAGAATAAAGTTTTAAATTGTATTAAGGTCAGTATGCTAGCTAAGGAATGACTGACCCTCTCCTCCTTTCAAACACCAGCAAATTGGAAGTATCTAGTAAGAAGAACTTAGTGAGTTTCTTTGTCTCTGCAAAAGGCCTGTGCTTTCATGATTATTAGGATGAAAATGTTAGTCTTTAAAACATTACTCAATACACTTCTCTCTTCAATATCCAGCACCATCTTGGTGGAAGCTATTATTTTCATTACTAGACTCCTGTAGTATTTGAATTGCACAGCTCAGTTGGGTTGAATCTCCAGAGAAGCAGAAGATGAAGATTTATGTGAATGAGGATTAAAGAGGAATCCCCTACAAATGGGGACATTTGTAGCACTATTGATCCCGATTTGATGACTATTGTCTCAAGAAGAAAACTAAACTGTGGTTATCTCCTTCCATCATTGCTAGTCTCAGAGAGCAATTTCATTGTGAATTTACAACCTCTTGTAAAGGAGGCAGTTATGCCTTAGTCCTGAAGAGGGGCATGGGTTGCACATCTCATTAATAATAGATTCACTATACATTTGCTTCTTATTCTCTACATTGTTCTAGTCCAATTGTTTTATGTATTAGACTTCATTTAAAATATAGTATTTTATTTCTATCCACTCTATAGGTTCAAGTTTGGGAACACTCATTATATAAAACAATAAAAGAGGAGCTTTCTAGGACACCTTGTATAATATTTATTAATCTAAAGTTCTCACACCAGACTTTGAATCTGGGGTTAGTGACAAAAACAAACAAATAAACAAACAAAATAAAAAAACAGAGAGTGAGACTCATTAAGTGACTTTGGTGGTACAATATCTAACAAATATGGCTATAGCTCAAAATATTTTTGTTGATAGTTTCTCTTGATTATTTTCAGAACGTATTTCCTCAGTCTATTGCCAGTTTGGTGAGTTACATGACATTCTTATAATATTTATCTACTTCTACATACTCTTGATTATATATGTTAATATACATGCTAATACATGTTATATATACTATATATGTATATGTAACATAATATATAATAGAACATTAAAGTATCCATATGTTTATGTTAGCTCATGAGCCAGTTTTCTTAAAAGTTCATTATTGAGATAACATTTGCAAGGGTATAAAAATTTATATGTTTCAGAAGTATAATATTACCATCCACGGGCACCCAAAAGTGCAGATATCCCACCAGCATAATATTTAAGACAACTTAGTAACTTCAATTCTGTAGTCATCTTCCCCTTTTGCTTTGTTCATTTGTTTACTCCATATGTGTGAGGTCCTACTTACTTACTGTATTCTTCACTCTCTAAGATATACCTGACCATAGATGTATATCGTTTTTAGACAAGGAAGACAAGAAAAAATATTTTAAAGCAAATGGTGAAACATGAGACACCATCAGGAGATAGTGGCTGGGATCAACCTGCCTGCAAGGCTGAAGTATATTTATAATATGCCAGTTCCACAGCAGGTTAAACACTTTTACCTAACATTTTTTTTTACATCAGAAAATTTTTTTAAATACTTATTTGTTAATATTAAAAAAATGTCATAGCAGTGATCAAATAGTCTTAAATGAAAGTTCTATATGTGATGGTGAAAGTGCATAAACCTGATTGCTCGTACTACATGGTATGTCTGCTCAATAAAGGGGGCGTAACACTGGATGTCAAGTGGTTAGTATATGCTCTCCTTCCCTACACTCAGGCTTCAGCTTCAAGCAGCATTCATTCATAAGACTCACAGACATTTCCCCCGCATCTTATGGGAAGAAAAAGTGCATCTTATAATACAAAAATACGATATTTCACTTATCATGGCACTTTGGCATTCTATCAATATTGTAGCAAAAGACAAGGCTTTATATTTTCTTATAGATAGCTGAGTATATATGTGTGTATATATGTATATATATATATATATATATATATATATGATACTTATTTTTTGAACTACTTATGCCATTTGGCATTTTTGTTGTTTCCAGATCTTAACTGCTGTAATTAATGTTGCCATGGATAGTTCTGAATATATCTTTTAAAATTAGTGGGTTTTGTATTCTTGGGGTAGATACCGAGAAATGAAATTGCTGGATAATGTGATCTAATTTTAGTTTTTAAAGATATCTTTATACTATTTTCTCCAAGACTCAACCAGTTTCCATGTCCCTCAGCAATGAATAAATAAGGACTCCTTTTGTTCCATATCCCTGCCAGATTTGATTGCTTCTGAACTTAAAAAAAAACATTTTTATAATAATACTTTTCAGGCACACTTCATTCTAATATAGCACCCAACATGAGAGATCTTTCATCTACCAGAATCCCAAGAATATCTCTGCTGCCCACTCCAGTGTAAATTCCATGTTCAAAACAAAATCTTTAGTTCTAAGGACTTAGCTCATGTGTTGTTCTGATTCTATATTTCTTTTTATCAACATATAAACAAAATTTCTCTCTTTAAAACTTTAACGTGGATGCAATTACACTATACTATACATGACTAGAGCTTAAATTCCATAAAATTGTAAATCAATGATTACCTGATAAAATAGATTTAAATATTGTTTCTTTATTTTTTACAGGTATTAAGTAATTTTACAGGTAAAATTAATATAAATTTATATACTAATATACTAAAACATTTCTATGAATATATAAATGCTATAATTATAAACTTTATATTTTTGCATTTTTCTTTATTTAAACATCTTGATTACAAATATGACTGTGATTAGATTTCAGTCATGTAAAGAACACCCCCCTTCACCAGTGCAACATTCCCACCACCAATGTCCCAAATCTCCCTCCATCCCACCCCACCCCCACCTGTACTCTAGACAGGCTTTCCAGTTCCTTCATTCATTCACATGATTCTGGTAGTTCTCAGTGTAGTTATTTCTATAACTGCACTTATCACTCTTTGTGGTGAGTTTCATGAAGTGAGCTGGAAGTTCCAGCCTTCCTCTCATTGTCTCTGAGGATTGTTACAAAGATGACTTTTATTTTTCTTAAAAACTATAGATGAGTGAGACTATTCTGCGTCTTTCTCTCTCCCTCTGACTTATTTCACTCAGCACGATAGACTCCATGTACATCCATGTATAGGAAAATTTCATGACTTCATATCTCCTGACAGCTGCATAATATTTCATTGTGTATATGTACCACAGTTTCTTTAGCCATTCGTCTGTTGAAGGGCATCTTGATTGTTTCCAGAGCCTGGCTATTGTGAATAGTGCTGCAATAAATATAGGAGTGAGGAAGGGGTTTTTGTATTATATTCTTGTGTTTCTAGGGTATATCCCTAGGAGTGGAATAGCTGGGTTGAATGGGAGCTCAATTTCCAGTTTTTGGAGGAATCTCCATGTCGCTTTCCATAGAGGTTGGACTAGATGGCATTCCCACCAGCAGTGGATAAGAGTTCCATTCTCTCCACATCCCGCCAGCAATAATTGTTCTCATAATTTGTGATGTGTGCCAATCTCTGTGGCGTGAGATGGTATCTCATTGTTGTTTTGATTTCCATCTCCCTGATCATCACTGATGAGGAGCATTTTTTCATTTGCCTTTTGGCCATTTGCATTTCTTTTTTTTATCAAAGTGTCTGTTCATTTCATCTCTTCATTTTTTAATGGAATTAGATGCTTTTTTTTTCTTGTAAAGTTCTGTCAGTGTCCTGTATACTTTGGATATTAGCCCTTTATCTGATGAGTATCAGGTGAATAGTTTCTCCCACTCGGTGGGTATCTTGGGCACTATTTCTTTTGAGGTACAGAAGCTTCTCAGCTTAATGTATTCCCATCTGTTTATCTCTGCTTCCACTTTTTTGGAAAGTGCAGTTTCCTCCTTGAAGATGCCTTTATTCTCAATGTCATGGAGTGTTTTACCTACGTATTGTCCTATATGCCTTATGGTATCAGGTCTGATATCAAGGCCTTTAATCCATTTGGATTTTACCTTCGTACATGATGTTAACTGGGGGTCTATGTTCGCTTTTTTGCAAGTGGCTAACCAATTCTGCCAGTACCACTTGTTGAAAAGGTTTTCCCTGCTCCGCTTAGGATTTCTTGCTCCCTTGTCAAAAATTAGGTGATTGTATGTCTGGGGAACATTGACTGAGAACTGAAGCCTATTGCACTGATCTGAGGGTCTGTCGCATTCCAATACCATGCTGTTTTGATAACTATTGCTTTGTAGTACTGTTTAAAGTTGGGGAAAGTAATGCCTCCCATTTTCCTTTTCCCTAGGAGTGATTTAGCTATTTTCGGGTGTTTATTGTTCTAGATGAACTTCATAAGAGTTTGATCCACTTCTTTGAAGAATGTCATGGTTATCTTTAGAGGGATCACATTAAATCTGTGAAATGCTTTGGGGAATATTTCCATTTTAATGATGTTAATCCTGCCAATCCATGAGCAGGGTATGTGTTTCCATTTCTTGGAGCAGGGCTTTATAGTTTTCTTTGTCTAGGTCCTTCACATCTTTGGTCAAGTTGACTCAAGATATTTGTGTTTGTGTGGCACTATGTGAATGGGATTGCCTTCTTGACGTCCATTGCTTCCCTATCATTATTGGTGTATAAAAAGGCCATTTATTTCTGTGTGTTAATTTTGTAGACTGCCACCTTGTTATATGAGTGTATTGTTTCTAGAAGCTTTTTGGTAGAGTCTTTAGGGTTTTCTAAGTAGAGTATCATGTCATCTGCAAACAGTGAGAGCTTGACTTCTTCCTTTTCTATCTGGATTCCCTTGATATCTTTTTCTTACCTGATCGCTATAGCAAGCACTTTCAGTACTATGTTGAAGAGGAGAGGTGAGAGCAGACAGCCTTGTCTTGTACCAGAATTTAGAGAAAAGGCTTTTAGTTTTTCTCCATTAAGGATAATATTTGCCATTGGCTTGCGGTAGATGGCTTTAACTAGATTGAGAGGTTCCTTCCATTCCCATCTTGCTGAAAGTTTTGATCAACAATGTGTGTTGGACTTTATCAAATGCTTTCTATTATTTATATTATTCTATTATCAAGTGCATCTATTAATATGATCATGTGATTATATTTTTCTTGTTGTTGACGTTGTGTATGATATTGATAGATTTATAGATGTTAAACCATCCTTGCATTCCTGGGATGAAACCTACTTGTTTGTAGTGCATGATCTTCTTGATGATGGATAGGATACTATTTGCCAGGATTTTGTTGAAGGTATTTGCATCTGCATTCATCAGGGATATTGGTCTGTAATTTTCTTTTTTGGCATATCTCTGTCTGGTTTTGGTATCAAAGTGATGTTGGCTTTATAAAAAGCTGTTTGGGAGTGTTTCCGATTTTCAATTTAATGGAAGAGTTTGGCTAGGATGGTAGTAGCTCCTCTTGATAGGTTTGAAAGAATTTATTAGTAAATCCATCTGGGCTTGTGCTTTTCTTTTTGGGCAGATGTTTGATTACAGTTTCAGTTTCCTCAATAGTGATGGGGGTGTTTATATATGTTATATTCTCCTTACTTAACTGTGGAAGGTTATAAGTGTCCAAGAATTTATCCATTTCTTCTAGGTTCTCATGTTTAGTAGCATAAAGTTTCTCAAAGTAGTTTCTGATTACCTTTTGGATCTCTGCATTATCTGTCGTGATTTCTAATATGGGTTATCAGGTTTCTCTCTCTTTGTGAGTTTCCCCCATGGCCTATCAATCTTGCTTATTTTTTCAAAGAACCAACTTCTGTTTTTGTTGATCTTTCAGATTGTTTTTTAATTTTCTACTTCATTGATTTCTGCTTTTAGTTTTGTTATTTTCTTTTGTCTCCCTATTTTTGGTTCCTTTTGTTGGTCATTTTTTAATTTTTTGAGCTGCGTCATTAAGTTATTTAGGTATGCCCCATCTTCCTTCCTGATGTGTGCTTGTAAAGCTATAAATTTTCCTCTCTGGACCGCTTTTGCTGTGTCCCATAGATTCTGGCAATTTGTGTCTTCATTATCATTTGTTTCCAGGAAAGTTTTGGTTTCCTCTTTGAATTCATCTCAGACCCACTGGTTGTTCAGTAGCAGGGTGTTTAATTTCCAATTGTTAAAGTTTTTCTTCTGTGTGGCTTTGTAGTTCACAATTAATTTCAGAGCCTTGTGGTTAGCAAAGGTAGCCTGTAAGATTTTTATCCTCTTGATTTTTTGAGGGTATGTTTTATGTGTCAGCATGTGGTATATCCTGGAGAATGACCCATATACATTGGAGAAGAATGTGTATCTATGTTTTTTTGGGTGGGGTGTGCTATATATATCTACCAGTCCTTTTTCTTCCATTACTCTTTTCAGGGCTAGTATGTTTTTGCTGGGTTTCAGTCTGGTTGACCTATCAAGTGTTGAAAGGGCCGTGTTGAGGTATTTCACAATTATTGTGTTATTATTGATGTTTTCTTTCAGATTTGTCAGTAATTGTATTAGATAATTTGCTGGCCTCTCATTGGATGCATATATGTTTAATAGTATGTTTTTTTCTGTTGTACATATCTGTTGATTAGTACATAGTGTCCATCTTTGTCCCTTACAACTTTTTTGAGTATAAAGTTGATGTCATCAGATATTAATATGGCCACCCACGCTTTTTTAAGGGTGTTGTTTGATTGAATGATTTTCCTCCAGCCTTTGATTTTGAGTTTATGTTTGTTTTGACTATTTAGGTGTGTTTCTTGTAGGCACCAGAAGATTGGGTTCATCTTTTTGACCCATTTTGCCACTCTGTATCTTTTAATTGGTGAATTTAGTCCATTGACATTGAAGGAGATGATTGTCATAGGATTTAATGTCATCTTTGTAGATAAGTTTGCTGTGTTTATTAGTCTCTCTTGTCTTAAAGTAGACCTTTCAGTTTTTCCTTTAAAGCTGGTTTTTCTTCTGTGAAGTTTCTGAGCTGTTGTTCATCCATGAAGCTCTGTATTCTTCCTTCAAAGCTGAACGTGAGTTGGGCTGGGTGCAGTAATCTCGGTGAGGCATCCATTTTATTCATTCTTGTCACAGTATCCCACCACTGTCTTTTGGCCTTGAGAGTTTCTTGTGACATGTCTGCTGTAAGTCTTAGGGATACTCCTTTGAATGTAATTTCTCTTTTTGATCTTGCTGCTTTCAGGATTCTATCTCTATCTGTGGGATTTGTCATCATAAGAAGTATGTGTCTTGGGGTGTTTTTCTTTGGGTCTCTTTTAGCTGGTATTCTTCAGGCATGCAGGATTTGATTGCATGTAGTCTTTAACTCTGGGAGTATCTCTTTGATAATGTCTTTGACAGTTGATTCTTCCTGATGATCTCCTACCTGAGCCTCTGGGATTCCAATGATTCTTATGTTGTTTCTGTTGAGTTAATCAAAGACTTCTATTTTTATTTGTTCACATTCCTTGAGTATTTCCATTGCCTGATCATTTTTCTTAAGGTATTTTTTTCCAATTTCTTCTGTTGTGTTGAGTATTTATCTTCCAGCATGCCGATTCTGTCCTCAGCTGGTATTACCCTGCTGGCGAGGCCATCCATTGAGTTTTTCAGTTCAGCTACCATGTTTTTCAGATCTGTTATTTCAGTTTGGAGTTTTCTGATTTCTGTCTTTGTTCTGTCCAGATTGATCTATGCTTTCTTTGAGTTCTACAAACATCTTCCATATTGCTATTCTAAACTTTTTATCTGAGAGGTTAATCAGATAGTTGGGATCTTTTAGGTCATTCAAGCTATTGTCTTCATTCTCTGTGCATGGTTTTTGCCTGCGAGGTTTCCCCCATTGTCACGCTTGTAGTGTGATTTTTTTCTGTGTGTTGTGATGGGGTTCATTGGTTAGAAAGAGTGCGCAGCCACGAAGCGAAGCGGAGCAACCGTGTTCTTCTGGAGCCTCTGGGAGAGCTATTTTTTTTGGGCCCTTTTCGGCCCACTTCCAAGAGGTTTTGGAGACAGGACAGTGGAAAAACATGCACAGGCAACACTCACAGTTGGGAATCACTGGGCGGGCTAATTGTAAACTTTAATAAGAGTAAATAGAATTAAGAAAATTTTCGGTGAAATAGGAATAGATTTATAAATTAATAAGTTTGTTTTACCCTAAGATGGAATATTGGCTGTATATTATGAAATGTTATATTATAGCTACTGCTTCAGTATCTGCATTAATAAATAAGTAAAATGCAATAAAGCCTATATATGATTGTAAAAAATACCTGATCAGATATAGAACATTTAATTTAAATTCAGTTATTTGTCACTTAAAATGTATAAAATCTATTAGTGAAATAAGAGTAATAACTAGATAACCCTTTTTATCTACGGTAGTAGAGGACAACTATGAACATTACAAGTGAATTCCATACTCAATGTCAATTTTGTCTTGTCTATTAAGAAGCTCCTTTAAGACTTTGCAAGACTGATTTTAAGACATTAGTTCTCTAAGCTTTTGTCTGTTGCTGAACCTTTGTATCAGTCCTTCAAATCTGAATACCTAGTTGAATTGAGTATTCTTGGTGAAGTGCTCATTTCATTTCTTCCTGTACTATATCTTCCATTCTTTTTTTTGGGGGGGGAGGGTTTTGGGCCACACCCTTTTGACGCTCAGTGGTTACTCCTGACTATGCACTCAGAAATCGCCCCTGGCTTGGGGGGACCATATGGGACACTGGGGGATCGAACTGCGGTCCATCCTATGCTAGCGCTTGCAAGGCAGACACCTTACCTCTAGCGCCACCTTCCCGGCCCCTCTTTTTGCATCTTAGAATATCATTTGATACAACTGCTGTGAATCTGGGCTTTCCTTTATTTCTTTTTTTGAACTCTCTGCTTTTGATAGTCTGACTTTGTCATTCACTTTAAAGTAATCATTTAGCTGTAATTATTCTGAGTACAATTAGTATTGGAGTTTTTTCTAATTGAGTCTATTTTTGTTGGGATCCTTTGGAACTTTTGTATCTGGCTGCCTATATTCCTCAACTCTGGAAAATTCTCTTCTTTGATTTATTTAACTATTGTATCAGCATCGAATTTGTCTTCCTGTTCTTTGGAGATTCCAGGGATTCTTGTATTGCTCCCTCTGAATTCATCCTATAGTTTTCTGTTGTGTTTTTCATTTATGATCAGATCCCCTCCACTGTACTCATTTTATATTGTTTTCTCAAAAGTTCCTTTATATTAGATCTGGAGACATAGTACAGCAAGCAATCCTAGGTTTGAGCCCCAGCATATCATATGGTTCCCAGATCACTTCCAGGAGTAATCCCTGAGTATTACTAACTGTGGACCAAAAACAAAATAATAAAAATATCTGGAAGATAGCATGCTAAATAAAGTAAGCCCGATGGATCAATACAGGATATTATCATATGTAAGTGGTTTTTAGAATAACTGCATGAAGGAATACAATGGTTTAAATGAGGATTGTTTTGAATACACTTGGCCACGAAGCATAGTGAGAAGGATAGAACTTGAATGCAGGAAGAGAAAGACATATGTGAAATAATGGTAGGTAGGGATAAATGGGACTCATGTACATTGTTGTGGTGTTAAGTAAAAACAGAACTAAATATCCAAAGCAGGATTTAATTACACTGAAATCATGAGACTCAAACTTGAACAACCAAACTTAATAAGTTTTATGCTGTTATTATAGTGTGTTGATGTGTGGGGGAGGTATAGGATGGACTCTGGAAATATTGTGAAAGGATATTGACACTGGTGATGGGATTGGTGCTAAAATAATGCATTTTAAAACTGAAGTTTAAATAACTGCGTAAATCAAAATGCTTTAAATAAAAATATATTTACTTAAAAAACATTCCTTCATCTCATCTTGAAACTCCTCAGTCTTTATCTCAGCTGCTGTTATTGTGCTACTTCTATCATCTATTGAGTTTCTTATACAATCTACCAAATTCTTCAATTCTTCTTTTCTGTCATTCCTAATAATAAATTTCTCATTTTGGCTCTCATATTTTCTTGTGTCATTGTTTCTTTGAGCTCTTTAAACATCCTCACCATGTTTTCACTAAGGTTGTTTTCTGGGAATTTACATAGCTGGTTGGTGTTGTTTGAACCTTCTGTGTTACGGTTTTTACCATTGAACTTCGTGGACCTCTACACATTTTCCTAAATTGGGCTTCTGTGTAGAGGGTGAATGTTTATAGTTAGATTCCTGGTGAGGTTTTTGAAGGGCTAGTCTGGGAGTGACTTTTTTCTTTCCTGGCCATCTTCACAATTGACAAGAGTTATAACCATAAGAAGTATAAAATATGATGAATAAAGCTATGGATGATGATGAGATGTAGAGGTGGTATGTTGAAATGGTCATATGTGAAGGCTGCCAGGACCTAACCATAGGTAAGGATATCTACTTTTGGTTGTAGTAATGGCTATGGTGATGTCAGCCAGGAGATTAATATTAACATGGGAGGATGGGGAAGCAAGCATAATTTTGGGAGATGTGAAAATGTGCCTAATGATATATGGCAGAGGTCAGGCATGAAAGCTTATTTCTGGCTTTTTAAATATAGGGCATTCTCAGCAGTGTGAGATAAAATGTCTTTTTATTTGTATTTCCCTAATAATTAGCAATGATGAGCAATTTTTCCATTATTATATTTCTATTATTATTATTATTATTATTGTTATCCATGTGTAACATTGAACCCAAAACATTCAAGTCATATCATCAGGCCTTTTAGCAAAGTCTTGAATTTAGTGTAAGTCAGTATCTCCTCATATCATTAAGTTCTCTTTACTCATAACACATACTTGTCATCAGGTCTAACAGTGATTTTTTGTTTATTATCTATCTTTCCAATTAGACTTTGAACTTTCTTTTGGTGGTTAAGCCATTCTCAGTGGTGTTCAGGCTTATTCTTAACTGTATTCAAGGATCATTCCTGGAGAATCATGGAGGGAGCCAAGAATCAAACTTGGGTCAGTCAGTCTTGTGCAAGGCAAGTAACTTAATTGCTCTATTCTCTTTACAGAATATAACTATGGTTATATTATATAACACAATGGTATAACTCAGCGGTAGGTATGTGAGGCTCTGAGTTAGGTCTATGTACTAAGAAAGTTTTTTTTTTTTTTTTTTTTTTTGGTTTTTGGGCCACACCCGTTTGACGCTCAGGGGTTACTCCTGGCTATGTGCTCAGAAATCGCCCCTGGCTTGGGGGGACCATATGGGACGCCGGGGGATCGAACCGCGGTCCTTCCTTGGCTAGCGCTTGCAAGGCAGACACCTTACCTCCAGCGCCACCTACCCGGCCCCAATGTACTAAGAAAGTTTAAAGAAAAAATAAAAGCCTTACATTTTCTGAGAGCAGGTGGTCAATTTTGTTCACGATTCTCTTTTCTGCAGCTCAGCAAAGGACCTAAAACTGATATCTAAACAAATATTTTGTTTATAGAACAAAAGAACCATGAAAGTTAGTGTATGAGATTAAATACTTGTGGCTTTAAATAGAAAACCTGATGGATATGGGTAATAAGGAGAAGCAAAATATTTTCTTGAAGAAATCAGAAAGCACCATTTTTTGTTTTTGTTTTTGTTTTGGGGCCACACCCAGTGACGTTTAAGGGTTACTCCTGGCTATGTGGTCAGAAATCACTCCTGGCTCGGGGGACCATATGGGACACCGGAGATCAAAACCAGGTCATCCTGGGTCAGCTGTGTGTAAGGCAAACATCCTACCATTGTACTATCACTCTGGCCCTGTATCATTTTTATAGTACATTGTTTTCCCTACATTTTTCAATAATATTTTACTTCCCTTCCAAACTTTTTTTTGGGTTATTTTGGGCCATAGCCATTGATGTTCAGGGGTTATTCCTGGCTCCTCTATGATGACCACCACTGCTCCAGCCCCTTTCCTGAACTTTCTTTCTTTTTTTTTTTTTTTTTTTTTTCTTTTTTGGTTTTTGGGCCATACCCGGTGGCGCTCAGGGGTTACTCCTGGCTCTGTGCTCAAAAATCGGTCCTGGCCATATGGTGGGCCATATGGGATGCTGGGATTCAAACCACTGTCTATCCTAGGCTGGACGCTTGCAAGGCAAACACCTTACTGCTGTGCTATCTTTCCAGCCCCCTTTTTCTAACTTTCTTAAGGACATAATTCATTGACTCAAATACATTCTGATCCATATCCTACTTAAGAAAGTTTGAAAATTCCAGTTTACCAGTGCAAGGATCTAGGCTTTCCCACACTTTAGATACAGTTTGCTTTCCTTTCCTTTCACCTTTTATTGAATCTTTTATAATTACAGAAGAAATCAAGATGCATTTAATATGTGGAGCCAGATTATTTTACAGAGGCTTTATTAAGCTGCTCCTGAGAATTGTGGCAGCTAAAACATCCTGTCAGTGGAAAGAATATTAAGTGAATGAGGAACCCATTTGTTCCTTTTTGGGTCTCTACCAAGCCTCATATTTCCAAATTGTGGGTCCTTTCTTAATGTCCTGTTTGTGCCTTGCCAGGGAGTTTGGTTTTAGTTAGCCTTGGGAGCTCTGAGGGCAGAGATAGGAATACTAATGATAGCTGTCGAGGACCACACAACTATCAGCATAATTCCAGGGAGGTTGAAAGGATTGAGTTTCACAATTTGGAGGCCTCTTCCACTCTCATGGCCTGGCTCTAGCCCACATCAGAGCACATCATTTTCTCCATACCAAGTTTCATGTTATCTCTGGCCCATGGGTTCAAAACCAGATTGAAAGAAAAATCTGCTGCCTTCTACTGTTAATCTTTACCTCTTTTTAAGGTCAAATATTAACAAACAGAATTAGTCCCTATGCCAGTATTGATCAGCAAGGAGATTTCCCATACAGAAAGGTAGGTATTTTTTTTTAAGAAGGTAGCCATTTTATTAGAAACAATTGGTCATGGAGTAGGGGAACAAAAGGAATATCTTTTGAACTCTAGAAACTGTATGGGAGTCAGAATTTGTAGGCCACACCAAGTGATGCTCAGGGGTTACTCCTGGCTATGTGCTCAGAAATCGCTACTGGCTTAGGGGCCCATATGGTATGCTGAGGGATCGAACCTTGGTCTGTCCTAGGTTAGTGTATGCAAGGCAAACAACCAACTACCTGCACCACTGCTCCGGTCCTGGGAGTCAATTTTACACTTGATAAGTCATTGGACCCTCATCCTACCATTAAGAAGCACAAAAATATTCCTATATTATAGCTAAAATATTGAGGTATGGAATGATAAATAACAAAATTAAAGAGACAGCAATTTTTGTACTGAAGGTTGACCGTGTCAAAGTTGGAGCCTTTTATAGCTCTGTAAATTGTCACATTGAAAGGGCACTATAGGACAGAGAATTTTTATGTCTGATAGGAATCAGAACTATTCTGATAGATACATGTTTTTTTCTACTGCCTCATTCTTATTATATATTGATGGTTGCCTAGTATTGATCTGATGGACTGATGTCTGGCATATATATCTGGACTTTTTGTGGTTATCCTATTTTTGATTGCATGATATCTGATTCAGGATGATATGAAAATCAAAATGGAATTGCTTAACAGTTACAAAATATCAGAACTGAATCCCAGTACTGCTATTTCCTAGTTATGTGACTATGGTAAAGTTACTTTAGTTCTCTAAGATGAAACCTCAATGATATATCATATCTTTGTGGCATTTATTTGTACTAACAAATAAAATTATATTTCCCTTGTTTACTTAAATCCATTTAAATTTGATTCTGAGCTACCTGATGCCAACTCATAAAAATTTTGCTCACAAAAGCAAAGGTGTTTCTACCACATGAGTGTTATAAGGCTTGTATGTGAGAGATGTATGTGGTTGTGTGTGATATGTAGAGGATAAGATGGGAAGTTTGAAGATTCTCATATTAAACATGTATTCATGAAGAAACAAATATATTACATTCTGTTGTAAATGTCAGAGAGAAAATAGAAAGTATGTAGATTCAGACAATAAAGTAGGGCTACAGAGAAAACATTACAATGTGGGAAATATTATTATAAGAAAAGCACATGAGATAACATAATCTGGTAAGTCATTAAGCCTGGCAGATAAAACAAGAAGGGAGGGTTGCATAAGATGGGCTTGTGGAGCTGTTAGGGGCCAGATATTGAGACTTAAAAAATATTTAGGTTTGGAGAAGTTAGATGACTACAATCACAATATCAAGTGATAGTAGTGACTATGATGCAACTGTCTAGTGCACTCCTGTTACCAAGTATCAAAAGTATCACCTAGACATTGGTCTCTCTAAAAGAAAAAATTTGTGAATTAGGAAAATGCATTAACTGATATGCATCAATGTATTTATGTAAATCAAAACTGACTTCTGGCTCTGTTCTGAGGGATTGCTCCTAGTGAGGATCAGAGGTACAAGGGACTGACCATTTTCAACAACAAGCAAGGCAAATATCCAACACAATTGTGCTATCTCTCCTTCCTTTATCTTTTTTATTTTTTTTGTGTTCTTAAATAATTAGGGTTATACGTGTTGTACTGGAGATCATCTAATTTAAACATCTTAATGAAATATGCACCATTATTCTACCAATTTTTAGTGACAATACCAAGGTTTAATAAAGTTGAATAACTTCCCTGTAATTTATGTTTAAATGATCAAACTGTGTGGTGTGTGTGTGTGTGTGTGTGTGTGTGTGTGTGTGTGTGTTTGGCAGTGTTCAGGGTCAAATCCTGGCTCAGTGATCAGGAGTTTCTCCTGGCAGTGCATTGAGAATATGATGCTTATGATCAAACCTAAAGCTTTAGGCAGATAAGGTACTTGCCTTGCATGTAGTTGACCTGGGTTCAATCCCTAGCACCCAATTTAATACCCTGACCATGAGTAATTCCTTAACAGAGAACTAGAAGTAACCCCTCTATATATCCCCAGCTATGGCTCCTAAATCCAAACTAGCAAAAACCTAAAAACTAATAAAAAGAATCTTCCCAAGGACTTTCACATGTATACCCACATATTGAGCTAACTCTCTGGCCCAAACTATGTTTGGATTTATATATTAGAACCTTCACTTTTACCTTTAGGAATTCAAGTAACAGATAAGTTGTCTCTTGTCAGAGAAAAATGTTTCCATGTTGTAAAGCAAAACTTAATATGTTTTGTATGTTGGAAAGCTATACTAGAAAGAATACATGGGTACCTATAAAAAGAACGATTATGAAGTGCATGTTCTAAGGGGACTAGCACACATGTATCAAGATGAGGGAGTTGATACATACATTTGGGTCGTTTACTATGATTTTCCAAACTATGCTCAGAAAGGCTTAAATTTTAAAAAAGAGATTCTGTTGCCAAATTAAAGATAAGAATGCTGGAATAAAATCAGATTTTTTTACACAGATCTACAGAGTTCTTTTAAATGTGTTGTGTAAAATATAATCTTTCAAAAGGCAATTAGCATTTTCCAAAGATAATGCCAGTACCTATTATTACTTTTTCCCCCTTAAACATCAATTATGTAACAACATGTACTACATAGTTTAGGAGCTGCTATTCTAAAAACCTTAATTTTTATGATTTTACATGAGTGAAATAAATTATGGTAATTTTTCAATTCTATGAATAGTGTTTGATAAACATCCCCTAAAGGGATGCTTTCTTTGAAATACAGGGTTTCTTTTGTATTGACTTACTTGCTTTGTTAAAATAGTATAATTGTTTTGAAAAATCTTAGCCTTAGGGAAAAAGTTTGCCCCTTTCTATACATTTGTATAGCTTTGGGTTATTGAGATTTAACAATCTCTGTACTATGTTATTGCAATATACTTGTAGAGGTAGATTAATTTGACACAAGAACATGCCAAATTGCACTCAAATTATACTTTAAATTTAGGGTCTCGAAACCTCTATTCTTAAAACATAAAGCCTCATGTGTAAAAAAAGACATCCATGCTAAAAAAAATGAACAGAATAATAAATAAGCTGAAAATGTATCTTAAGGAATTGGTGACAGTAAAGAATGGAAATGCAAAGAGAACAAGAAAGGGAAGAGAATTTACTGAATCATAATTTCCTCTTAAAATTTGTTTGGAGGGACATTCATTTTTATTCCGCTATTCATCCATCAAGCTTTCTCTTTTTTAGCAGTAAGTATTGTTTTACTAATATAATGGTTCCTGCTGGAAAAGAAAAATTTCATTTAAAAACAACCATAATCCTTCTTTAGTTTATGGTATCTTTTAACAAATAAAAAGGAAGAAATTGCCAATTTGATGTCAGTTTTCTCTGGGATTTGTTTTTCAAATTTTTGGACTCTTTCCATTGACAGAAAAAAATGTCAATACTTATGGCTTGGCAGAGAAACACTTTTTTTTTTTTTTTTTCTGCTTGTTTGTTTTGTTTGGTCTTTTTTCTTTATTTGGTCTCCAATAATTGTTTTCTTTAATAGTCTTTGACTGAAAAACAGAAACTATTCCAGAAGATAACTACTCGGTAAGGTTTGTGTTTTGACTCTTCTAAATTTGTCTTGAAGAATGATGTCAGGTGGAATCTTTTGTACACTTTAAAAATGCTATAACTTTGACAAAATAGAATAAATATTTATTTCCAGTGACTGAAGGTGAATATGACAGGAAGAAACAAACCAGAGGAAAGCTTGGAAAGACACAAGTTATGTGTGTATATGTGTGTGTATATATATGTATATATGTATATAAATATGTATCCCAGTCTATACTGTTATATATGTATATGTATATATATATATATATATATATATATATATATATATATTTGGTTTCTTTTGGGAGGGTCACACCCGGTGAAACTCAGGGATTACTCCTAGTTTTGCGCTCAGAAATAGCTCCTGGTAGGCAAGAGGGGGGTGTGTGTGTCACACCTGGTGATACTTGGGGGTTACTCCTAGTTCTGTGCTCAGAAATAGCTCCTGGTAGGCACGGGATATGGCAGACCTATGAGATGCCAGGATTCGAACCACCATCTGTCCTGGATCAGCTCCATGCAAGGCAAATGTCCTACAGCTGTGCTATCTCTCCAGCCCAATGTACTATTATAGCAAGCAGTTATCTTAGAAAGTAGATATTGCTATATCTCTGTTACAGGAAAATTTTAATAGACTCAACTGACTTATCAATATCCACAGATTGAGCAGATGATTTTTAGTTAATAATAGACCATCTTCTCATGTTAGGGTTAGAACCTTTAAGAATTCTTAAATAAAATAGAACCATTGTGGAGACTTTTGGAGACTGTAAAAATCATAATCTAGTATAAAATGGACTTCAATGATCAAATACTGCTATACATATAAGAAATAATGTAAGGTTATTGCTGGAAAAGGTCTTAGAGACATTGGTTTCAGTTATTTACATAACATGAGATTTTGAGGGTAATTTTGGGTCATCACAACCAGGGAATTCAACTGGTTTTTAATTTCCATAATCCATAGATGTTACACATCCTGCCACGTGCAGACCAAACTTACACTAGAAGAGGTGCCGACTTCGCATTTGACTTTGTTCCTAGCATGCTTACCCCATCTTGAGCTATTCATTTCACTATGCTCTTAAAATTCTTCTTCATTTTATTTAATTATGAGCAGTGTTGTACTTGTTTTCAGGTCTCAGAGGTACATTATGCTTCCTGAAGTTTTTATTTCTGCTGTATTATTTTTATTTGTGGCATTCTAGATCAATCAAGAAAGATTTTGAAATATTTTAAAATGCTCAAGTTTTCCAGAAGATTTCTGGTACAGAATTAATTGTAAAGAAACAAGTGATTAACTTTTACTTTGGAAATGATATTTCTTGGCTAAACAGAAAGATTAAATAAGTATTTTGTATATTTCCAATGTAGAATTCGGCCATAAAAACTTTCTCTTATAATTCAGCTCCTGAATCTTCCTGAAAGTCATTGAGTTTTATATTTATGCATATGATAAATTTTATTAATTGTTATTTGTTTAACTTTTTAATTTGTTTAAGTGTTATTATTAGAGATATTTAAATTGTATTTGAGCTAAAATTTGGTCATGTAAGTTAAGTATTGACTTTGCTTTTATCTTTAAGGGCACTGATCATCCATACTCCCTATGTTAGTAAATTGCTTTTTAGCAGAGATGAGGTCTTACTGTTTTTTTTTTTCATTTACATGAAGTACGGATTAATTTGTCATACTGGGGATAAATACTTGTTAATCATCTATAATATATCAGTCATTTTTAAGTGTAGAGGGTCTATCTAAGGCAATTTATATACATCCCCTAGCCCTAATGTAAGTCTGATTGTGGATACTATATTTTATTAGTGTTTTATAATGTCTACATATATTCATTCTATTTTCTACAAGATCCTGTGTGATACTGATATTGATTTAGAAGAGATCTTCACTTCTAAAGTAGTGAAGAAAACCAAATAGTCCTGCATTCAGGAAACCTATATTCTGGTAAAAAAAATATTGTATATTTAGAATAGACAGCCTTGTAAGAGTATCACAAGGGTTTAGTGAGAAATAAAAATAAAGAATCCAGTACATTTCCTAACTCAAGACAATCATGCTTCTTGTATTATTCATAATTATTAGGTAATTTTTTAAAAGTTAACTTATATTTGCCTTTTTACTCCAAATATGGGAAGATCATATAATCTCTACTGAAAAACCATCAATTGCACCTCCATATTTTTGTACAAAATAAGTAAAATATGGAAGAAATCCAGGCCATAGCAAAAACTATGCTAATAAAAATATTGTTTGCTTTTCCCCCAGCAGACTGATACCTTGGCTGTGAAACATAGCTTTAGATAGATTAGCTAAATTTCTTTCTGCTTCTCTGTTTAGAAAGTAAAATTCATAATGCATTTCAGCTCCTCCTCCTCCTAGAGCTTGGATAATTAATGGGGGACTTGAATACAGTTTGATTAAGCATGTAGTCTGAAGGCCCTTTTAATGGGTTACTCACTATGATTATAAGCTACTGTATCCTAAATAACACCACAGAAACAGATCAATGATGCTAACTTTATGTTCTATTTGATATTTGATATGAGTGAGGGTGGAAAGAGCTTATGTAGGTTAAATGACAAAACAATAAAATTTATAGAAAAGGACTGAGGAAATCTTCAAGAATTAGAATTAAAAAAATAAAGAATGGGGATGCTTAGAAGGTATTTTAAGAAAGAAGTAGAGTTTAGACAATTGTGTAGTGTTATAACAATCAAATTTTATTTTATGATGGAGAAATAAGATATCATTTTATTTCTCCATCACAGAATAAAAAAAGATCAAATTTAAGATCTGTAGAGAACAACCTGGATTTTGGAAATCATTCCGTCTTTCTGGTATTCAATTTTCTCATTGGTCCAATTTTAAAACTTTCTTTAATTTTGAACATTATTTTGAAGATTTTGAAAACTAAAATTAAAGGCAAATATACAAAAGGGCTTTGTTAAGGGCTAAGGTATGGACCTTCAAACTTACATGTTGAAGTTCTTTCCTTCAATATCTGAGTATGTTTGAAAAAAGAGAATTAAGAGATCATTCATTTAAAATGAGCTCTCTAGGTGTATATATATATATATAGTATTTATATATATATATGGTATTTATATATATATATATAAATACAATATATTTAGTTTAATTCCTCACCAAAATAAAGCGGGAATGATTAAAACACAGACGTAGAAAAGGCACAGGGAAAATATTGTCACACACAAGGCAGGGAGAGAGGCTTCAAAAGAAAGCACCTTAGTCAACCCTAGTTTGATCCTTAACACTGTGTATGGTCCCCTCGATACTGCCAGGAGTAATTCTGGAGAACCAG
The DNA here is from genome assembly GCF_024139225.1 of Suncus etruscus. Taxonomy (NCBI): domain Eukaryota; kingdom Metazoa; phylum Chordata; class Mammalia; order Eulipotyphla; family Soricidae; genus Suncus; species Suncus etruscus. The sequence continues at coordinate 33,939,457 of NC_064848.1, forward strand.
GAGTAAGCGCTGAGCACTGCTGGGTGTGGTCTAAAAAAAAGAGAGAGAGAGAGAGAGAGAGAGAGAGAGAGAGAGAGAGAGAGAGAGAGAGAGAGAGAGAGAGAGAGAGAGAGAGAGAGAGAGAGAGAGAGAGAGAGAGAGAGAGAGAGAGAGAGAGAGAGAGAGAGAGAGAGAGAGAGAGAGAGAGAGAGAGAGAGAGAAAAGAAAGAGTAGGGACAGAAAAGACAAACAAGCAAATGGAAACATAATACACAACACACTCTCCCAAACATGCTTTATTTTAATTTTCAAGAGAGTACATGAGATTTCAAGGTTAATTTTTTGAATGTGAGTGGGTAGATGTTGACTTTTGCTAAAAATACATTTGTTAAGAGGAAGGAAAGATGATCCTTGCTTTTGTTGTTTATTTTTAACCCCTTACAGCCTTTTTATTTCCTCTCATAGTGTTCCTTATAAAGTGAGAAACACCTGTCTAAATGACTTTTTTTGAACTATTAGTATGCTTTGGGTCCTTATTGGATTTGTAAGAATGACAGGACTAGCGGTTGATCTGCTGACTGCTTGCCTTCACTTGGTGGAGATTTATTCCACAAGCCATGAGAAGGAAATGGTTAAGAATAATAGACAAGTCTGTAAGGTCCTCCTAGGAGACCTGTTTGATGTATGGAGTAGTGTCTGCTATTTTGGTAAGCCAAGGGCTGTCTCCTTTGCTGTTTGTTTCTAGAAGCCACATTAAGGCGTTCAGAGCCAGTTAGCAGTGACTACTTAATCAAGGCTTCCAGTTGAAATATTTGTCAGCAGCTACTGAGAAGAACCAGCCTGGGTGTGCAAAATTTTCTTCTGAGCTTAGAGAATATGTATCAGGAACTCATTAGCATGCAGAAGCCATGGGAGAATGCCTTTTATTGCCGCTTGCATTTTTATCACTCAGAAAGATTGCTATGTATACAACAGGGTTCTTCTAAAAATCTTTCTGAAACTTATAGCCCTACTGACCTCACCCCCCAGCTTCTGGGTTTTATAGTGTTGGTTTTGCTGTTTTGGTTGTGTGTGTGTGTGTGTGTGTGTGTGTGTGTGCGTGTGTGTGTTTTCAAAAGCCCCAAGACTATTCTGTGTTTTGTATTATTATGTTTTAAGCTGACAGAAACTTCTGAAGCCAATCAGCCTTTGGGGAACTTGGTGGCTCCACTGCAAGATATAAGGAATGTACTAGAAAAGAAGCAAGCATGATTTTCTAATGTTATGTTTCTCTTTTTTTTTTGTCAGTATTTTCTGCTAAATAAGAGGCACCACAGTTTCTCTGATTTTGCAGGGAAGCAAGGAATTAGGGAAAGAATACAATGAGCGAGAAAGGACAAGCACATGCTCTCAATCTGAGAACAACACATCCATGCCTTTGCTAATTCTGGGCAAACCTGTGTGAGCACAGGACCACTTCACCAATAAGGACTGGAGGAGGCTTTCAAGTGATGAAGGTGTTTCCTAGGTTTGTGAATTGTTTCTGTGTTGAGACATTAATGGTGTTAAGTGAGTCAAGCAACTACCAGGCACAGCTGTTTTATTTCAGCTACACGCTGATCCACACAATTTCTATATAGCTTCAACAGTTGTTCAGGTCTCATAAAGGACATTTGAATAGATTGTTCTAATTTTGACTGGCACTGGAGTGTAGGATTCTGACCTCTCCAAAAAGGGCATTTTTCCAAGGGGAGTGATGGTAAATAGACTGTTTTCCTCCCCTCCCTCCCCTTTATGGTGTATGCTGGCTAGGCAGAATTGTTCAGAGACCTGTTTCATACTCAGTCTTCCATTCAAGGAAGCTGCAACATTATAACTCAATTACCATATGGCAATATTTAGAAATGATCTAAATAAATGAAAGCAAACAAGCACATAAAGATATGTATACTCATGCAATTTCTAGCTAAAAAGCTAATCTATGAAAACTATAACTCAAACTGGTAATTACTTATTGTCACCTAGGACAAATAAGAGCACAGTAAATTAATACATTTTTGTACTATTAAAATGCCCCTAAAGCATTCTGGAATAATTTAAAGATATTCATTTTATCATATTTCTAACATTACAATTAAAAGGTTTAAATCTTTCTGTTTTGACAGAAGGCATTTGTCTTTCAAAGTTGTAAAAAGCTGAATTCTTGTCTGCAGTGGTTTTTAATTTTCTTATTTTCCATTTAAACCTCAAAACCACAAACCAGAATTTTCTTTGCTTTGGAGTGCTGGTTCACCATCTGGAAAACCTGTGGGTATTGGATGCAGGCCCTAGAAAAGGGAGAAGGATGCACTTCTCCACCTAGATTCTATATATCAGACTTCTCATATAGTTGAGGTAATCTAGCATTGTTCTCATATTGCCTACATTCAGCCTCACTTCAACAACAGGAGTGTAAGACAAGATGGCAGTTTGGGTAGCTATCTATATGTGCTTCTGCTTTATTGTCCCAGATGGGGGAGTACTTTCCAGGACTGTGTGGTTTTACAGTACCTTTTCTTACACATAATATTGGCTGTAAAGTAACCTACTAATGTGTATACGTGTGGTTTCAAGAAGTTTCTTCACAAGAAACATATTAGATCTTCTGAGTTCTTAAAAAAAAGAAGTAACAATGGGATGGGAGAGTCTATAAAAGACTGGAGTATGGGGCCAGAGAGATAACATGGAGGTAAGGCATTTGCCTTGCATGCAGAAGGATGGTGGTTCAAATCCCGGCATCCCATTTGGTCCCCCAAGCCTGCCAGGAGTGATTTCTGAGATTAGAGCCAGGAGTAACCCCTGAGCGCTGCCAGGTGTGACCCAAAAACCAAAAAAAAAAAAAAAAAACCCAAAACTGGAGTGTATGCTTTGCATGTGGTATCTCTGTTTGAACACCAGCATGATCCTCTAATACCATACCACTTGGGTAGAAATTACTGAGCACTATTGTGATGCACATATACGCACGACATCATAAAAAGTAACATATATTTAGTTAGAAAGCACTTGTATCTTTGACAGGGAAATGAATTCTTACTGGAATGTAATCATTAAATACAAGTTAATTTTTTTTATCCACTAACTGCCTAATTTTTCCACTCAATTTTGTGTGTGTGTTTGTGTGTGGAAAGGCATCTTGTTCCTTTAAAAAAATTGTGTACATAAAACATAAAATTATACAAGACATGTTATGAATTCTGTTTCTTTTTTGGGGGGTACTACACACTTTTGTGATGCTCAAGGGTTATTTCTGGCTCTGCACACAAAAATATATTGTGCTATGGGAGATGACAGGGATTGAATGCGGGTCGGCCACATGTAAAGAAAACATACTATCCACTGTGCTATCACTCTGGCTTTAAGATTCTAAAGCCATTTGCTTTTCTTAAGAAGAATTGGTACTGCATTCAGGTACTTGGGGTCTTAAATTTAAGGAGATTCATACTCTTGGGCATGCAAGTCCCAGCCTTCTTCCTACACATAAAGTTTCACTTTTGAGAAGCACCTTAGAATCTGCATTCTGGGCCTTGGACAGAGGACACAGTCTTTAACTACCTGCTTTTTAATAATTCACACAACCCTCTAAAAAGAAGTGATGTCTGTGAAGGATAATTCAAAGGACCCACTGTTCATTTACTGCTCTAGATAGTACAGGCTCTATTCTTGGATCAAGTTATTCTCATACATAGCTGAACTCATTTTACCTTAGGTACTTTTCTCATTATATCTTAGTGAGTTTTCACATCTTTTATCAGAAGACAGCATTTTATTTTTAAGCCAAATCAAATCCCTAATGCTTGTTTAATAAAGAAATCGTGTATAGGATGTTTCCTCTGGGATATTCAGCATTTCCTGAACAAAAGCTTTAGAATTTAGTGGTTGAAGAACCTTGAAGAAAAGGTATGAATCACTTTGTGATGGTTCATTGGATGTGTCAACATAACTTGAGTATAAGATTTGATTAAATTTGATAATTGTGGATGTTTCTGTGAACATGTTCCTGGATGAGATTAACAGTTATATCAGGAGACTTTGAAATGTGGGCAGATCTTTTCTAATTCACTAAAGTCTTGAATAGATCAAAAGACTGAACAAACCAGAATTTGCACTTCTGACCAATGATTTAAGAGCTGGGATATCTGTCTTCTCTCTTTAGATGCAGACCAGAATATATTATTCATTCTTGTAATTTTTTTTTTTTACCACATATGGTTTACTCCTAACTTTGTACTTGGGGTAGGCTTGGAGAGCATATGTGATGCTGGGGATTGAAGGTAAGGTTACCTTCTTACAAAGCAAGTGCCTACCCTCTGTAATATGCTCAGCTTTGATTCTAGTTCTGTAGTTGACTTATAGGTCTTATAACTTACCCTCATAATTATGTGATCCAGCTGTTTTCAGACTCTTTCTCTCTTCTGGGATCTATTTCAAGATGATGTTTTATGTTTATTTGCTGCTTTTTTTCCCCCAAAGCAGAGATTGTTCTCTGTTTTGAAAATTAATATCTGCAAACATTGACTTTCTCTCTCATTTAACTTGGCACTCTAATTGGCTTTTTTTAAAGGTGGGGCAGCACACCCAATAGTGCTCAGAGCTTAATCCTGGCTCTGTGCTTTGGGATCACTCCTGGCAAGCTCAGGAACCATATTGGTTTCTGTTGGATCCAACCTGGGTTGTTCATGTGCAAAGCAAATACCCTACCCAATATACTGGGTACACTAGCCTATCATAGTCTCTTTATTTTTTTTAACCACCAAATAATTTGAAGTATTTCACAATAAAGCACAAACTGCAGATATTTTTAAAGTTCAAGTCTTCTTTCTCCTGAAGATGATCCACTCTTTTTCCTTTTATATTTCTTAAAATTTCTTCCAAGTATTTAGAAACCAACCACCAGACAAAACATGCATCAGAAAGTCAAAGTCAGTATTTTTTTATCCTTCATTAGTTTTTGCTATAAGCATTTATCTGTTTGTTTGGGTTCTACACCCATTGATGCTCAAGTTCTACTTCTGCTTGGTGCTCAAAACTCCCTCCCAGTGAGGGAATTTCCTTGGGCCTCCTGTTTGCAAAGCATGGAGCTCAGTCCTATAGGCAATCTGTCTGACCCTATTGTAAAACTTATAAAACTCTAGTATAGATAAAATCTGAATATTTTCCTAAAAGCTGTATTAAAACAAAACAGAGACATTTAATTTGAAGACCGACTGTATTTGGTGAGTTTCTGCGACTGAATATATTTAACACTCAAGAGGAAAATCAGTAAGTCAAATAATCAAATCAGCAAACCCTGTGTCTAATATATCTGTACTTGAAGTTACTTTACCTTCTATTTTTAAAATAATTAGTATGAAGGCAAAAGAGTTCACAAAGTGAAAACAAAGACCATGTCAGTAAGTCTGTAAGAAACCTCCATTCAAAGCTTAACCTCACTGAATTATGAGAAGATTAATGCAGGTATCATAAAATCAATTTTCCATCCACCTTTATTTAAAAACCAATGTTTTTAATTCATATGGAATTATATTGGTTAGATTTTCTTTTTTTCAATGGAAGAAAGTTTTGTTGTTGTTTTGTTTTGTTTTGGGGCCACACCTAGTGGTGCTCAGGGGTTGCTCCTGGCTCTGCACTCAGATATTACTCCTGTCAGGCTCAAGGAATCATACGAGATGCCAGGAATTGAACCAAGGTCAGCCACGTGCAAGTCAAATATTCTATATACTGTACTTTTGCTCCAGCACTATTAAGAGATTTTTATTTTTAAAAATTCCTCTTCATCAGTTTTAGTTGAATATTTTAACACTCTAATTTTAAGACACTCTGCCCCCAATATTCTCCACCCCCAATATTCATGTGAAATACTTAATGATTTATAAATATTTAGAAAATCCTAATGGATTCAGCTATTCAAAGCAAAAGTTGATTTTTGAGTAATCTCGCTAATTTATCGTTTTTGTAATTTTCAACACATGAATGTTAAATTTTTAGGTAGAATTTTATTATTACCTTTACTGTTTGTATTCCTCACTCTTTGGCACTGTAGGAAGATGAAGGGAAAAAAAATCCAGTTACCCTGTGTTTACATTATTGGACAGGAAGGTGTTGACTTAAAGTTTTGTTAAGATAATAAAAACAATGGAAATCTTTTGTTCCAATAGTATAATATTCCAGGCATTTAAAAATAATAATTGGGGGCTGAAAAGATAGCACAGCAGTAGGGCATTTGCCTTGCATGCAGCCGACCCTGGAGGGACCCAGTTCAATTCCCGGTTCAATTCGATATGGGCCCCAAACCTGCCAGGGAAGATTTCTGAGTGCAGAGCCAGAAGTAACTCCTGAGTGCCACCGGGTGTGGCCCAAAAACCAATCAACAATCAATAAATAAAATAATGAAGTTTAAAAAATTGATAAACAAAATTCTCAATCTATTTTTCCCTAGATTTTAGCTTTTGTCTTCGTTAGGGTTTGTGTATTTGTGAAGATAGTGCTGTTACTATAGTGCTATTCCCAGGGAGATGATCTGGGAATCAGGAGACACTGATTTCTGCCTGTTCTCTTTTGCTAACAAGCTTTGAGACCTGGAGCCATAAGTGTTGTCTTTGAAATTCAATCATCTGATCTTCAAAGTGATGGACCAGAACAATGTCCTGATATATCATAAAACATCAGAAAGAATTAGAAAACTCTTCATTTCATCTTTCTTGATCCATACACTATCTTGCATTTAATGTGTATTCATTTTTTTATATAATAGCTTGCCAATATTCTCCTGCATATGAATTCCAGGCAATTTTCTTTCTTTTTTTTTATTTTGATCATAATGGCTTACATTTCTTTCACAGTAGTATTTTAGGTACATATCAACATTGAATCAGGGAAATACCCATCACCAAATTTGTCCTCCCCCATCCCAGTTCCCCTTCTGCAACCCGTATACCCCACCATCACCCTCCAGACTGCTTGAGTAGGTGGTCCCCTCTTTGCCCTGCTCACTATTTGTGATCATATATCTGTTTGGCCCTGGTACCCTCCACTGTCTCCCCCTCTATTTAAGAAGCGGAGCTAGTTAAATCGAGTTATGTGGCTTTGTTTGTACCTTTGTGATAATATGAAAAAATACTTTATTTTTGAATGGCCAGAGCAATAGTACAGCAGGTAGGGCATTTGTTTCGGAAGAAGGCCAACTTCGGTTTGATCCCCAGCATCCTATATGGTCCCCTGGAGCCTGCCAGTAGTAAATTTTGAGTGCAAAACCAGGAGTACCCCTGAGCGCTGCAGGGCATGACCCAAAACAAAAACAAAAACAAACAAACTATTTATTTTGCTTTTACTATCATAATTTAGACAAGATGTTGACAGTAGTATTAACATTTATGATCTTGATCTATAACAATTACTACACCTCTTCACTGTCATAGTGCCTAGCACTCACCACCAATATAATTTCAAAAAGCTGCAGAAAAACTCATGCAGATTCCTGTGGGGGAGGGAAAAGGCCCAAAGATCAGATTCAGGGGTGTTTAGTGAGTCATTTTCTCTGAGTGCAAAGGCTAGTGGAATAAATGTGAAGTTCTCTTAAGCCTGGACCCTGGTTGTCCAGACTCAGATAGAAGGATGTGGAGGTGAGACTTGGGGGTGGGGGAAGAACCCAAAGGAGTTGACCCAAAGTGTTTTCCAGTGGGAGGGGCCAAGCAAAGGAGACCAGGCCAATGGGCCAATGGGGGCAGCACAGAGGGGGACAACATCTCCTCCCTTTCATTCCAGCCAAGACCAGCTCAGCGAGAACAAACATCAGCTCTCCTGAGCCATATGGATGTAAGTGCTCCTGACAGCCTGATTCCTACATGTGACCCATAGACCTGCAGAACCCCATCCCCAATAGCTCCATAGCCAAGGCTGGGGACCCTTCATTGGGAAAAAAACCTGTAAGAGAACCAAGCTCCCTGGTTGAGGTGGAGGTCAGATCTCTTGCTTCAGGTACAACCCAGAAACCCCTACTATTTCTCTATGGTTTCCTGCCCCACCTTGAACGCCCCCAACCCTGCATATGCATCTGAACCAGTACCAAGAAATACCATTTTAAGGGACTGGAGGTGATAGTACAACAGGGTAGAAACTTGGCTTCATGTGACTTATATGGTTATGTTCCCAGGCATCCTCCCACCTGGTCCCTCAGGCCAAAAAAGGAGTGGTCCTTGCTCAGGCTTTCTTTCCCCTCCCTGACCTGATTAGGGGAGCACTTCCTAGGATTCATCCTGGGGTTCCCCATGACTCCAGCAACCGTCCTTTCCCCAGGTCCCTGTCTCAAAGCTGTGACCTTAGTGTCAGTCCACCCATGTCTAATCCCATGCCAGAGTTGTGCCACCAGAAGCAAGCTTGGAAAGAGGGTAGAGCCCCCCTGGTCAGGGCCTTCCTCCATGAGCCCCTTCCATGGTTCAGGTTTTGTTTAATTTGACGCAATAGTTGGGCCAGTGCTCAGGAATTTTTCTTGGCTCAGTGCTCAGAATTGACACCAGAGGTGCTCCTAAGGTCCAAGTGTAATGCTGGGGATTCAAATTAGAGCACTGGTTTCGTCCTATCATTGCACCTGTCCTATCATTGCCCCTCTCTCTTCCCTGTTTGGCAAAAGACCGAGTCCATGGAGGACATAAAGAATAAGAACAACTCCCTCCAAAATTGGAGTCTTCCTATGTGAATCCTTGGTCCATGAATGAGTTTTGGGGCTGTCAGCTTGTGGGATCAGGGGTTTCAAGTCTGTGACATAGGGAAGAGGTACTGGGGATGGGGTATTGTGATCCAGGGAGAGATGTTGAAGCCATAGATGGGCGAGTCTGCCATCACTTTGAACCCCAGTGTGTCCTCTATAGGGCTACAGGTGGGATTTGGGCTCCACTGTCCCCTCCCTTAGAGTGTTCCCAGCTCACTTCCCACATATCCAGCACTGTCAAGTGAAGATTCTACTTTGTCTAAGGCCTAGAGCAGTGTTTTTCAACCTTTTTGTGCAAAGGCACACTTTTTTCATAAAAAAAAAATCATGAGGCACACCACAATTAGAAAATGTTAAAAACATTTAACTCTGTGCCTATATTGACTCTATATATACAATATATATATATATATGTAATTCTCTTGAGTAGGGATCAAATAAACACAAAGAAATTATTTTATAATTACTTTATTATGAAATAATCTAATGATTGGTCTATTTGTGAGCCGAAGCTGCATGTTATGGATGAAATTGGAAGATTTTTCACGGCACACCAGACAATATCTCACGGCACACTAGTGTGCTGCTGCTGCACACTGGTTGAAAAACGCTGGCCTAGAGCACTAGAGGGTTTGAGAAGTCATCAGCTCACCTAGAGGCATGGGGAGGAAACAGAGTTGGGCTCTAGGCAAAGAAAGTTGGGGTGGGTTGGAGACTATGGGGACCTTAACTGTCTGCTCCCTCTCACTGATACCAACTTGGCTTCTGGACATGAGAAAAGATCACAAGGCCGAGGCTTTCAAGTTCGAGCAGGCACTGGTGAGTCTTGTACAACTCACATTCAAATCCAGGATGAAAGGCACTTAAGCCACTTCAACATGGGGCTGGGGCAACAGCTCCTGCTGTTGGCTCTGAGGCTGAGGTGTAGCCTAGCAGGCCTATGTTTGAACTGCATTGTCAAAACGAGGCAAAATGATTTCAAACCCATGACCTGCACCTTGACTCTTCATTGTGATGGAGCAGCTCCAGGACTGATCCGCGATACCCCTGCAGGCCCCTCCGGGTATTGCTATCCCAATCCAACCAGGACCTCTCTTGAGCCTAGATGCTTTTCCCTTTAACTTTGGCTTTCCTGTCTGAATTGGGCTGGTGAGGTCCAAGGAGGTCCTCTGGGCAACCAAAAGCTCTTCTGATTTAGGCTGGAGGCCACTAAAACTGAGTCTAAGTCAGCACTGACTTGGCCACTCTGCAGAGTGGAGGTTCTGAGGAGGGGTGGGAGGCTGTCAGCAAGGAGTCAGACCTGAGGTAAAGGAAGTCCCATCACTTGGGATCTGGGAACAGACCATCAGAGGCCTGTGAAGGGTACTGATGCCCAGGATCTTCCTACTTTGTCCTGGAGTCAGTCGTTGACCAGCACATCTCTTGGCTGGATCTGGAATCTCCTGCATCTGTCCTCACTCCCAGCATCATTCCCATAAAACAAAGAGTGCCCTTCACTGCGGATGCAGTGGCAGCAATACTGCGGCCACACCTGGCAGAATCTGGTTCATTGCAACCGCATCTGACCACGTGCCCAGCCTTCGAGGAACAGATGCAAGATATCAAGCAAATTCAGCTGTTGGACAGGCTGGAAAACACCAAGGCCTCAGTAGGCCTGACACCCTTGAGGAGTGGCCATGGAGGCATGACCCCATAATCACAGTCCACTCTATCTCTTACTCACAGAGGCCAATGACACCAGGAGCCAATAACAATGCTGAGCAGCCGGAGGCCAGAGGTCCTGAGGATGGGGGCCAGAATGTTGCCCCCGAAAACCACCTATCCATTAACATGGACTAAGGACAAGGCAGAATTAAACCATTACCAGGCATCATACCTTTCCTTTACCGCCTGAATGGACCCCATCCCATTCAGGTCCCCACCCTGTCCTTTCTGCCCTTCTGTTTCCTCCCCTTCCCTCACCCACCGATCTTCCTCTTTTTCTTCCTCCTTTTCCCCTTCTCTCTCTCCATTCTGAATGTTAGAACCACCAAACCAAGAGGACCCAGATTCCATCATTGGGCCTCATCCCTTTTTAAAAAAAAATCACCAACTCAAATTGATCCCTCAACACCGGGAATAGAAACCAATCTATTATTTTAAAATCCACTGCCCCCATTTGAAATTCAAAGGGATGCATGTTTGTGGGAACACCTGATTCAGATTTGCCCGTACCAGTTATTCTCCCCACCCCTCCTATAATCCTGCCAAATATTCCAATAATGCCAGATATGGCAGGTGTTTGGGGTGTCCTGGTTATTTTTGGGTCTTTGCCTCCATTTCCAGAGCCCCATTTACTGAATACCAGGTCTATGAATATATAATGTCCCTCTAATGGGGACCAAAATGTCTTATCAGTAGGGAATTTTTATCTGGGGGACAGAAATGCCCCCCAATGGTCAGCACCAAAGTCCCCCAAACAGGGAATTTTAATCAGGAGCAGTAATGTCCCCCTAATGGGGACCAAAATGTTTTATCAATAGGAAATTTTTACAGGAGACTAATGTCCCCACAAGGTCAATACCAATGTCCCTCAATATCATCATGTGAAATCAGGGGGGGCAGAAAATGTCCCCCAAACAGGGAACTTCAATCAGGGGCAGCAATGTCCCCCTAATGGGGACCAAAATATTTTATCAATAGGGAATTTTTATAGGGGACAGTAATGTACCCCACCCAAGGTCAGTACAAATGCCCCTCAATATTATCATGTGAAATCTTGGGTGCAGAAAATGTCCCCCAAAGAGGGAACTTCAATCAGGGGCAGCAATGTCCCCCTAATGGAGACCAAAATGTCTTGTCAATAGGGAATTTTTATAGGGGGACAGTAATATCCCTCACCCAAGGTCAGCACCAATGTCCCCAATATCATCATGTGAAATCAGGGGACAGAAAATATCCCCTAAACAGAGAACTTTAATAAGGGGGCAGCAATGTTCCCCTAATGGGAACCAAAAAGTCTTATCAGTAGGGAATTTTATTGGGGACAGTAATGTCCCACCAAGGTCAGCATCAATGTCCCTCAATAGGGAATATTTACAGAAAGACAGTAATGCCCCCCACCTAAGGTCAGCACCAATGTCCCCAATCTCATTATTTGAAATCACAGGGGCAGAAAATTTCCCCCAATTGGAGAACTTCAATCAGGTGACAGCAATGTCCCCCATATATGATACTGGAACACAGGGACAAAACTGTTTTTCAACTGACATTTTATCTGGGGGACATTAATGTCCCCCTAATAGGGACCAAAAGGTTTTTTATGAGTACAGAATTTTTATCTGGTGGACAGTAATGTCTCTCACGGTCAGCATCAGGATTGGGGACAACAAAGGTCTCATGAATAGGGCATAAAAAATGCCACTGGTGGTACCCCAACCATACCCCCATTGGTAGTAACTGAATTGGTTGACATCAGTGTCCTGATAATTTACCATTTCCACTATGAGAACAAAACGTCTTATGAATAGGGATCTTTATATGGGGGACAGAAATGTCCCCCCCTCTCGTCAGCTTCTGAATTGGGGGACAACAAACAAATAATATTCACAAATTTTCTCTCAACTATAATATTTTTCTTCTATTAAAATATTTTTCTTCTTTCCCTTTTTATTTTTTTATTATTTTTAAATAAATTTGCTTTCACTTATATGGAAAAATGTATTCCCAGTAACCTCATTGGAGATAACATAATTTTCATATGTTTACTTATCACTATACATTTTTTAAATTTTCTTCTTTTTCTTTTTTATTTATTCTTTCTGTTCTTATTTTAACAGCTTTGTTCTCATTTATATAGAAATAAATTGTTATGATTTAATGTCACCTATCTGATGCATTATCTTTAAATAAAGTAAAAAAAATGTGTTGTCCATGCTGTCCAAGAATTTCAAGCACTATTGCTGATACTGTGCCTTTTGTGGGAACTGTTTTCAGGTGCCAGGATTTCCAGAAGTATTCAAGGACAGGGAAATGGTGCCCACACTCACTCATAGAAAGTCTTGGTGATATGATCCCAAATAGCAGCATCCCTTGGGTTTTAGTCAGATTATTGTCTCTGCAGAGAATCTTAGATGAGTGTTGAAGCAGGGCAATAGGCTAAGCTGCAATTGTCCATGATAAGCGCAGCATGTGTGAATTCAACAGTACAGTTCCCTACTTCCAGCTTGGTGGTTAGTGTACCAATAACTTTTCACATTTTGGTTTACATATTTTTAGAGAAGAGAGTGAGTTGAAGGAGCTGGTGGGTGCAGATGTGGTGACTGTGTTTGTCCTCACTTTTAAAAATGTGTTGTTTGTTTTTGTGTTTTGGGCCACACGAGTGACACTTAGGAGTTACTCCTGGCTCTGTGCTCAGAAAGCAGTCCTGGCAGGCTTGATGAACCACATTGAATGATAGGGATAAAATCCTGGTGTATCCTATTCTTACATTGCATGTAAGGCAAACACACTAACACAGTTAACACTCTGACTCCTTCACTTTATTTTTTATTTTAATTTTTATCTATTTAGAGAAAACTTTTATGTGAATTATTAAAATTTTTTTGAGGGGCCAGAGCGATGAGGTAGCAGTATGGCGTTTGCCTTGCATGTGGCTGATCTAGGACCGACCACAGTTAGATCCCTCGGCGTCCCATATTGTCCTCAAAGCCAGGAGCAATTCTGAGGGCAGAGCTAGGAGTAACCCCTGAGCATCGCTGGGTGTGTCCCAAAAACAAAACCAAAAAAAATTAATAAATTTTTTAAGATAAACATTTTCAAAATACTTCTACACAAAAGGAAAATATAAAGCACAATACTGAGACATTTTAAATTCAAATGTTAAATGCAAATATCACCAACATTATGAAATTAAAAAGGAAAGATAGAATCATATCTATTAAAAACAGATTTTTTTTTGCTGGAATTATTTTTAGAATGTGGTTTGGCACACCACACACACACACACACACACACACACACACACACACACACACACACACACCTATAACCAAAAAGCACACACACCATACACACAAAAATAAAAATTTTTTTAAAACAAAAAACATATTGTCTAGGGGCATATTCCTTTTTCTACATGAACTAAAGCAGCCCAGTGCCTTACCCTACACCAGTGCTTCTCAAATAGCCCTCCCCCCGGGGGCGCGAGTCTCAGTAAAAGGGGGCACGTTTGACCTCTGCAAACACTGTCATAACAAGCTAAGTCCCCTGTTTATGTCTCGTATGTCTCTGGAGCTGAGAGTTGCTGTGTCCTGCTTCAAACCCCGATTCGAAAAGCTATGCGTTGCAAAATGTGCTAATTGTAGCCATTAATCCAGATGTCACCTCTGATTAAAAAAATCAGCTCAAATTATTTAATATATGTTTGTTTTGCAGGTTAAACCTTTTTTTTAAATAAAGGTACTTTTTTACAGTCGCGCGAGGGACTCGAAAAACGTTTTCTTCTTCCTAGGGGGGCATGAGAGAAAATAATTGAGAAGCACTGCCCTACACCTTCCAACAGAAACAGCCAGATCTGCGACTTATCAAAATTTCCTAGCCTCCAAATTTATTTCTATGAATCTATAGAGCTGGAATGTGCAATGCCTCAAAAATTCATAGTAGTGTCAGTCAGTAGTATCACAGGAAATCTGATTGGAATGTCACATAATAATCTCTCAAACTCGGTGAGCCAATCACAGAAATTCAACTAGCACTAACAATAGCCCAGTAAATCCTTAAAGACTGATATTAATAACATCAGGAAAGACATTAAGACTATTTAAAATAGACTCTTTTGACCTAAGTTTTGATAATTTACCTTTGCTTTGTAATAAGCAATATAAAGTAAATTTGTTTGTGATTTCAAGGAGTTAGACTATGGTTGCAAGTTGGAAATTGGGTACACTGGTAAAGGTTAGATACACTAGTGGTAGGATAGAAGTTTGAATATTTAATGCAGGAAATGACTGTATTATAAACAACTTGGTAAATCTCAGTGTTGCAATAAATCATTTTTAAAAATTTACAAAAATTTTTTATAATAAAAATAAATTGTGTTCCACATGTATAAAAGAACTGCAAGAAATAAGAGTAATTGTTTTAAAAAAATAGATAACAAATACACACCAACAGCAAATAATTACAAATAAAAGGCAAAACATAGTTGTCACGGTATTAGTGACAGAAGTAATAGATGTAGAGTTTAAATAATCATAGATGGTCTATAAATATAAACAATAATAAAGAACATGGAATAGAATACATAGCACATATGTAGAGTGCTTGCTTTGTTCACATCTGACTTTGATACTATCCCTAAGCAAAGAGTTAGAAATAAGGTCTGAGCACAAAAACAAATAGGGAATAAAAGGAATTCATGATCAGTAATGATTTTATTTCAATAAGCTTCTCTGCATGCACAGATATTTAGTGACTATAATCTTTAAATATTTAAATATGAGATAAAATTAAAAGGCAAAAGGTTTAATTTATTAGTCCCTATAATTTTAACTTTTAAATATGCATAGTAATTCACTCACTACCATTGTCATGATAGCAGTTAGTGCAGTTATTTCTCTAATTGCACTCACCACTCCTGGTGGTGAGTGAGTGAGAGAAATAGAATGCCTGTCTCAAATACAGTCAGGGGTTGGGGGAGGAAGCAAATGGGGACATTTGTGGTGGGAAGGTTTGCTCTGGTGAAGGGGGCTGTTTGTTTTTATAAGTGAAACCCAACTACAACATATTTGTTATCATTGTGCTTAAAGATATTATTTTAAAAAGACATTCCTAAATAAAATATGTATAATTCACTAAAATTATGTTAACCATCATATATTAAAATACTAATTAAATTTTATATTAGATAACTTTTTAAAAATTGATGTCTCATCAAGGACAATAGTTTGTTGTAGACATATTCATTAACAAAATTTTATTGGTATTTTAAAGAATTTAAAGAAAAGCAAGTAAAATTTAATTTCTTATAAAATAGAAAAACAAATATCACTTTTTTTTAATTTTTTTTTTGTTTTGTTTTTGTTTTTGTTTTTGGGCCACTCCCGGCAGTGCTCAGGGGTTCCTCCTGGCTGTCTGCTCAGAAATACTTCCTGGCATGCACGGGGGACCATATGGGACACCGGGATTCGAACCAACCACCTTAGGTCCTGGATCGGCTGCTTGCAAGACAAACGCCACTGTGCTATCTCTCCGGGCCCAAATATCACTTTTTTAAAGTTTTCTTTTGTCTCAGAAAAACCTATGTTTTCTTCCCCAAGACTGCTGCTATATGCTGCCCAGCCTAATCATTCATTCTAAATTTTGGATACCTGTACAAAACCCCCTAGTAAGGAATTAGTATTTTTGCCTTGCTCTTGAAACAATTGTACTATATAGAAGGTTTTCAAGAAGTGAGCAGCCAATCATGTAGCTCAACATTAGGGAAGATATGTTGGACATCATCTGCACTGAATTTATTTATTCTGGATTGAGTTGTTGCTCTCTAACCACATTGTGTAACATTAACTTAATTCTAGCTCCAGTCATCTATTCTGTCTCAAACTCATAAAGGCAGCTATGGTCTTAGGTAATCCCAGTACTGGTGGAGTAGTGCATTGCCAATGATATATAGAAAGTCTTGAAACTCTGATATATAACTTGAAATAACTAATTAGAAAAAATATATTGGGGCCCGGAGAGATAGCACAGCTGCGTTTGCCTTGCAAGCAGCCGATTTAGGACCTAAGGTGGTTGGTTCGAATCCCGGTGTCCCATATGGTCCCCTGTGCCTGCCAGGAGCTGTTTCTGAGCAGATAGCCAGGAGTAACTCCTGAGCACCACCGGGTGTGGCTCAAAAACAAACAAACAAACAAACAAAAAATATTGGTTCAGGATAGCTTCAATAGGAAAGGAAGGAAGAACATAGAATCTCCTATGTCCTCCCAGGAAAGGGCATGCCTGGGTCAAGGGGAGCATGAGTGGCATATTAGGATGCTATAGCCCCAGACTGCAACAGATTCATGAAGAAGCAGTGTATACCCCTCTACTCTTCATGAGTGAAGATAACAACTCAGAAGAAAAAGTCAGTTTTACCACTTATATAAGCTCATAGCATGGCAAAATTGGTGAAAACACTGAATCCAACTTTCTGCTGCCTAGAAAATACATTAGCATGGCCAGGGCAAACACAAGCTCAAAGTCAAAGGCTGGAAAACGATATTTAAAGCAAAGAATTCTTTTTAAAGTGTTAGGATGACTATTATTATCAGATAACATAGACTTCAAGTTATACATTTTTTAGGAGATGAAGGTGATTTAGGTTTGTATACATCAGGAAGAACTCACAATCCTAACCATATTTGCACCCAATAAAAGACCATCAAAATAGTTAAGACAACTGCTAATAGACCTGAACGGTGACATCAATAGCAACAGATGGTAGTTGGAGACTTTATCACTGCTTTATCATGTCTGGGCATATCAACTAGAACAAAACTGTATAGGGAATACTGGTTTTAAAGGAACAAATAGGGTTAGAAGATATGTCTCAGAAGTCTAATACATATTCTTCTCCAGTTTACATGAGATACTTTCCAAGACATACCAACTGCTTGGTCACAAAATCATACATCTATAAAATGAAAAGAATAGAAATAGAAATTTCAGACCATGATGCATTGAAAATAGAAAAATAATCACCAACGCAAGTGGGGAACAAACTCAAGTACTTTAAAAATCAGCAAATCAGGGGCTGGAGAGATAGCATGGAGGTAATGCACTTGCCTTGCATGCAGAAGGACAGTGGTTCAAATCCCGTCATCCCATATAGTCTCCTGAGCCTGCCAGGAACAATTTCTGAGCATAGAACCAGGAGTAACCACTGAGTGCTGCCTGGTGTGACATAAAATTAAAAAAAAATATCAGCAAATCACTACAAAACAATCAATGGGTCTAAGAGGAATTAAAAATATTTCTGTAAGAAAAACATGGTTGATAACAACTCTCATTCCTATACTTAATTTAAAAATGCAGTTACCGTAAAGAAAGGGAACTGGATAGAAAAATTGAATAAATGTGTTTGGTGGTAGTAGGATGGCACTCTATTTTTATTTAATTGGCATAGTTTGTGTAACATATTTATAACTATGATAACACAAGTGATTACTCACATTACCATGTAAAGATGAGAAGGCACCATCAGTTTTTCTATGCTATCTCCAGTCTAACTCATCATTATCCCCCATTCTCAGTCCCCTTTAATTTGCATTCCCAGTTTTCTAATCTAACCTCTATGCCATAATATTGTATATTACAATCTGTTTTCTTTTTATTTTATATATTACAGATGAGTGATTATTTCTTTTTTTTTTACTAAAACATCCTTTTATTTTAATGATTATTATTGAGGCGACATACATAAGTTGCAATATTTATGATTCAGACATACAATGTTACTGCACCATTCCTTTTTTTTTTAAGGCCAATATTTTATTTCTTTCTTTTTTTTTTTCTAATTATCATTGTCATAGGGTTCCTTCCTTCTCATAACTGCATCCCCCCACTCTTTGTAGGAAGCCTCATTTAAACATTTGTGACATTTTAGAAGCCTTAAGTTCCAAAAATAAAGTCTACTAAGGCAACAAATTTAACACCTCCATTCTCCCCAAAAGTAAGGCAAACAAAACAATTGACTGGAAACCAAACAATTTCCAGCTTAGATGTGAAAGGTTGAAACATATATTTTTTTTATGTGTGTAGTTTTTGGGTCACACCCGGCAGTGCTCAGGGGTTATTCCTGGCTCCAGGCTCAGAAATTGCTCCTGGCAGGTACGGGGGAACGATATGGGACACCGGGATTTGAACAGATGACCTCCTGCATGAAAGGCAAACGCCTTACCTCCATGCTATCTCTCTGGCCCCAACATATTTTAAGGTCTGAGCAAGGTCAAATTTAAACTATTTATTTTCACAGATCTATATGTAAGAGTTTCTACCCTGCTTAATTTTTATTATTTCTATCCTCTCTTGTCTACTTAAAAAATCTATAAAATATTAAGCTAGAAACATTTTGAATTAGATACTTATATTTATATCATCAAATCTATAATAAAATTTTACTTATCAGTTTAAGCTAAAAAAGATAGAAGCATTAAGTAATAAATAATTAAAAAACTTATTAGAGGATGGTTAGATAGTTCAGTGTGTCTACATGCTTTACAAATAGGAGTTTCTGTTTTGGTCCTTGGTTCTACATGATTCCATGAGCAAAGGTACAACATATTTGTCTCTGCTATGCCTTTATGAATTTACCTTCCTGTGGAAAAAGGCAAACAAAAACAAACCAATTCAGGGTGTCTGGTAGCAATATGTTTCAGGATTTACATCAGTTACTAGATTTTAGGATAAAACAATCATTTGGGAAGACTAATATTTGAAAGGAGATGGGAGTAAACTAATGGAACAAGTAATAGGGATATTTGAGGGCAGGACTTTCTCAACACAGGGAAGAGTAAAAGTAAAACTCCTGGTATAGTAACATTAACACACTTAACTTGACTAAAAACAACACGGAAAAAGACATTCAAAATGAAAGTTATTAGGAGACAAAACATGGAAAGTATGAGGAAATTGGCGATACAGAACAATATTAGTTATTTTTATATTTTAATTTTTCCACTCATGGAGTGCCTAGATATTGGTTAATCTGTGCTTATGGGTTTATCTATAAAGTGATACTAGTTGATATTGACATTGTTTTTATTGGGTTTTGATTTTTGAGCCACACCTGTTGATACTAAGGGGTTACTCGTGACTCTGCACTCAGGAATTCTTACACACCCATTTTGTAATTGGTTCCAAAAATCCGTGTTGTTTGTTTTTGTTTTGGGGGCCACACCTAGCAGCACCTTGGAGTTACTCCTGAGTCTGCCCTCAGAAATTACTCCTGGCTGCTCAAGGGACCATATGCGATGCTGAGGATCAAACCTGGGTCAGCCATTTGCAAGTCAAATGCCTTAATCACTGTGCTATCGCTTTAGCCCCCTTTTGTGATTTAACTGGTTAATTATCCTAGATGTATTTTAGTTCCTCTGAGGGATTTGCATACAAGGATAATTAATATTTATGAAATTAAATATGATAGTTGTTCATAGGTAATCTGACTTCAGGCTAATCATAAATCTAAAGAGTACATACAAATATGATATAAATGGTTGAATAAGATTTTAATATGTACAATTGGAAAGTGTATATTTCATTTATGAAAGATAAATCTTATATGTGGGATCTATACACATTTAGTTGGAGAGGCTATAAAAGTAGTACAGTGGACAGGATGCTTGCATTTGGGGATGCATCCTGAGTTTGATTCCGGCATCATAGATCCCATTAGCATCACCATAGCTTATCCCTGAGCATAACAGAAAAAGTTAAAACCATTCTTTGTTTAGATTGTAAGACAATCCTTAAACTCTAATTAGTGCATGAACTAGATTTTGTTTGGAGCTGGAGAAACATTCAGGGGTTAACATAATTACCTTAAGTGGAGCCAATCCTGGTGTTATCTTCAACATTGCATATGGTCTCTAGAACATCTCTAGAAATAATTACTGCATTAAGCTTTGAGCACAGCTGAATGTGACCCTAAACAACAACAACAATAAAATAATATTTTGGGTAGGAGAGATACCTTGATGGACAGAAAACATGCATACATGAGGCACAGGTTTGATCTCAGAAACCACATGATTATTCAAGTATAACTATGAATGATCACCAAGCACAGAGCTTAGGTAACCGTGGAAACCACTAGGTTTGACCTTCAAAAATATGTGTATTATTTTTGATTTTCATTATTATAAATTTTTATTTTCTATTACTTTTGATTTGGGAGCTATACCTGCCTATCTTTAATGCTTAGTCCTAGCTTTGCACCCATAAATCACTCCAAGAGGTCTTTGGGGACTATAAAAGGTACCAGATATCAAACCTGGGTTAGTTATATGCAAAGCAATCACATAACACACTGTACTATCTCTCTTCACCATTTAATATTGAACTTTAAGACTGAATTTAAATAATGTTACTAAAACATCTCATTCACTTTTGATGATCTTCTGAAGTTCTTTTTTGATATATCTAGTGGAAATACATTATTTTTAAGTTAAGAAACTTATATATTTAAATTACCTAGCTACATTTTATAAACTGACTTAAAGTGTTTTATATTTTATTTCTCTTTTCTTTTGGGGGGGAAGTGAGTGGGCTAAATCACACTTGAACATTGCTTGTGAACTATTCAAGGTTCAATGCTCAAGATTGCTTATAACAGTTCTCAGGAGAACATAAAATAACAAGAATCAATCTCAGGACCCTTTTGAGTCACATCCTTGGCCCTATTTTAACTTTTTTGATGGTGTCTACTCTCAAGCAAAACTCATTTCATCTTTCTAAAATACCAAGGTAAACTTGAAATTTAAAATGTGCAAAATAAATTTATATTAATGGTTTTTCAATCCAAAAAATGTTATTTCAATAGCCAACTATTGTTACATTTGTTAAATTACTATCTTCAGGTACAGTCCTCTCTGGATAATTTTTGGACTATCTGCTGATGTTCTCTGAGGATAGTTGCATTTTTGGTTTCCTCGTGATTACTGATGTCATCACAGCACCCCGGTGGCTGAGAATGTCAGTACCACATTTAGTCCAGTAACACAAACTCAATACTTTATTAAAATCACAGAATATTTATGTCTAATGATGCCAATAGACTTTATAAAAAATGTGTTATCGAGCAACAGCAAAAAATATAATAGTTGCTATAATTAAATGGCAAAAATATCTATAACAAGAATGTTCATGTGAATTTCAGCAGATCTGTCAGACTTCTTTTCTAATATAAATTATTTTCTTTAATTTACAAATTCCCACAGATGCCACTAATTTTCTCACTATGATTGCTTGGAAGTTTCATGAATATCACAGGTTATTGTGTGGATCATCATAAAATATTCAGTATGCTAAAATCTAGGAAAGGGTAGCCATGATAAAGAGATTACTCCACCATATTTTATTTAGGTAGCCTTCACTAGCTGCATATAACTAAACATGTTTTCTTTTATCAACGATCATGCTATGTATGTCCTTACACGGAGGATTTGTTACATTATCCTAGAAACTATGAGAATCACATCCTGCCTAATACTGATCATCTGTAGGGCTTAAATTATATTAAAAGGTGGGTCTCTATTCTTATATATTACTAAACAACACAACTGAAATACAAAGTAGAGATCTTTTAGGACCTTTAAAATCTTTAGGATCTATAAATCTTTTAGGAATTTAACTCAATGATAAAGCATTTTTGCATTTTTTTTTTCATAAAGCCCTAGGTAAGATCCCTGGCAGAATAAGACAAACAAAAACACTGGCAAGGTATTTTAAGCTCATCAGAACTTATTTTGTTGAAAATAAATAATAAATGTTTCAATAAGAAATATAGGATAAAGTTGAATTGTATCTAGGAATTGTATTTGGGAACTGGGACATGAATTTAGATTCTCAGGTAAACTGGAACATACCATTTTGTGATTCATGATTTTTCTTTTCTACGTCATCTGGGCTGGTGTTTTAGTGTTACAATATGTGAATACAGTGTGACTCATTCTTTTTGGTGCTAGAGACCTCTAGGGCACCCTACCAGAGCACAAGGAGTCCAGGACTATGTTTGGTGGTGTTCAGAAGGCCATGTTGCACCAATATAGGACCTTTTTTTTTTGACCCTTATTCTTTGTTTACTGATTATGACTCCCAATAGAATTTGATATCTTTTTACCACTAGGTGGCATACAGAATATGGTATGACAAATCGTGGACTGACTAGTAGCTCTGAACTTCTGGAAGTTTTGAAATGAATATGCAAAAGTCAAGGGCTGGTGAAGTAAAGGTTTTAGATATATGTATATATATTCACAGATACATATATAAAGATATATAAAATTTATAAATGATAATTACATTTCCTTAGAATAATTAATGCAAAATTTAAATTCCAATGACATGGAAATATTTATATAATAATGGAATATTTATAGTGAAAATATAAATTTATATTTATAATGGAAACATAAATGGAAATAAATGGAAATATATAAATAAATTGAAATATTCTTAGTTATTTACTGTGTGCTGTTTAATAACAGGAAATACATGGTTAACATTTCATTTTATCATTTTATCATTAAGATAAAATGAGAACTTTTTAACTGTATTTCATTAGTAAAACTAACCTATAGTATAATGACACATAGCAAAAAAGGGCTTATAACAAATAATAGTAGTCTTTCCCAGACAAATTTATTAGGCTCATTAATAAAAATGTTCATAAAATCATCAATTAATTACTAAAAATGTCATAGTTTTTGCTAGAAAATAGACATTCTTTCTATGAACATTAAAACACAGTGATAATGTGGTGTGGCTATGGTTATGTTTTTTGTTTCAAACTCCTATGTCAATGGGTGCTTTGTACTAAAACCATAGATTATAGAACTATGTTTGTAAATCATAGATCATATATTAAAATTTTTTATAAATTTTGTACAAAATATTATGCTTTTGTAAAAGCCATTATTGTATATAATTCTGTTCGTGAGACAAAGAGTGCAGAAAGAAAGCAAATGAGTGAAAATAAAGTCAGATAATAACTGATTATGGGAAAATGGAAAGAGAAACAATGGTGATGGTCTGACTGCCATATTTTAAGTTTATTTTAAGTTCATTTGTATATACCAGTAATGAGTTATTTGTCTTCTGCTTAAATTCAAGCTATAGAATATGAATAATTAACTATAAATGCCATACTCTGAGTTCTACAGTGATCACTTGGAATACACACACACACACACACACACACAATTCTTCATAAATTTAGACTCTAGAGGACTTTAATAGTATTTACGTACAATTCTTTCTACATTTGTTTCAGGATTCTTCCCATGAATGTCTAATAGCCACTGGAAAATCAATCAAATAGAAAGCATTTAGCTAGTTTTCTTGGCTTGTTTCTTTGCCTGCCTTACTTTGAGACCATCTTGATTTAGTAGCATGAGCATCTCTTCTTGGCTGATGCCTTTTCTTAATGATTCTGATCAGGATATTAAAGTTAAATTGAACTTCAACACATTGAAAAGAACATGGTACAGGAGATCCTAAGAGATCAAGCCAAGTTTTTCTGAATCATCCATGATCCTAGTAGATAGATGGGACTGTAATTTAGCTATATAGCTGCAATACCCTAAATAATTCTCCTCCTTCTCCTTCTCCTCTTCCTCCTCTTTCTCCTCCTTCTCTTCTTCTTCTTCTTCCTCCTCCTCCTCCTCCTCTTCCTCCTCCTCCTCCTCCTCCTCCTTCTTCTTCTTCTTCTTTTTCTTTCTTCTTCTTCTTCTTCTCCTTCACCTCCCTTCTTCTTCTTCTTCTTCTTCTTCTTCTTCTTCTTCTTCTTCTTCTTCTTCTTCTTCTTCTTCTTCTTCTTCTTCTTCTTCTTCTTCTTCTTCTTCTTCTTCTTCTTCTTCTTCTTCTTCTTCTTCTTCATTCTTCTTCTTCTTCTTCATTCTTCTTCTTCTTCTTCTTCTTCTTCTTTCTTCTTCTTCTTCTTCTTCTTTCTTCTTCTTTCTTCTTTTCAA
Organism: Suncus etruscus; assembly: GCF_024139225.1. Classification (NCBI taxonomy): domain Eukaryota; kingdom Metazoa; phylum Chordata; class Mammalia; order Eulipotyphla; family Soricidae; genus Suncus; species Suncus etruscus. Next base: position 33,963,865 of record NC_064848.1, read on the forward strand.
CATATGTTACTTTTATATCATAACAGCCCATGCTGTTAAGAAAGGAAACTCAATGCACAAGGCACGGCGGATGACACTACATAGGGTAGACACCTCTTATAGTGCTCAATACCATATTGCTTAGTACTCTAAACGTGAAAATTATGTTCATCATAAAATGATACACCCACAATCTAACCCTGAAAGCTTCACTTAGCAAAGTTCACTCCTACCATTGATGAAGTGCCTAGAAATTGGGAAACTTTCCCCCTCCGAAGCACTGACCCAAATTTTTTAAATTAATTTTTATTTTGAATTATGAGAACAAAAGATGCAAAGAAAGAAGACAAGGTAAAGTTACAGTGGAAGGACAATCACCCATAACATAATTCTCAGAAGAAGTCCCCTTGCTGATATCTTAACTTTGAACTTTCAGCCAAAGAACGTTAAGATAAAATAAAACAGAATCCATGTGCGATTATTTTGTCCCTCGAGTCCCCAGATTGTAGCACATTATAATATTTCTTAACAGCACACAAGGCAATCTAAAGCCATCAAACTTACGTAACTCCTTTAACATTAGAGGCATAGTATTTTTTACATTTCCATGTACATGAATATTAGCTTAAGTTAACCTCAAATTTTAAGTGGGTGCGTTTTAAGGATTCTTGAAGTCACTGGTAATCTCTGCCCAGTCTATATTTTCAAAATAAGTAAGTTTAAGGATTAGAGTCAAAGGAGCACAGTAAAAACGGTGTTAGAGTGGCAATTGTTGTTTGCATAGGCCCACCAAAATATGAGAGGCATGGAAAGGAATAACCTTAGCCTAAATACAAAGAGATCCTACCCCTGAAGTTTTCTGGCATAAGACCAGCTCTAGGCTTCAGGCAAGTTATCATCCGATCCGTAGTGCCAACACACTTTTCACACAGTCTCTATTGTTGGTATCATGTTTCTGTATTAAAGATTCTGGAATCTGTATGTTCTACATTGAAGTCATCTTGTGGAGTGTCTTCTCGTTTCACCTCACCATGAAAGGGCAATGCAGGAAGCCCTTTCCTGTAAGCAGGTTGTTGTTGTTAAGTCTTCTCAGTGTTAAGGGAAGTCTCTTTTGAGCAGGACGATGTCTGAGCAGTGGTAGGGTCTTCCGTGGTAGGGGATTGCTTCCAGGTGATGTTATAGACAAACCTCACAAGGGGCAATACAGCAAGCCCTGTCCAGTAAGCAGTAAGTTATTTTTCTTTATTTATTCCCTCTTATGTATTTTTCTTTCTTTCATAATATATATTTTTCTATTTATTTATCTTTTCTTAATTAAATTATTTCTTAAGCACTTATACTCATCCTATGAAGGTCAGGCCTCCAACAACAACTTATGAATAGATATCTAATGCCTTTCTATAAGTGGGTATGTGTGTACAGTGGACTCCCCTATGTCTGCCCAATCTATATTGTAAACAAGTCATGCCTATATTGTATATAGCCCCTCTTATATGTTATCCCTCCTCCCCCTACAGAACTCCTACTCTCTTGTCCCCCCAGTCCCCCTTCCTATTTAATCCTCAGTTCAGTTCTTAATTCAGTAGGTACCGAGAATAACCTCCTGCCCCAATAAGCCACTACGCAGCTCCCAAAGAGAAAAAACACTCTCTCAGACCCCCATCTCATGCCCAGGCAAGAAGCTGCAGCCACCACTCCTGCTGACTCATTCTATGTGAGTCACAAGCCCCCTAAATGTGGACTGTCACATGCTACTGGATTCAGCTCCAGAAGGACCCCCAGCTCAAGGACATTACCTGATCCCTGACTGATACAAACCATTTCTCAAATTCAACAAGAACACGGTGTGTTGGGGCCAGTGAGGTGGCACAAGGGGTAAGGCTTCTGCCTTGCCTGTGCTAGCCTAGGATGGACCACAGTTTGATTCCCCCAGTGTCCCACATGATCCCCCAAGCCAGGAGCTATTTCTGAGTGCATAACCAGGAGTAACCCCTGAGTGTCACCAGATGTGGCCACAAAACCAAAAATAAATAAATTAATTAATAAAATAAAAGAACATGGTGTGGGATGAAAATGTGCCCTGGATCTCACCACTGCCCCAAGAGTATCTCAAAAGACTCAATAGGGACATCTGTATTTTCTTCGTATGTTTAATACTTTAATAGTTATACCTCTTAGTGTGTTTATTTTCAAATTAAAGGTAGCCTCCATCTCTTTAAATTTTTTTAATTTTTAAAAATTTATTTATATATAATTTTTAAAATTTTGCTTGTTGGGTTCTTCTTGGTACAACATTCTGGAAGAAAAAGTCATACTTGTGATAAAAGCTCAGGTCAAAACCAGGGGACAGAGATTGTATAAACTGTTATTCTTACTCCCAAATGGACCAGCAATATAATATGGCACCATTCCATTCTCTCCTGCATAGACAAACTAATAAAGGGGAAACCTTATAGATAGAAACAAGCTTTTATCTACTACGGATAAGAACTCACAAATTTTATAATACAGGGGCACTTTCTACCCTGAACATTTGTCATGGAATCTCGACTTAGACTCCATGTCATCAGATAGCGACAGTCCAAAACAAACCCTAGATTCCACCTGTAGAACCTACACAGTTCCCTACAACAGCACCAGGAATTAAACTCCATCCAGGGAATTCCTAATACCACTCTGGCACCAACTGTGCCAAGTTGATACGACACCCTGAAAATAAGGAAACAGCAACAACTTGTATTAAGAGAAAGTTGTCCTACCTCACCACCTAATGGTAAGATGAAATCAGAAGACACTCCATCATTTTATCTGTGCAAAAACCAAGATCATTAATTACAGAAGACTGACTTTGACAACCGCCACTAAGCAAAAACTTTCCTGGGACCAATAAGCCTTGGCTTCGGCCTAGGATTTGTACAAAACCCAAGATCTCTAAATCTAGATTTCTGACAAGAAAAGTTAGTTCTAGATCTTACCCAGGCCTCTCAAACCTCTGTCTTCCCCACACAGAAAAGAGTTTCAGGAGGAAAAGTCAGTGAAATAAAGACAGGTTTTATTTGGAGGTACTGAGAAAGGAGAGGGAAAGGATAAGAATGGGAAAGAGTAAAACTCTCAAGAAAGAACATGGGGTTCATCTTAAGGAAAAGAGAATCCTAGCACACAAATCAGCAGAAGAGTACACATCTTAAGGAGAGAGATACAGGTAACACATGCATGTGGGCATCATGTGTATGATTCCAAAGAACCTATTTGTATCTCCCCTTTGTTCCATTTTGGATTATATAGAATTTCTCTCAACATGGGGTTTTCTTCTTAGGTAAGTCTTCTTAGGGTTGCCAAGAGATAGTTGATGGTCTTGTTTTTTGACACTTTTTTTCTGGAGGGTGTTCTGTCTTCTGTAGATCTATTCCATTTAAATTAAGATATTCTCAAACCTTGGTTATTATTTATTATTTTTATTTTTGGGTCACACCCAGCAGCACTTAGGGGTCACTCCTGGCTCTATGCTCAGAAATCGCCCTTTGCAGGCACAGGGGACCATATGGAATGCCAGGATTTGAATCACCATCTTTCTGGACGCAAGGCAAATGCCTTACCTCTATGCTATCTCTCTAGCCCCTATTATTCATTTTTTTAAGATTTGCTTATTTTATTATTTACAAGAATTCATTGGCATGGGGGGCCATTTTCTTTATATCTACCTGCTTGCCTTGGCATAAAAATTTTTCATTTTTGTTTCTTCAGTCCTCTGTTTTTAGCCACACTCAATGGTATTCAGCATTTGCTACTAGCTCTGAACTCAGGGATTAGTCTTGGAGGTGCTCAAGGAACCATATGGCATTCTGGGTTTCAAATCCTGGTCAGACAAGAACAAGGCAAATGCCTTACCTGTGTCAGCCCCAACATCCTATTTTTTAAAATTTCTTTTTACCCCAGGTTAATATGTTTATAATTTCCTTCAGTGTCAGTGGCATACACATCTTTGCAACAAATCCAACTTTGGATTTCTTAGTTTCTTTAGTTAGTGATTCTTTGACTTCCATTGCTAGGACATTAAATGCTGATCTTATGTCCTCATCTATAAAGTTTGTACATTTTGGAAGACTTGGGATTTATTAGGATTTCTCTCATATCCCCAGATGCTGGTGTCTTCCTTAGTTTACCCATTGTTCTTTGTATAATTTGGGTTACGGTACTTAGTGGATTTTCAGGCTTGTTCGTTTGTTTTTTAATGGTCTTATTGGTTGTGTAGTAGGTGGTTGGAGGTAGATCTATTTTAGAGCTTATATTCTTGGGGCACACGTGTTTACCTAAGTATTGTAAAGGTGTTAGAGTCTAGTTGGTTAGGTTTAGGGACTATATATTTTCAAAGGTTGAAAAGAGTTGGGCCTGCTCTGCTAGGACTGTCTGGTACAGTCAGTCTTAAGTGTCAGCGGTGTTTGTAGGGTGGCAACGTTATGTCCAGGGTGTGTATGTACAGCCCAGTGGTGGTAGAGGCACAGTGATGGTGTCGTCAGAGTGGTCCTTCTGTGCGTGTCCTGGCAAGTTTTGGTTTCTCCTATCTGTTCCCTAGTTCCCACACCCACTCTCTCCCCAGAGCTGCAGGGACCAGGCACCAAGATGGCGTCTGCAATTCCTCACTGCCTTCCCAGGCAAGTTTGGTTCCACTCTGTTCTCTGGTTGCACTCACTCCCAAACCCAATTTTGTAGTCGATTCTTTGCAGGAAAGTGACAGAGGAGGTTGAAAAAACCACTCAGTTTCTTCTGTAACTGTTTCTCCATATTTATTTCACTCATTCAATTTCACTCACTTCACTTCCTGGATGGGTTCAATTCATAAAGATAAGTTTATTAACTGACTTAATACATTTATATTTACTAAACTTTCTACTTTCAAGCATTCTAATATATGAATCAGAGAATATACCTTCTCTCAGTGAATTTACAGTGTGGCTGATAAGTCCAAGTAGTTAAGAGGTGCTAGCAGTGAGATATGATTATAGCAATTATAAAGTGATATGAGTAACAAATGAAGCAACCAAAGATTTAATCTAATGAGAGAAGATATCTCTTAATTAATGACTTTTTAACAAAACCATAAGAATTATCGAGAGTAGTTTTGCAAACAAAAAAAAATAGTACTAATAAAATGGTGTACTAGAAATTTGATAGAGAACCTGAGATTTCCAAGAAACTGATAGCTATGAAGTATATGGGTAAAAAAGAATTGGAAATAGAATCAAGAACCAAATTATGTTTTGCTTCTAACAAGCCAAGCTAATAATGCTAAAAAATGTCATTGTGGCCAAAAACGTATGTATATTTTTAACAGATTTTAAGTGAAGAAGTGATATTTGGACAGATCATTCTAGCTTCAGAGTGGGGAATGATTTGGCCAGGACTTAGTGTTGAATATATTGAGGATGAGAGTAATGGAAAGGAAGAATGCTCTTCTAGTGCTGCTGTGCCAATCACTGGGTTGATGGCAATAACATTTTATGAAATAAGAAGCATGGAAAAGGCGGCATTTTTGGAAAATGCAGGTTTAGATTTCTGATATGTTGAGTGACTGGTCATCCAAATGGAGATGTACAGAGACATTTAGATACAGGATTTATCCAACTGCCTAAATGAATAAATGTTAGAGTCCAATAGCCACAAAATTTATTTTCCAGCTGATCAATCCTAATGTTGTTGTGTGAAAGAAACCAATAGTATTACATAAGCAAATTAAGGTTTCTATGTTCTATTATACTTTATATCTTTATATATACTTTATATATATACCTTTATATATACTTTATATCTGAAAACAAGTGGGAACAGTCTTTTATTAACACAGAATTTGGAAAATGGAATCCACAGATAAATAGGATTAAGAAAGATCAGTATATATACAAGGACTAGTTTGAAAGATGTTTTTTTTTGATAACTTACATGAACTTACAAATTTTCTGAAGTTTTATTTCTGAGAAATTAAAAAAGAAAATCAAAGTTTCCAGGAAACTATGATCTAAAGTGAAATAGAATATAATGTACTCAGAGGCAGTTGCATGCCTCTAGTTATCTAGTTATTGATTTTTATTCTTAGTGATTTTGAATTAATAAAAACACAAAAATCTGATGCTCTCTATTTCTCTCTTTCTCTTTGAGGGGGGTCACACCTGGCCACCTGACAATGCTCAGGGGTTACTCCTGGCTCTACACTCAGAAATCACTCCTGGCAGGCACTGGAGACTATATGGGATATCATGATTTGAGCCACCATCCTTCCTGGATCAACTGCATGCAAGGCAAATGCCCTTCCACTGTGCTATCTCTCTGACCCTGACACTATCTCTTAAGCAAAGAGTAAGAAATATATTTTTGGATAGAAATATATGAAACAGAGAGGAATAAGAGTCATAGGTTGCAACATATAAGAAAACCAGAAAAATAAAGATCTATAAAAGAGGAGTCAGATAATGGTAGTCACTCTCTGTGACACAAAACTACTCAGGGAAAAAAAGACCATCTTGAGTAAAGCTAGTTTGCTTTGTCAAGTCAATAGTTTGAAAAGGAGTGAGTAAGAAATGGCTGACCGGGGGAACTGCCAGGTAAAGTGCTGACTGACTCTCTTGCGGAGTTCGTGCCTGGCGGTGCTTCTTCTGAGGAAACTGAGGACCTGAAGGGAGCCCTGCCCTGTTCTTCTCTGTCTTTCCTGAACTCTGGAAGCTCTCCTCAGAGCCCTGGGAAGCGAACCCCCAAAAACTGCATTCTGAAACTACCCAGCGCATGGAGCCCTGGGAAGCAAACCCCACAAAACTGCATTCTGAAACTACCCAGCGAGCAGCCCTCCTCAGAGCCCTGGGAAGTGAACCCCCCAAAAAAACTGCATTCTGAAGCTACCCAGAGAGCAATCCAGCGACCCTGCGCTCTTTCTAAGAAAAGAACACCATTGCAACAAGAAGAAAAAATCACACTAAGAACCGTGCTGGATCACAGAGGCAAGCATTTCTCTCCGGACTGTCGTCTCTGCTACATGCTCAGGCCTAAGATTTGATCCTGTGTGAGACTTCATCCACGGAAGACTCCCCTCCCTTAGAGGCAAGTCGGCCCATCCAGAAAGGGTGGAGCCAGAGGAGTGTGCTGCCTGCATCATATAGCCAATGAATACCACAACAACACATAGAAAAACCCACAATACAAGTGTGACAATGGTGAAACAACGCAGGCCAGCATCAGACATAAAGAATGAAGAAGACAATTCTGAGGACCAGATAATGACCAACCAACTAATCAGCCTCTCAGATAAGGACTTTAGACTAGCAATATGGAAGATCCTCAACGAACTCAAAGAAACCATGGATCGAGTTGAACAGAACACTAATAAGAACCAAGAAAATATGAAGACAGAAATCACAAAACTCCAAACTGAAATAACATGTCAACTAACAGGTCTGAAAAAGTCAGTAAACGAAGTGAATGACAAAATGGATAAGTTCTGGAACAGGGTATGAGAAGCTGAGAATAGACTTGGTGCTGTGGAAGATGAGATACATAACAATTCCATACAGCAGGAGAGGTTGGAAAAAAAACTTAAAGCAAATGAGCAGACAATGGAAAAATTAGTCAAAGAATGGGATCAGATGAAAATAGAAGTCTATGATAAGATCAACAGAAACAGCTTAAGAATCATTGGAGTCCCAGAGACCCAGGAAGAAAATTTCCAGGAAGAATAAATGGTCAAGAACATCATTAAAGAGAAACTTCCAGAGCTAAAGAACATATGTGATCAAATCCTGCATGCTCGAAGAGTACCAACCAAAAGAGACCCCAGAAAAACCACCCCAAGACACATCCTAGTCACAATGACAAATCCCACAGATAGAGACAGAATTCTGAAAACAGCAAGATCAAAAGGGGAAATTACATTCAAGCAAGCATCCTTGAGATTTACAGCAGACCTGTCACCAGAAACACTCAATTCCAGAAAGCAGTGGTGGGACATTGTGACAAGACTGAATGAAATGAATGCTTCACCTAGAATACTGTACCCCGCAAAACTCACTTTCCGGTTTGACAGAAGAATACATGGTTTCACAGACAAAAAACAGCTCAGAAACTTTACAGACACAAAACCAGTCTTAAGAGAAAAACTGAAAGACCTAATTTAAGACAAGACTACCCAAAAGACACACCAAATTTCAATATAAAGATGGCGTTAAATCCCAGGACAATTCTTTCTCTCAACGTCAATGGACTAAATGCAGCAGTCAAGAGACACAGAGTGGCTAAATGGATCAAAAAACTCAATCCAACCTTCTGCTGCCTACAAGAAATGCACCTGAATAGTCAGAACACACATAGACTCAAAATAAAAGGCTGGAGAAAAATTATCCAAGCAAACAACACCCATAAAAAAGCTGGAGTGGCCACACTAATATCAGATAATGCAAACTTTATACTCAGGAAGGTTGTAAGGAACAAGGATGGACATTTTATATTAATCAAGGGATATGTAGAGCAGGAAGAAATAACTCTCCTAAACATATATGCACCGAATGAGTGGCCAGCAAAATATTTAATACAACTGTTGACAAATCTGAAAAACAATATCAATAACAACACAATAATTGTGGGGGACCTCAACATGGCTTTGTCAACACTGGATAGGTCAACAAGACTGAAACCCAACAAGAATATTCTAGACTTGAGGAGAGAAATGGAAGAAAGAGACCTAGTGGATATATATAGGACACTCCATCCCCAGAAACCTGGGTATACATTCTTCTCCAATGTACATGGGCCATTCTCCAGGATAGACCACATGCTGGCACATAAAACATACCTCCATAAGATCAAGAGAATAGAAATTTTGCAGACTACCTTCGCAGACCACAAGGCTCTGAAATTATTTGTGAATTCCAAAGGGACTCAGAAGAAAAACTTTAACACCTGGAAGTTAAACAGCCTCATACTCAATAACCAGTGGGTCCGAGATGAAATCAAGGAGGAAATCAAAAGGTTCCTGGAAACAAATGACAATAAAGACACAAACTATCAGAACTTATGGGACACAGCAAAAGCAGTACTAAGAGGAAAATTTATAGCTTTGCAAGTGCACATCAGGAAGGAAGAAGGATCTTACCTGAGTAGCTTAATTACACAGCTAATAGATCTAGAAAGTGCTCAACAAAAGGACCCAAAAATAGGGAGACAGAAGGAAATAACAAAGCTGAGAGCAGAAATCAACAAAGTGGAAACCCAAAGAACAATCCGAAAGATCAATGAAAGCAGAAGTTGGTTCTTTGAAAAAATAAACAAGATTGATAGACCACTGGCAAATCTAACAAAGAAAGAGAGAGAGAGAAACTTGATAACTCATATTAGGAATGAAAAACGAGAGATCACTACTGATATGACAGAGATTCAAAGGGTAGTCAGAAACTACTTTGAGAAACTCTATGCCACTAAAAATGAGAACCTGGAAGAAATGTATAAATTCTTAGACTCTTATAATCTTCCACGGTTGAAGGAAGAGGATGTAGCATATCTAAACGCCCCCATCTCCATTGATGAAATTAAAACAGTAATCAAATGTCTGCCCAAAATCAAAAGCCCAGGCCCAGATGGATTCACTAATGAATTCTTTCAAACTTTCCAAGAGGAAATACTACCAATCCTGGCAAGACTCTTTCATGAAATTGAACAAACAGAGACACTTCCAAATAGCTTTTATGAAGCCAACATCACCTTGATACCTAAACCAGACAGAGATGCTACGAAAAAAGAAAATTACAGACCAATATCGCTGATGAATGCAGATGCAAAGATCCTCAACAAAATCCTGGCAAATAGGATTCAATGCCTCATTAAGAAGATCATCCACTATGATCAAGTAGGTTTCATCCCAGGAATGCAAGGATGGTTTAACATCCGTAAATCTATCAATATAATACACAACATAAACAACAAGAAAAATAAAAACCACATGATCATATCAATAGATGCAGAGAAAGCATTTGATAAGGTCCAACACCCATTCTTGATCAAAACTCTCAGAAAGATGGGAATGGAAGGAACTTTTCTCAATATAGTTAAGGCCATCTACCATAAGCCAGTGGCAAACATTATCCTCAATGGAGAAAAACTAAAAGCCTTCCCTCTAAATTCTGGCACAAGACAAGGCTGTCCTCTCTCACCACTCCTATTCAACATAGCACTGGAAGTACTTGCTATAGCGATTAGGAAGAAAAAGATATCAAGGGAATCCAGAGAGGAATGGAAGAAGTCAAGCTCTCACTGTTTGCAGATGACATGATACTCTACTTAGAAAACCCCAAAGACTCTACAAAAAAGCTTCTAGAAACAATAGACTCATATAGCAAGGCGGCAGGCTACAAAATTAACACACAAAAATCAATGGCCTTTCTATACACCAATAGCAATAAGGAAGAAATGGACATTAAGAACACAACCCCATTCACAATAGTGCCACACAAACTCAAATATCTTGGAATCAACTTGACTAAAAATGTAAAGGACCTATACAAAGAAAACTATAATACTCTGCTCCAAGAAATAAGAGAGGACATGCGGAAATGGAAACGCATACCCTGCTCATGGATTGGCAGGATTAACATCATCAAAATGGCAATACTCCCCAAGGCATTATACAAATTTAATGCCATCCCTCTAAAGATACCCATGACATTCTTCAAAGAAGTGGATCAGGCACTTTTGAAATTCGTTTGGAACAATAAACAACCTAGAATAGCTAAAGCAATCATTGGAAAAAAAATATGGGAGGAATTACTTTCCCCAACTTTAAACTGTACTACAAAGCAATAGTTATCAAAACAGCATGGTATTGGAATAAGGACAGGTCCTCAGATCAGTGGAATAGGCTTGAATACTCAGAAAATATTCCCCAGACATACAATCACCTAATTTTTGATAAAGGAGCAGGAAATCCTAAATGGAGCAGGGAAAGCCTCTTCAACAAGTGGTGTTGGCACAACTGGATAGCCACTTGCAAAAAATTGAACTTAGACCCCCAGCTAACATCATGTATGAAGGTAAAATCCAAATAAATTAAAGACCTTGATATCAGACCCAAAACCATAAGATATATTGAACAACACATAGGCAAAACACTCCAAGACATTGAGACTTCAGGCATCTTCAAGGAGGAAACTGCACTCTCCAAGCAAGTGAAAGCAGAGATTAACAGATGGGAATATATTAAGCTGAGAAGCTTCTGCACCTCAAAGGAAATAGTTCCCAGGATACAAGAGCCACCCACTGAGTGGGAGAAACTATTCACCCAATACTCATCAGATAAGGGGCTATTCTCCAAAATATACAAGGCACTGACAGAACTTTACAAGAAAAATCATCTAATCCCATCAAAAAATGGGGAGAAGAAATGAACAGACACTTTGACAAAGAAGAAATACAAATGGGCAAAAGACACATGAAAAAATGTTCCACATCACTAATCATCAGGGAGATGAAAATCAAAACAACGATGAGATACCACCTCACACCCCAGAGAATGGCACACATCACAAAGAATGAGAATCAACAGTGTTGGCGGGAATGTGGAGAGAAAGGAACTCTTATCCTCTGCTGGTGGGAATGCCGTCTAGTCCAACCTTTATGGAAAGCGATATGGAGATTCCTCCAAAAACTGGAAATTGAGCTCCCATACGATCCAGCTATACCACTCCTAGGAATATACCCTAGGAACATAAAAATACAATACAAAAACCCCTTCCTTACACCTATATTCATTGCAGCACTATTTACCATAGCAAGACTCTGGAAACAACCAAGATGCCCCTCAATGGATGAATGGCTAAAGAAACTGTGGTACATATACACAATGGAATATTATGCAGCTGTCAGGAGAGATGAAGTCATGAAATTTTCCTATACATGGAAGTACATGGAATCTATTATGCTGAGTGAAATAAGCCAGAGAGAGAGAGAGAGAGAGAGAGAGAGAGAGAGAGAGAGAGAGAGAGAGAGAGAGAGAGAGAGAGAGAGAGAAACGCAGAATGGTCTCACTCATCTATGGGTTTTAAGAAAAATGAAAGACATTCTTGCAATAATAATTTTCAGACACAAAAGAGAAAAGAGCTGGAAGTTCCAGCTCACCTCAGGAAGCTCACCACAAAGAGTTATGAGTTTAGTTAGAGAAATAACTACATTTTGAACTGTCCTAATAATGAGAATGTATGAAGGAAATGGAGAGCCTGTTTAGAGTACAGGCGGGGGTCGGGTGGGGAGGAGGGAGACTTGGGACATTGGTGATGGGAATGTTGCACTGGTGATGGGTGGTGTTCTTTACATGACTGAAACCCAAGTACAATCATGTATGTAATCAAGGTGATTAAATAAAATATATATATTTAAAAAATAGTTTGAAAAGGTACTGATTTTAATTCTTGTAGAGTTGATCTTTCATAATATTAACTTTTCTCTATCTCTCTCTATTTTTTTTTACTCTCAGATAAATCACACCTTATTTTGACTTTCATTATCCTATGGACTGGAAAATGCTCTGCCCTGGACTGAAATATATGAACAAACTTTCCATTCCAGAAGAGCACTATTGCTTGGGGGATTTGGGACAGTGTGGTTCACTCAGGATGCTTGGCATTGTCATAATCTGTCTTGTAAGTAGCCCACCCCATATTCAGTTTCTTCTTTCTTCTAGAAACTCAAGGAATTTAGTGGACAGTGCCGATTTTATTCTCTAAGAATTTCTGGAGGCATGTCAGCACAGGTCCATTTAGCTCTGTTTTCTCATTGAGGACATCAAAGCATAGGTTGGTCTGTGTTCTATTAAGTCCAGAACAGGATTTTGGGGAAAAAAACAAACAAACACCCCACAAAACTTCACCTCCTTACCCCAAAAGCTCAAAAACAAGAAAAGCATGCCATTTACATTTTACTCTAAAGTTTTTTGTTTTTTGGTTGTTTTTTTTTTTTTTTTAACAATGTGGCACATGGGGCTTTTAGAGCAGAGAGGAAACTCCAAATTTTGCCACAAAACTCCTACACACTGTCCCCAGAAAAATTTTTTTCTCAAGGTTGTCTTAGTCTTCTCTAACATAAAAAGGGAAAATTAAACACTCTTTTAAAAAATTAATTTCCTTTTGTTAGTAAGTTGTCTTTCTTCTCCAAGAATGACTCTTAGTCTTTGATTCTTACTCTAGATCCTAGTTTTTAAACTGTGATTTATGATCCCATTGATTACACAACCTTTGAAAGATTTATTTCAAAATGAACTTCTTTATGATTTGTCAAATATGATTTGATGTGTATACCTACTTTATTTACCTATATTCCTAATGCCATTTAATAAAAATTTTCAGGTACTAGGGCTTCTGAGTAGACAAAACTAAAATAGTGCACTAGGGCCACTAATATTTATAACTTTTTATACATAAGTAAAATTTTCAGTACCTCTAATGGAGAAATGTTCCCTAAGAAAGAAAATGTACATCTAAGGCAGATGTGGACCAAAGTCACAAGGCACTTTTCCTCTGTAAATTAATTTCATATAGTTTTAAAAAAACATCCCTTTCTCCACCCCAATTCTTTCCTTGGTTGCCAAGGAGAGATCTCACCTTCATCATTAAGTGAGATCATTAAGGAAAGAAAAGAACAACACTCAGTGTGTGTCCACAGGGGTAAATATAGAAGATTCACATTCAGCAGTATGGTGTTTCCCTTGCAAGTATTGACCTAGGATGGACGCGGTTCAATCCCCAGGCATCCCATAAGGTTCCCCAAATCTGGAGCAATTTCTGAGTGTATAGCCAGGGGTAACTCCTGAGCATCACTAGGTATGGCCCCCAAAAGCAAATAACAATAATAATAATAATAATAATAATAATAATAATAATAACAACAACAACAACATGGAAGGCTCTGCCACTATTGATCAGCTCTATAAGTTTTCAGTCACTCTAGAGACTGAGGTGGATGCTTAATGAGCTCAAAGAAATAATGGTAAAGACAGTCAGCAAGCACAAGAAAGCATGAGATAACTATAATCAAAAGTGTCAGAACTAAAGGGTATGACAGGCAAAATTAAAAATTCAGTGGAAAACTGCACAGCAGAGTAAAAACATTTGAGTAAAAATATGAGGTGAACTTGAAATATAAGATCCAGGAAGCTTTTAGAAAACAACAGAAGACGAAAAAAATAGGAAAATAAGTAAATTCCAGAGTGAAAAATAAGTGAGAACCAGAGAATTATAGGATAAATTCTAGGGGAACATGTAAGACTTAACAGAGTAAGAAGTAGGAAGACAAAGGCAATGAATAAACCCTAGTCAAAGGAGTTATAAATAAAAATTTTTATGTAATTGTATATAATTGTACTTAGATTCAAGAAGCCTAAAGATTCTCAATTAAAATGGACCTCAATAGAAATACTCTTACAACAGATTGAAATTAGAATGAAAAGACCAGAGGCAGAGAATTAAAAACTGCAAGATCAAAGAAAAAAATTACATACAAAGGAAATTACAGATAATTTGTTGTAGATTTAACAAGTGAGATTCTGTAGGCCAGAAAAGAATGGTGGGCTATAGTTAAAAAAAAACAACGAAAAGAATAACAAACTAAAAGACTACAACTCATTAAAATCAATAATTCATCAAGAATATTCTCTCTACCTAGATTATAATTGAAGTTTGAAGGAATAATACTTATTATACAAATTGTTTATTGAATAGATAAGTAATAGTTTAGATAGTTTAGGATACTGAAATAAATTCTGCAAGAAACATTAAAACTTCAGCAAAAAGGCATAACATACAAAATAATAAGAATAAGTTCATTCTTTTCAATAATCTCACTTAACATAAATGGCCTGAACTACTCAATCAAAAGTCACAGAGAAACAATATTAATCAGTAAACTGAACTTGACTTTCTCTTGCTTATAAGAGATGAACCTGAACAGCCAATAGCTGGAAAGCAATATTATAGGCAAATAATTATTGTAAAAGGCATATTAAATAAGGTAAGCCAGAAGGACAAGGGTAAATACTCTCACTAGTGGATAATCTCACTAATCTGTGGAATATAGAGAATGGAAACTATCAAAGATAAATAAACTCTAGATTATATTATCAAAAATGCCAGAGAAAAAGTAAATGGTGTCTGAGTAGGGCTGGAGGGCAAGAACAATCTCAGAAGAGGGATCCGGAAGTAACATTGGAGAAGCTCAGGGGTCCTGGGCTCATCTGTGCTACAGAGATGAGCCAGATATCTGGATATATCTAAACTACTAGACCTAAGACTACTGAAAGTATGGGTCCCAAACTACAATAATTAAATATAAAATGTGTCTATCAAGGAGATAGGCTGGAGATTATGGGACCTGGAGTGGTCATTGGTGGTGAGATTAGAATTAGGAACATTATATATCTGAAATTCCATCATCAATAACATAGTAAGTGACAACAAAAAATAAAGCAATAGAAGCAAAAAAGAAATCCTCCCAAATATAGTAATATCTTTAAAAGAAAAAAAACAAACAAACAAGGAAAGGGACATAGTAAGGGAGCTACAAATTGCCAAAGACAACAGAACTGGAAAGTTGATCTACAGAATTAAGCTTATATAGAGAGGTATAGGGGGGCAGATGAAAGTGACCCCTGGAACACTGGTGAAGGAAAGCAGGCTTTGGAGTTGATTTAATATCAGAATGATGTAAATTTAGCAGAATTATAATTCAACCTCAATAAAATGGAAGAAACTCACTAAACTACTTATATTTGCATTTACTTTGCAGTATAGAAAACCAGATTCTTCCTTTTTCATGCCTATAAAAATCATTATGATCCTTTTTCCTTCAATGTGACCTCCTCTAAGTCCCCTTGGCCTGGTCTCCCTTTACATAAAACATTCTGCTTCATGTAGCTTACATCATTCTCTTTGGTGTCATCACCCATTCTCTCAGAGGGATCTGGCTCATGTGGAAGCTGTGACTGATTTTCAGGCCAGCCATGCCTCTCTCATAGCTTCACAGAGTAGCTTCCTTTTTGAAGTTGCTGCTTTCCAAAGTCTATCTCTGATGTTCACTCTTTGCAGAAGCCTCTCTTCTTGTCTAAAACAACAAAATTATATCTTTGGATTTTTGAAATTGTACTTATTTGTTACTTCTTTATAGTCCATAATCAGTTCATTAGGAGAAAATGCTTTGATTTTTTAAATGTTTTAATATTGGCTAACAGTTTATAGCACGTTGTATGTTTTAGGAGTGATAGCTCCAAATCTCTTTTTATTTTCCAGTAGTATTTTCAAAGGTTGAATTTTTATTAAAATAAAATGACATCACCCAACATTTTATATTCTTCTCTTAAACTCGGTTCTAATGTTGATATTTATTCAGTTATGTTTGGTTTATTTTTATATTTTTTTGCCCATCCTTGGGTGCATCCCCCTTTATTCCCATTTTTTTCTGAAATCTGTGATATTTTGTTCCTCTTGAACAAATTTTGTAAGTTTATTATGTTATTTTTGAATTTCTTAATTATTCTTTTATTTGCTGTCAAATTTGGGTAATTTTCATTGCTCTGTGTCCCACTTGGCTGAGTCTATCAACTATTGCTGATTCTATTTTTTTTAGTAGACCTTTTGTGTTCTTTAGTTCTCTTATTTCTAACTTTCACATATTTTTTCTATTCTTGTTGAAGTTCTCATTTTTTAATTTAATGTGTGCTTTGTTTTAGTATGCATCATTAGGACAGCTATTTTGAGCACTTCAGTAAGTCACCTATTTCTGTTGCATTTAGATTTTCCCCTGGGGTTTTATTTTGTTTTTGATTTGTGATATTGCTGGTCAAATGGAAATTGAGAAGAAAACAGATACTGGCAAATATTGGCACAAATACATTTTCTTTAGTTGCTTATCAATTCTATGTTTGTATAGTTGCTATGCTTGAGACTGTTTTAACTTACCTTTATCTTGTTGTCTAACCCAGGGATAACCAATTATGGGGATTTTAGGCTAGTGAACTGATGATAGAAATCATGTGGGGATAGTAACATAAGAATGGTTGGAGAAAGAAGGTACATGCTGCAAAGACAGCTTTTATTTCTTGCTCAATATACACATAGTCCTCACATCTTTATTATGGTTCTTTTGAAAGACAAAATCAACAGAATATTTTTGTTGTGTGTATGACAGGAAGAAAAGCCAATGTTACTGATAAAATCCAAAAAATGGTGTTTAAATAAAATATTTAAAAAAATGGTCTCCTGAGCCCAGCCAGGAGTGATCCTTGAGCATAGAGTCAAGAGTAAGCACTGAGAATTGCTAGGTATGGCCAAAACAAACAAACAAACAAAAAAAAAAAACAAAAAAAATCCACATATAGTCTATAATGGGTATAGGTTGGAGAGTTAAAAATAAAATTTATGGGACCAGAATGGTGGCACAGTGGTAGGGCATTTGCCTTGCACATGGCTGACCTAGGACAGACCTAGATTCTAGCCTCTGGCATCCCATATGATCCCTGAGCCTGGAGCAACTTCTGAGCATATGGCCAGGAGTAGGCCCTGAGCGTCACCGGGTGTGGCTCAAAAATAAACAAAAAAAACAAAAATACAAAAATGTTGTATTTGTTTTTAATTTGGGAATTTTTTCTACTTATGGTTGGATTATTCTTTTTGTTCTGTTCAGGCATTTAGCTGTAATTTAGTCACATTATGAAGCCCAATCAGGTTTAGCAATTAATATGTTAATCTCTTCCCAAAATTTCTTCACAAAATCACCCAGAACAATGCATCTCATGCACAGTCATATCCTGCTCATTCTTTAGCTTACACTTTACATCATCAACTTATCCTTAATGCATAGAATTTTAAAGTTCTTCAGTTTGGCCAGAAAACTCTTAACTCTGTTTTCCAAATATGACCAAGACTATAACATACTCATCTGTTTAAAGCTATTCAGAAGTAAAAATAATCAAAGACACTCATGTAAATTTGTCTTTAACCGTAATGGTCCCAAACTCCATATTTCCACCCAGGGAAAGTGTGTTTGGAGCAAGGGTCACAGTAGAAAATAATCCAAACAAAGCTGAGAGTAAAATACATGTGGCCAAGTAGCAATCTGTCTTGTCAAGTCAAGAGAGAGAGCTGCCTGCCAGACTGCAATTTTTATTGAGTACAGAGACCACCCCCTGGGCAGGGGAGTAAGGACAGAAGACCTATCCTGAGCCAGTCCTGCTAGGTTTGCTTGACACATGTTTAGTAGGAAAATCTCTGTTTTGGGTAAAACCACATTGTAAACAAACATATACAAAGAAACCAGGGATGATCTTTGTTTTGGGTGGAACCAAGTCCTAAATTGTAAACCAGCATTCACCAAGTAATTTTATTGCTCAGTTACTCATTAGAGGCCAAAACAATACAGGGGAGATACAATATTTGTCACATGTGAACTGTACATGCTGAACGTCCTATGTATACCGGACTTTGGCCTACAATTTATTTCACTTGTTTGGAACTTGTTAAAATACAGCATCATTTGGGTTTTATATTTTCATGCTTGATTTCATCCCAAAGGTGAGGTTTTTGGTTGTTGACTATTGAGAGAAACATCTGTTCAGCTGTTTCTGACACTTGGGCAGTTGAGAAAGAAGAAGAAAAAGAAGCTGACCCTCAGTTTATGCTTTAAAAACCATTTAAGATTATTTTTGCACATGAATAACTCCAAGACCTAGTAAATTTAAAATCTAAAACTTTCCATGCATCTGCTTTTCCCAGGGGGAAGAAACAGGGTCACTTTGGGGGAAAGTTTTATAAAACTGCATCTCCAAAGGAATTTGAAATGACAAAAATTGTACTTTGTATGGTTAGAGCACAAATTTAAATAGCATTTTCTATGGTTCTGTATTTGGTGAAAATATAGTAGTATTATTTAATTCTTAGTATATGGATTTTGTATATTTGTAAATTCATTTCAGTCATAGATATCATGTATTATATGTATTCTATTAGCAAGAAATTGAGAATGGTTTTATGGATCTTTTTGTGTTGTTATTCTTTTTACATCCAAACTCATCTCTTTATTTCTAATCTTAAAAAAGTTAGCACCACTTTTACTGGAAGTTTCAATTCAACGCTGAGGTATCTATATTCATTTGTTTTGGGGGGGGTGTTGTTTAATTATTTTTTCGGAGGCACACATAACAGTGTTTGGCAGTTACTTCTAACTCTGTGCTCAGAGGTTGCAACTGTCAGTGTTTGGGCACCACATGATGCATGATCATATCCAGCCCTCCTGCATGCAAAGTAGCAAAGTATATGCTCAGTCTGTTGCACTGTCTCCCAATGCAAGGCCTTTTGCTAATTGTTCTAATTTCCCTGAAGCCCATTCATTTTAGGTTTTCCATCAAAATTATTAAATATTGTATTTTATATCTTTGGGATTAAATTCTAAATTAAATTTTAGGGCAAAGTTATATATTATTTGTTTTGAGTGTTTACAAGTATTTGATAACTGCTCCATAGAAGGCATGTATTCATAGTGCTAACAGTAGAACTTCTACTATGAAAGGTTTTGTAGACTCTGGTCTGATCATCTGTCTCCAGGATAATTTTACCTTTCTTTGAAAACATAATGTTCTGGTGCAAAAAAAGTATTATAGCAATTTTGCCCCATTCTTATTTTTAAAACATGAATATGCCCATGTGACCTAATGGAATAAAAAAGATTCCATTCAGAATCTTTTTGACTCCTACT
This sequence comes from Suncus etruscus, assembly GCF_024139225.1. Classification (NCBI taxonomy): domain Eukaryota; kingdom Metazoa; phylum Chordata; class Mammalia; order Eulipotyphla; family Soricidae; genus Suncus; species Suncus etruscus. The sequence goes on from NC_064848.1 coordinate 33,983,605, forward strand.
TTGTACAATTTTTGCCACATTATATTTTTTGTGAGCAAATATGAAAATAATAAAGCCCCTTTAGTTTTCCACTATATAGCATTATAATTGACTACTCTCTTCTCCCACTTCTGTTACTATAAGATGTAAGTTGTAAAATATAAATCTGTTCCCTAAGTGAAGGTTGTGATATCTCTCAATTACATCTGTTCCCTTTTTATTCTATCCTTTAGTAAGATGGCTTTTAACACTATTTGGCATAATTATTATTATTTAGGAAACTGCCTTTTGATGTTTACTCATCTTATAATAAGGAATCTCTGACATAAATCCATGTGAATACATATTCTCTAATGTTTATTTCTTTAAAATTTTTATTTAAACCATTGTTATTTACAAAGTTACTAAGGTTTTTTCTGAGACCTATTACTTAATATGCCTATTTCTAATCCTCCATGTAAAGAAAAATGCTATGCTGGCTTATTTATTTGTCTTCTTTATTTTTAGATAAATATAGACATACTCTTTAAACATTTTGCCTATGGGCTGAATAAGCAAGCTAGACTTTAACATTAATTTTATTTACTAAAGTATATACTGTTTATTTCCATTTTCTGCCATTTTTATTAATTTTTTTTATTTTTATTGCGGTATCAAGGTTTCAATTTATTACCTTTTCAGTTTCAAGGTGTTACTCTAATCTCTCCATCAGTGTTTCAAAATCCTCCCACTATTATCCCATGGGTCCTCCCCTAAATCATGTATTAGTTCTATTGATCATGTCTCAATTTTAACCCTTTTGCCTTGAGGCATCTGACAAAAGCTTTGTGTCACAGAGAAACACTTTACTACCTTTCTTTTTAGACTGGAAAAGTAGCATCTAGGCATGAAATGAATACCTAAAACATAAGAAGATTTAATAAAAATGGTTTGCTGATGAATCTCACAGCAAGTTTAGCACGGGGAGAGAACAACTGAATGAAGAAAGAGATATGAGTCAGTTACCTACATAATGTTGTCAGTTTCTTGCCATTTGAGAATTGAAAATAACAGTATATTCTGCTTGTTTCCTGGAGACTACAATAAGTTCGTAAAAGACCATACCTATATATTCACCAATAATAATTGAGAATAGTTAACTGTTTCCAGCATGTCTAGATAAAGTTAACTATTGAAAGTATACTTTTTGCTAAGTATAGCAAAAAAGAATTTTTAATTTGTTGCAGTAAATCAGTTGAAAAGATAATCTGAGAACATCAAACCCAATCAATCAAATTGATTAAAAAGAAAATTTGAAAGAGCTTATAGCTAAGTCCCCAAAGTCGATTGTCTATGATGGGCAAGTTAATGAAATATTTAAGTATTTCATGTAAAAAAAATAGAAACCATGACAGTCTTTTCCCCTTTATCACAAAAGGAGTTTTTTGGTGTAGTCTATTAAATGGTTTTTGCCCAGGACAACACAGGACTGGTAAAAAGCCTGGACAAGCACTCACTCTCTCCTTGTCCGTGTTGTGTTTCCTTCAAGAAGCTCATGTGGAATGAACACATGGTTTTAAGAGTATTTCCAAGATTGGTACACTAATTATATGATTGAAGTCATAACACAATCAGATGTATGTCAAAGGCTTACTGAAGCTAAGAACAAGAAGCTGAAATATCAATAGTATTATAGAAAATATTAATAAAATATATTAATCATTAGCTGCTAACATTACTTCTCTGTCTGGGTAATGATGCACGCCATGAGAAGACAAAGGCAGTAAAAGTTATGAAGATTAGGAGAAAATTTCTTTTTGGAGATCATGGCACACACAGCCAGGTGCAGAGGTTGCTTCTGGCTCTGCATTCAGGAATTACTCCTGGCTGTGTTCTGGAGGATCACATGGGATGCTTAGGATTAAAAATTAGGTTGGCTGCATACAAGGCAAACTTCCTACCCCATTCTCCGATCATCCTAGGAAAAAATTCTTAGGTCATCTCCTTTAACTTGATTCATTACCAAGTGACCTCGACCTAAACATAGTAAGTGGAAATTTATCTCTTAATATAAAGCAGTAGAGCAGTATTCCTGTGAATGGTTAGTACATTAGACTTTAAAATGTCGAATTATATGTCATTTCCTCAGAGCCAAACTAATTTCCTCACGAATAGATTTTTAACTTTTCAAAGTCAAGAGATAATTGTAATCCATGGTACACAGCACCACTTAAAGATGGGCTAGGATACATACATTTGTCATTTATTTTTAGTTGCAACTATTATAATAGTATTACTTTGTCTGAGAATATGTTTACTAAATTATATAACTAAAATTTTAAACTTATTATTCTGATTTTAGTGACAGATTCTAGTAAATCTAATAGATTTGTGACTACCAAATAATCTGTGACAATATTTATCTGTAGACCCCATTTTCCTGAGTTCCATTTTATTTATCAAGTTCTTCCTTTTCTCAGTAGAATATCTCCCCTACACTATTTTTATTGGTATTTAAAAAATCTTTTTTTTTTGTTTTTTTTTTTGGGGGGGGGCACACCCGTTTAATGCTCAGGGGTTACTCCTGGCTAAGTGCTCAGAAATTGCCCCTGGCTTGGGGGGACTATATAGGACGCCAGGGGATCGAACCCTGATCCTTCCTTGGCTAGCGCTTGCAAGGCTGACACCTTACCTCTAGTGCCACCTTGCCGGCCCCTTAAAAAATCTTTTAATGAAAACTACTTCTCTATAATTTAGGTAATTTTATCATCTTCAAACTAACACTATTTCCTAGAGATGTCAGAGAAAATGAGATGGACATAAACCATTGCTTATGATTTAGTTGATTCTAAATAAATGCTCGTTCCTCTACTCCAGGTAGCTCCCATAAATTCTTCAGTGATTTCATTACTTCACTCCACAAAATTCAGACTAGTTGTTCTCACTCTTGACTGTTCATGGAATCACTTGGGAGCTTTCAAACTCATTTGTGTTTCACCCTCAGATAGTCTGAGTTAATTTCTTTGGAGAAAGAGAACAGCATGGATATTATTAGAATTAAAAAATTCTAGGGTCTTATGCAAAGTCCAACAGTGAGTAGGGCTCTTCAGCTGACCTGGGTTCAGTTTCTAGAATCAAAACAAGAGAGTCAGGAGTAATCCCTGAGTATCACTGAGAATGGTCCAAAAACAAATAAAAATATCTTTCTGGGTTATTTACTTGAGCAGCAGTTCATTTCCTCCATAGCTCTGCACCTCTTCAAATAAATAAAAGGGTCTTTCTGTATGTCTTTTGTACCCCAATCATGAAGTAGCTCTGCCACCAATTCAGGATGAACAAAAGACCATCTGCTTTGCCCTTGACTATTCCACCAGTGAGATGTTCTTTGTCTTACCTGGTTGTAGTTTTCTTTTTTTTTTCTTATTTTAAAATTTGTCTTTATAATACTAAGCCCAAGGTCAGCATTTTTCCCCCTCCCCAGCATTGTTTTTAACAGAAATGGCTGGCTGTGCATTCACTTCCTCATTTCATCTATTTGTTTCTTTTTTTTGCATTAACTTCCATCAAGTGTTTCCATCCAATTCTAACTTGCTCTTTTCTCAGATTTAATTTAAACTGAACTATACAATAAATTCCTTTCTTCCTAGATCTTAGACTTGTGGGAAAATTTTAAATTTGGTGGCAATTGAAGTTAATGGGTATTAATTGATTAGCACAGTATCCTGGTGGCAAGCACTGTGCTTAGGCAAATAAAGTAAATAAGAGAAAAACTGTTTATAATGAGTATACTATGAGTATACTAACAGTAATTGTTATTGTATACAATCATATTGTATACTAACAATAATTGTATCATTTGATCAAGACTTTAAGAAAGGTAATATACTCTCAACAGCCTTTTCCCATGTCTCATTTCTCTAGCATTCTTTTTAAAAACATAATTCATAATAATTGTATATTACTCTATATATCATCTTACTTTGAATCTGGATCAAGTATTTTATGGAAGTATTTTGAAGGCAGCATCTTAAGCAATAAACAAGTAAAATGAATAGGAAGTCATTCTGATGCACTCCTAATGGTCTCCAGATAAAACCCTGGGAAACAATCCGTCTTTGTCGCTACCAACGGAGCATTTTAACTGACATTTTGATAGCATTGATTATTTATAGCAAAGATTTATTTCTATTCTCAATCCTTTTCCATTAGCACATGAGGCATATTTTAAATTATGTGGAATTTCAAAATTCTCTGTCCTAATCACAGGGAACATTCTTGGCAATTTGGAGGAGATTAAACTTTCTTGATCTTCTGACTGAATTACACCAACCACCTGCTATCCTAGAGGGCCCCTTGAGATACTTATATTTTAGATGACAAGGCTGGAGGATGGGTTCCATTCAGCCAGTGAACATAAAATATTGCACTCTGAGGGGGAGTGATAAAAATATTATTCTAAGCTTTTTTGAGGCCTCATCCATTTAATGGGTAATTGACCAGTATGACTCATTTTATGCTAAAAGCTAAGTTAAAGGTACTTAGTATATGAGATTTGCTAGTCAATCATCTTCCAAGCCTCTATGAGAATGAGATCAAAGGAAAAATGAACTTTTAAAGTGGGTCAGAAGGAAATGAAGACTGAGTTGTGGTTAGGTAAAGGCACCTGAGAAGAGACCTAAATTTATAGCACCTGAAAATTTAAGTCTGTCTGTCCGCTTCAGAGTCATAGTGAACAAGGAAGGTAATAAAGTAAGACAAATCTGGAAGATCAGTCTATATTATTTTTAGATTGTTTGAAGGGCTGTATTTTAACCTCTGCTTCTGACACTTGGAGAAAGGTGTACATTAGCAGTTTTTAGGGCCTCAAAAGAGTGGATGTCAATATCACCCCTTTTCTTATTATGATATCCTAAAACATCTCCCAAATATTCTCAAAATACTTCAGAAACAAAATTTCCTGGTTGTGAACAACGATTCTCAGTAAGCCCATGGGATTTAAAGACAACAGTTTTTTTTAGATTATTTTTTAAAAATCTATAATGGCATCTTAAAATTTAGTCCTATAGATAGAAAGTCAATTATGTACATATTCTGTTTATATATTTCACTATAAACATAAAGAGGGCAAATTAATGCAGTTGTGAATAGTCTCTATATTCTTGCTTATGTAACAATAACATTTTTTGGGGGTGCATACATTGTGATGCTCAGGAGTTACTCCTGGTTATGCACTCAGAAATCACTCCTGGCATGGGGGACTATAAGGGACGCTGGGGGATCAAACTGTGGTCCATCCTAGGCTAGCACTGGCAAAGCAGATGCCTTACCCCTCCACACCACTGCTCTGGCCCCATCAATAAGATTTTTCTTAAAGCTTAGGAAGTAGGATCAGATCTTACAGGCAATATTTTCTATGTTCTTTTTATTTATATATTAATATATTAAATATGTATTTATCTAGTATTGGACTATCTTATACAATAGATCTTTAAGAGATGAGTAAGCAAGGTAATAGCTTTTTAACTGTATAAAATTGGAAAAGGTACTAATTACTGCTAGCATCAGTTTTATTAAATATGGAATAGGAATATAACACCCACCAACCTATTATAAGAGTAAAGAAATCCATATAAAATATTTAATACAAAGCCCATATGAATAACAAAAAAGGCAATAATTGCTATAAAGTTATGAAGTTGATTACCTACCGGTAAAAGTCATGATCTTAACCTTTCAGAAGAGAAAACCAAACTCAAGAATATGCAAGGGATTTCAATAATTAGAGCTCAGTGTCAGTGCTTGGCCATTTGCCTCCCTGTTCTATTTTTCTCATTGTGAGAAGGATTTAAGTATTATTCGTACTAATGCAAAGGACAGGAGATTCTGAAGATTCATCTTTTTAAAGAAAAGTTCTGACTATCAAAAGCTTAACAAAGATCACACACATGCCATAGATAGCTGAACCTACAAAAGATATATTTCATATTCATAAGCACCTTAGTTCACATGATTACCTAGGTGGGGGTGAAGAGGATAAAAAGATATTAAAAAATGAAAGAAATATCAGCATAGCCAGTACATTCCTCAAAGAAGCATTTAATTCAGAAATTTAAAAAAATCATCTTTTCTCAAAGCATTTATAAGTTAGAAATTTTACAGTAGGGTGAAGAGTAAGCATGCAGAAGCAGTTAATAGCCTTAAGAGGACAACTTACTTGACTCTACATTGGCTATTAGAAATTTCTATTTCAATCAAAAAAAGGCAATATATTTAAATTTGTGAATATAAATGACAAGTACAGTCCATTTAACTTACCTACAGGCTGTTCAAAATGCTCTTTGTTCCGTTGTTCTGTCTCACTTGACAAGTCAAGAATATCAAATACATCAACCACTTTCTGAATAAGCATTAGAGGAAATGAAAAGTGGAGCCCCAAACTCTTCTTGCCTAAGATAAAGCCCTCAACTTATTCCATTTCAAATACAGATATATGACCATTACCCACTTGTGATTAGAAAAACATCTTTATTCATTCTTATTTAGCTTGTCAACATAAGAAACCCAGAACTTCCATGTCAGACTTCATTCCCATTTGACTTTGTCCATTTATCAGTTGTTCCCACCTTTCTCCATGCATGTTTAATTACCTTATTTCAGTGTCTCATTGCTATAGTACTTTTCAAGTTTATTTTGGATGCTGTTTACTTTTCTTCAACCCTAAAATCTAAGGGATATGCAATGAGATATACTATATACATTTCAATCAGGGTCTCATATACATCACCTAGAACAATGACAGATGCACAGTAAACCCAAATATCTATCTCTTATCAATGGAAAGAATAAACCTAGTATGTTTGAATATTATATCACGATTATTCTATTAAGTTCTTGAACTGGTATTAAGAAAGTATCAAATAGAATTACGACTGGAAATGATTTATAAGTTATGACTAAAACAATTTGAGATGGAGTTGGACTAGTTATCTTTTTTCTCATAGGAGTCCGTCCAAAGTAGTGCTCAGGAAGACTAGGGGTCTTCCCAGTTGTTTTTGGCCAACTGAACTAGTGGTTCAATACTGGGTCCTGAGAATTCATTGTTTGGGCTCTAGTGTCTGGAATACCTGGATCATCCTGGTAGTGCTGGGGGCCCTTGAGGCTGGTGGTTCTTGGGGGACCATGTGGTATCAGGAATAAGCACCTTAATCATTTTACTATATTAAGTTACTGGGCTGGTATCTTAAAGGGTTTAATATAGGCTTTTGTTTCTCTCCTTTGAGATCAATAGACAAGAATTTTAGTTCCCATGTCCTTTGCTATTAGGCAGGGCTATTTTACTGTTTGATTTTGTGACTAATGAACTGTAGTATAAGTGATATGTGTCACTTTTAGGCTGAAGGATTTAATTGTAAATTTAAGTGTTTCTTAAATTCTTTGTAATTGAAATAATTCAAGGAATTTTAAGTCTTATTCATGTCTAGGGGCTCCTCATCCTCAGAGATTTTGATTTAATTGCTCTAGGGAAGAAGAATAGATTGAGATTATTAGTATTTAAAACTCACTCTGGGAGATTCAACTGTGCAATCATTTCTTTTAAATGTCCTCAAAAGAGAGCAACAGAATAGATAGTGTACACCAGATAATGACGCTTAAGAATGTAAATATCTGGGGTTGAGGGAATAGCACAGAGGGGATTGCTTTTGCCTTGCACATAGTTGACCCGGGTTTTATCTCCGTCATCCCATATGGTACCCAGAGTCTGCCAGGAGTGATTTCTGAGCACAGAGCCAGGAGTAACCCTGAGCACAGATGGGTGTGGTCCATCCCCCCCAAAATGGGGAAAACTGGAAAAATCTTTAATAGTCTGGCTTGATAAGGACCTTTATGGATGTTGGATTTCATAGATGCATGACTTAAATTTGCAGCATGCTTAATGCAAAAGAATAAAGTTTTATTAGATTAAAAATAATAAAGGTTTTTTAGATTAAAAAAGTGAGGTGCTAGGAAGAATATACAGTGTGTAGAGCACTTATCTTGGATACAACCAGCAAACCCATATTTAATCCCCAATACTCCATATGGTCCTCCAAACCCCATCAGGAGTGTTCCCTGAGCACAGATTCAGGAGTAAGCTCTGAGCATTATTATATGTGGCCCCAAAACAAAAAAAAATAATAAACAACTGATATGGTGGGCTTATTTGTTTCTGCAGCATAAAATGGAATATCCTGATTTATATTAGAAATTCAGAAGAATGCATTTTTTCCAACATCTACAGTATATATTTTCATAATAGGACCTGGTATTAGGGTAATGAATTATAAAACAAGGATCCACACTTTAGAAAACTCCTCTGAAACTTATAAGGATGGGAGAGGGCATGGTTTCTTGTATAGCAAAGTTCTATATTACTATTTATTTGATTCAGAATGACAAATGAAGCTAAATAGCTAGCAAAACGACTGAGGAGATGCATCATTGAGAGTATATATCCTTTTTGATCACAATCTAGAAGATGAAAGATTATAAATTGATAAACATTTCTTAAATATCTAATTTATATCTTCAATAGTGTTAGGCACAAAGGGAGATTCAAAGCAGCAGAAGGACAGAGTTCCCGCTCTACTGGAGATAATAGTCCTTTGTGTCTGTCAATATGTTTATACAAAATATTTACAGAGTTAGTACAAGTTTAGTAAGAAATTAAAGAGAGGGGAGATGAATGTCTGAAGTCTAAAGTAGCATAGAAAGGATTGGTGATAGTAAGAGTTTTGTGTTTGCCTTGAATAATGGATAGGATTTAATATAAATACTGATAATGTATTAGTATTATTATGTACTAAGCTATATATCTCATGCTAATATAATGGCATGGTTGTCATAATATTAGCTTTCATGATTTTGATGCATAAAGTTACCATACCATGATTACAAACTGTCCAAGACCCTCTCCTTTTGTCACTTTTCGTCTGTGTCTTCCTGTTTCCTCCAGCTTTTGCATCCCAAACTGCTTTATAATCTCAGTTCTACAATCAAGAGCAGCTTTGTCCTCATTGAATACTATTTACTCCTTTATTTAGTTACATAATATCAAATGAATGAATTCACCCAGTATTTGTTCTTCTTTTCGTCTTTTTTTAGTTAACATGGTACCTTCAAATTCTAAGGCAGTCAACTGAAATATTTTACTTTTTTTATAGCTACCTAGTATTTTATTTTGTGTATCAATCCAGTTTTTAAATTCATCTGTTGTTGGACATTTTGGTTATTTCAATATCCTGGCTGTAGTACTTAGCACAAAAATAAATATAACTGTATATTCAGCTTTTTTAATGAATGTTTTCTGATTTGGGTTTATATTGCAAGAAGGGAAATTACTGGGTCATATGGAAACTATATAATATTTTTCATAAGGCCTGCACCAGCTCATTGACAATGAATAAGAGTTCTTTTTAACAATATTTCTGCCAACTCTAATGGCTTTCAGTCGTATGTATGTTCTTCTCAAATGAGGTGAGGTGATACCTCATTGTCATTTTGATTTCTAGTAATCTGTTCTCTCATGCTTCTTGCCCTTCACGTTACTGCCTTATGAAAAATTCTGCATAATGAATGGTTGGAGGGACATTAAAAGTATTCTTTTTTTTTTTACTAACTTTGGTTTGGGGACAACTGTATATTCACTTTGGGGAAGTGTCATATTATTTCTTTCTTTTGTGATAAATTTATGAGTTTGTTTCCTTGTTGATCATTTTTTTATGTATCTTGGATGTTGTTATAGGCACAATGTTAACATTCATAGAGTTCATCAATTTTTTCATCTACTCTGTGGATAGTATCTCCACTTTACAGATACATTATCCATTTCAGTTCCTTACCACACTAAAATGTAAATAAAGTAAGTGATCATTATAGCTGGTCCTAATTCCTTGAGACAGTTGGTGACTTGGACTAAGCTGAAGATTATCATAGGTTAATGGAGTCATCAGTGGCCTTTTAACTGCACTCAGTTTTGTCTACTATGGGTAAGTAACCATTATAGCATCAGCCAAGGTCCTGGCAAAACTGAGATTGTATATTAGAAGAGTAAATTAGAGATAATTTAATGACAAAGCTGTTTGTGGAGCAGAGGGTCAAGTACGAAACCAATATGGAATGGTAAAATACCAGACATTATTAACATATAAAAAAAACATTGTCATATCGAGACCTTATGAGACAAATAGAGGTTATTGTGTTACTGAACTGGCAAGACTAAACCCATATGTGGGGGAAAGAATAATTATTTCTTCAAAGTTACTGAATCGAAATCCCTAAGGACATTATCTTGAATTTCCTAACAAGCCTAAAATAATAACAAAAGTCATCACAAAGAACCTGTCACTTGTCCTGGTATGATCAGAGGATCATGGTAAAGAAAGAAGAGCAATAGAGATCCCATATTGCTGATTTTGAAAGTAGAGGAAGGGGATTATTAGCAAAGAAATGTGGAGAGCCCAGAAAGTTAGGAATGATACAAAGCAGAGTCTGATCTCTAGTTTGGAACCATGCCTGGCCAACATCTTGATAATAACTCATTAAAAATTGTTAAGGGTTTATGACATACAGAGCTTTAAGATTATGTATTGTAATATTTTTAAGCAAAAAAGTTTTTAATAATTTATTATAGAAGCTACAGAAATGTAATATACCAGATAAGAAGAGTTATCTAATAGGAATTGCAATCCTGTATGAATAATTATATTTATTACTGCCCAAGTGTATCCATCAAGTTAGGCAGAGAAATAATGCCTGGATTCTCTCCTCCTGCTGTCTAAAGTTCTTACCCATCTCTATTTGAACACACAGTAGATGAAAGCTAGATAGAAAATTAGTATGAGGAGTACAGTCCCCTTAGTGTTTTCTATTATAGAGGTAAAAGCAGGACAGATGCAGAAAATATATCTACAGGGGCAAATAGAAATTAGCCAGTATAAGAATTAAATTTCAGGTTGGATGTTACAGATGATTACATTTTTAAGTTGACCATAAAGAGGTGGATCTGATAGGAAGTATTGCCAAGAACAACTTTCAGGTAAGAGATTAAATTGGTTCAATATATTTCATAGCTTTGGTTAGGAAGTAGATAAAAGTAAATTGTGTTTTATTTAGTCAATTGATTCAATCGTCGTTCAACAAATCTGCCTGAAAGACAAGCTATTCACTAGGTAGGAAGGGTAGGGTGAAATATGTTATGAGGGTTATATAAAACATAGTTTGATAAAGGAATTAAAAATATGCAAAGAAGAGGTGGATCTGAGATGGGTTAGTGAGATAAACACATGGCCACTCATAATTCATACATCAAAGTGACCTGCTTGCACATGTCAAAGGAGAGGGCATGCAATGGAAATGGGGAAAGTGAGGGCGGGAGTAGTGTTCACAGAAAGGGTGGTGCTCAAGCGGGGTTTTAAAATATGTGTGAGACTCTGGCCATGTGAAAAGGAAGAGAGAACATGCAAAGCAGGGAAACAGCATGAGAAGGGAAGAGGTCAAAAGAATCAACATTCAGGAATAGCAAGAAATGCTGTTAGGTCAGAATAGTGGATGTTTGGGATATTCTGGTGTTCTGAGATGGGTCTTGAGCAGGAGAAGTTGAGGAAGATTATGAATGGTGCATGTCTATGTGTCTATATTTTTGTGTGTGTCTATGTTTTTTCTCATAATTTTGGTAAAAATTTAATAAGGAGGAGCCAGAGAGATAACACAGTGGTGTTTGCCTTGCAAGTAGCCAATCCAGGACCTAAGGTGGTTGGTTTGAATCCCGGCATCTCATATGGTCCCCTGTGCCTGCCAGGAGCTATGTCTGAGCAGATAGCCAGGAGTAACTCCTGAGCACTGCTGGGTGTGGCCCAAAAATTTAATAAGGATATGAAAATTGTTGATAAGACCTATATAAATGTTTATTAACATTGAGGTTTTACAACAAAACCAAAAAATGCAAAAGGTAAAAGTCCTTTTTCCCATATTCAATTCTGATTTTCAAGTCAATTCTTGGAGCTGGAGACAGTAAAGTGGTTAGATATTTGCCTTTCTTGCAGCCAACTTGGGTTTGATCCATATAGTTCCTTGAAACCCACTAGGAGTGGTCCTGGATCACAGAGTCAAAAGTAAACAGGAAGACTGATAGATGTGACTCAAAACCCAAATAAATAAAATCTCATGTCTTTACCTCATGTCAATTTATTGTATGGAATTTTTATATACCAACATAAAATGTATAAATATTTTAGAAACATCACAAACAAAATTTTTAGTAATAAAACACATGGCAAAAATGACTTCACTTTCAGTTGGTTCTTTTTCTCTGAGTTCTCACACATTGGGATTTTCATACACATACATATGATTGCTTGCACACACACACACACACACACACACACACACACACACACACACACACACACACACACACACACACTGGAGAAATCAAATCCAAAAGTTTTCTTCAGGAAAACACCATTTTGTGATCAAATTACTTCGCTGACTTGCTACATGAAATATCATTCAGTGTCCTATTAAGTTTCATGGGTACCCTAGTCACTGATGCCAACAAACATTTCTTTTCTTACTTAAAAAAACAACTCTTACATTTCATAAGCTCCTTGAGGGAAAATGAAACAGATTTTCCCTCCAAATATATCACAATATGTGGATTTCCATGTTATAGGTCATAGTTAACATTTCTTTTTCAAATGAGATAAATTTCTAGAGCAAGTTATATAATATATAAAAAAGAAATGACTGCTATTAATTTACTTTGGAGGGACCCCATGCATTGTTCAGAGATCCTGGCTGCTACTTCTACAATTGTTGGACCAACCACATGGGCTTGGTGGTTCAGTGTTCAAAGGCTACCAGGGTTTCATTTGGCGGTGCTCAAGGATTCTTACTATCCTGAGGATTAAACTCAAGATGTAAAACAAGGGGCAGGAGAGATAGCATGGAGGTAAGGCGTTTGCTTTGCATGCTGAAGAGCAGTGGTTCGAATCCGGACATCTCATATGGTCCCCTGAGCCTGCCAGGAGTGATTTCTGAGCATAGAGCCAGGAGTAATCCCTGAGCATTTCCAGGTGTGACCCCACCCCCCCAAAAAAAAGATGAAAAATAAATAAAGTATTGGCTAGTTCTTTGAGCTGTTTACTTAGGTGCAGCAGCTGTTGATTGTATTTTACTGCCTTTAGTAACATACATCTTAACTTTGTAATATTAGCTAGTATGCTTCCTCTGGAACTTCAGTAGTTAAACAAACATAAGAAAGCAATTTCAAGTTAGTGAATAGGCCTAGCCAAGGATTCTAAAAGATCTAGGCTCTTGAAAGTTATTTTGTCTTTCCAAGCCTGAGATTTTTCATCTGTTAAATAAGTTAAAAATTTTCAGAGACCTTTTGTTTGCAATAGTTACTGAAGAGTATTATGTCATGCATAACACTTTATTTTCTTTAGCATCCAGTTTTTGTCTAGAGTGATTATTTTCAACTCATTGCCATAGTGGTCCTTTCTCTGCCCTAACTGGACTCTCCTGCAATTTGTGGCAATCTTCCTACCAATAACTGGTACTCCAGGCCCTCATCTGTATTGTATTAGATATTATTATATTATCTTTTTGTAGCCCACAAATGAGGTCACACTGTTGTCTAAAAGTAAAAACAAAGAGAGAGATGATGAAGAGGAGAAGGAGGTAGAGAAGAAAAAGGGAAAGTCACACCCCTGCAAAGCTCTTTTTTACTCCTTAACTCTCTCACCCCCCCAAACATCACTAACCTACATTACTCTTTTTAACTTCAGTACTGTACAATCCTAATCACAGACCAAAGCCGTGCATTGTGAGTAACAATCCCAAACTGTTTCAAGATACATAAAATGGACACATATATCTTTAGAATATTTTGTGTTTTTTCTCTGACAGCTATAATTCTTACTAAATGTTGTCTTATACAGTGACGATTCTAACCATTTTTTATCTTCTATTTTTGAGCTGTTTAACAAGGAATTTTGGTGAAAGAGTCCCCCAGTTTAATGCTTATGATGGAACCATATCATGGGAATTGTTGGACTTGTTCTTATGGCCCCCATATGTGCCAATAACACCACGTGGCATTGCTCCTTTTTTTGCATAGACAAATTAAAATGGGAAAATACTATACATACAAATAAGATCCTATCTAATAGAGATTGGAACACTCAAATCTTGTAGTGCAAAGGGACCTTATACCCTGAACATTGACATAACGAGCTAGCACAGACCTCAGAAGAAAGGGCATTTTCCATTCACCTCTGAACCAGGGGAGCCATCCACAAAACATCCAGGCTTGTCTATAACATCACCTGTAAGCAATCCTCTACCACGGAAGACCCTACACTGCTCAGACATCGACCTGCTCAAAAGAGACTTTCCTTAACACTGAGAAGACTTAACAACAACAACGACCTGCTTACAGGACAGGGCTCCCTGCAGTGCCCTTTATTTGTGAGGTGAAATGAGAGGACGCTCCACATCCTGACTTCAATGTAGGATATGCAGATTCCAGGATCTTTAATACAGAAACATACAACAACAGAGACTTGTAAAAAATAAGTGTGTTGGCACTACAGACAATTCTTGGATTGGGCGATCTAGCTTGCCTGGAGCCTAGAGTGGTCTTATGCCAGGAAACTTCAGGGGTAGGGTCTCTTTGTATTTAGGCCAAGGTTATTCCTTTCCATGCCCCTCATATTTTGGTGGGCCTATGCAAACAACAATTGCCACTCTAACACCGTTTTTACTGTGCTCTTTTGACTCTAATCCTTAAAAAAAAAAACACTTAAAATTTGAGGTTAACTTAAGCTAATATGCATGTACATGGAAATGTAAAAAAATGCTATGCCTATAATGTTTAAGGAGTTATGTAAGTTTTATGGCTTTAGATTGCCTTGTGTGCTGTTAAGAAATATTATACTGTGTTACAATCTGGGGACTTGAGGGACAAAGTAATTGTACATGGATTCTGCTTTATTTATCTTAATGTTCTTTGGCTGAAAGTTCAAAGTTAAGATATCAGCAAGGGGACTTCTGAGAATTATGTTATAGGTGATTGTCATTCCACTGTAACTTTACCTTGTCCTCTTTCTTTGCATCTTTGTTCTCATAATTAAAAATAAAAAATTAAAAAAATAAAAGAAAAAGGGAAAGTTGAAGAGGAAGAGAAGGAGAAAGTTAACAGGAGGAGAATAATAATAAGAGGAGGAGGAAGAAGAGAAGAGAAATAAGGAGGAGAAAGAAGAGAAGAAGGAGACAAAGATGAAGAGGAAGAGGAAAAAGAACAGGATACAGAAGAAGAAGAAGAAGAAGAAGAAGAAGAAGAAGAAGAAGAAGAAGAAGAAGAAGAAGAAGAAGAAGAAGAAGAAGAAGAAGAAGAAGAAGAAGAAGAAGAAGAAGAAGAATGTGAGAAAAAAGAAGCAGTGGAAATCAAATTTTCTATGGAATATCATAATGACATTACATTAAAGTAACAATATTTCCTTGATGCAGGAATAAAATAATTTCTCATTTGACAGGAACACTCATGACTATTGTTTTGACTTAACTTTTTGTTAATAGTGAGAGTTTCTGGTGAAATAGCAGCTCATCATCCTAACTTCTTTGTAGTACTGGACAATTAGATAAGTTTTACAAAATTGTTTATCTATGGAATAGAAAATAACCATGCTAAAACCCAATGAAGAAATTTTCCTTCTGGATTAAGTACTGCACAGAATATTCTCTTCAGACTTACAGTAGATGATTCATTATCCCCATACTGGAATTATCACAGGATTCCAGGATGGGGGTAAGAAGAAATAATTTATCCAAATCCATGCTGTATTTCTCATGATACCGTTATATATCAGGCTGTTCATGACTTTCTCCTTAACAATGGGATATAGTATCCATCAAATCAGGAATATATTAGTAACATATTGAAGTATTTCTTTCTTTGTGCATGGGGAAAGACCTGCCAGAACAAACACAAACAGCCATCAAAAACCCAAAAGTAAACTAGGAAAAATACCTTTGCTCCACCTTTCCTGTCAAACTGTCTTCTAAATAGAAACACTTTAAGTATGCTTCTCCTTCCTCAAAAATCTAAAGCAATCAGAAAGTTAGATGTTCATCTTCTTTATGTGTATGAAAACTGGTTCTTTCATCAAGGCAAGTATTAAGTAGATCCATTAGTATGTGTTTACAGCACTGAGCTTTATTATTATTGTCATTAAATGCCTTCCTGTCCAGAGTTTTATGTTTATTGAAACCACTTTCATTACCTTGACAGATCCTGCCTTTTGTCTAATATTAAAAAAAGGACTTCCTCTACTGGCAATAAATGGTAATTATCTTCACATGTATGGAGGTGCCCCATTACATGGCTGGACTAACACACCAGAAAAATAATATCTTGGTTTGTGGCTATTGATTCAGTTTTACAATGCTAAAATCTGTGGCTTATTTCTATATGCAGTTGAGGTTGTCATAGGCTTGCCTATATCCATATATCATTTTTCAGCTCACCCAAATCATTTTAACAAATGTTTATATTATTGTTTCACTTTCTCCTGATTCTAGAGCATACTGGGCTATCCATCCAATGTTTCAGCACATTTCTCATTTTCTTTTGTGATGGAGTGTTCTTGGAAGACTCTCAAGTCCCTTGCCTTTTAGGACCTTGGCAATTTGCCAAGGAATGTACCTTTGGAAACAGTTGTTATCATCTTAAAATGTTGCTCATTTTTCTGTCCAGCACTTTTTCTTTGAATTTATTCTGGTTTTATCCCAAACGAGGTGTATAGGCCACATATGTCAAACTGAAACCAAGATGATATAAAAAGAAATTTACATGTTTCAGAGCACTTTTGATGAGAACACTGATACCTAATCATTTTACTAGCTAGGATTTGTGACAGGAAAAGGGCTGTTGAGAGAATTTTTTCCAACGAATATATATTCTTGAGGCCAACTGTGGAGCTATTTTACCTTGGTTGTTTTCAATAATAGCAAAGAAGCTGGGCAGACAAAATTTTAAATAGGATTATAGCTAGGAGGATAATTTATTTATTTTAGGAAACATATGATTTGATTTTTATATATGCCTTAAATGTTATTTCAATTATTAAATATATCACCCTATACTTATATATCTGCATGTAAAGTAATGTATTCAGATACTTCTTGAGACCCAGTAACCAGCTTCTCACATTTTTTTGGTGATCCTTTAATAGCTCTCTTGCATACCTTGTGTGCCTTATATAATCAGTATGTTTATATATTTAGTATATTTGCTAAACCAGCATTCTAATTAATCTTTTATAGCAATAAAAATATTTTCTTGTTTTACAATCATTTCAATAAAATTGATACTGACCAACTAAAAATTCTTTGCATTGTAAGGAAATTCTATATCCTAAGTATATTATATTATGACAGTGCTATTATTATTATATATCAATAGGAGGTGTTATCCCAGTTTAAACTAACTGTTCACTCAAATCATATTATAAACATATATAACTTTAGATATACTTCTGTTTATTCTTTTAGACAAGATGAATGGATCAGAATTTTTTTATTAAGTGTGAATTCTTTCAAAGGTCTTTGAGCCATTTTTTTTTACTGTGATTACTTATTTTCTAAATATCCACACCTCCCCCTCAAAAACACCTCTTCTCCCTCCTTCTCTGGGAGTTCCTTGAATATTGAACTTGAACCTGGAAAAAACTCTGAAAATATGTTATTAAAGAAGTTTCAAACAGTTTAACAAAGATCATACAAATAACCATACAAATCTGTGACCAAGTCTGGATGAGCCAAATTCAATTACTTCATTCTGTTCTGGTGTTTAATTACACCTAAGTCACACTTTACAAAACAACATTATGTAGATGACTTTGATGGAAGATATATCATTTATAACTGAAAAGGTAAACTCAAGGTAAATATATTTTTGTATGTTTATATGGAAAAAAATCAGCCTTCAGAGTGTAGCTAAAATATTTGTTTATTACTTAAACCTATTCTGACTTTGTGCTAGATTCATGATCTTTGCTAAAATGCAGCATAGTAATTCTTAAAAATACCCTAATATCTCAATCTCTGCTTTCTTTTTATTTTTTTGTAAATTTACAACTATTACATAATTCTTGACACTGTTCTTCTGCAAAAATTTTCCCACCTTTCACACTTAGTTCTTTAATCACAAAATATTCTAGGAAATGAAAATGTACTCCAGTACTCCATTTCTACAATTCTAAGCTTTGGATTTCCCACAAATTTCTGGCTTAGTTTTTTGAGTATTTTGGGAATTGATACAGCTAATTTACCTGTTATGTGCACTTTTCCTCCTCAGAGGTTTCTCTCTCCAGTGCTGTCCCATGCTGGACTAATTTGATTTTCTCTTAACAATTCATAATAGGTACAGTGAGGCTCTTGTTACTTACAGAGCTTTGGATATAGGAGTTTAAGATGCTCTGAATTGGCACAAGCACTTTCTCTCATGTGTAAAAAAGAAAGAAATAATTCTTGGCAGAGATTAAAAATAATAAAGTAAATATAATGTATAAAACAGAGACAAGGATAATATAGTCCCAAGGAACTGAAGGTAGTAAATCTGAGTTCCGACCTTCTATTCCTGGTTCAGTAATCTCATAAGATATATCTGTATGTGCCCGTAAATTCCTATTGAGACTTAGTGTGAGCAGAATTCTGTTCCTGAAAAAACATCAATTCAATTTAAGACAAGAGCATATCTTGTGGACCTTAGCATTAAACATAGCCAAGAAAAAAAAAAACACATAAAGCAATGCAACTTATATCAATTGAAATTTATACCCATAAAATATAAATAAAGGTCCAGTGCTACTAGGTTTGTGACATTCTATCCCAAAAGCAATTTATGTCATCTTATTTAAGACCAGTTTTATAATTTTTTATAATTTTAACTTCTGTCCTCAAATGGCAAACATTTCCTCCCCTTGTCCTTCTGACCCAATGACCCAAATTAATTTTACTGGGAAAACAGAAGCAATGAGAATGGAGAGACATCATCTTCTCCAGACACTAAATATACAGTACACTTTGCCTTACATTCCCATAAAATGTATCAGCTGCCCATGTACCTACTAAATTAAAATTTATCTAAATTGAACTGCATATTTTGGGGTTTTTTTTATGGGGGAGGGCCACAGCAGGTGACACTCAGGGGTTACTCCTGGCTCTGCACTTAGAAATCACTCCTGGCTTGGGGACCATATGGGATGCCAGGGGATAGAATCGCAATCAGACCTAGGCTAGCACCGGCAAGGCAGATGCCTTACCGCTCCTCACCACCGACCGCTCTGGCCCCTTGAGCTGCATTTTATTCACTTATTTTCTTTAATGAGTTCCCACTTTTCTTTCCTCAAATAATTAGTTTTGACCACTAGGTAGGTAAACTTTATCATGCTACCCTTGAATACCTAAGTATTCAAGTATATTATGATTTTCTAATATTTTAAGAATAAAGTGTTCAATATTTAGAGTTTATTCTTAGCTATAATTTCATTTCTCTAGAACTTTTTATAGCAATTTTTTGTAGAAGTTACTCATCCTTTATCTTTTTTTGCTTACCAGTCTTATAGTCCTTCACCACCATCATCAACATTCCATTGCCCTAAAAAGCAACAACCATTTCTATGTTCTCAGATTTTCTGTCAAACTCTCAAACTTCATTTTCTTGTTATATTCTTTTATCTGCATTTTGCAGAAATAATTTTACCTTAAATTGTATTCTACATGTGGTGACTTATAAGTTTCTTCCTTTTGTGTAACTCCTAGTTTCTAACTGTCTTTTCTTTTTCACCTTTCTCAACTGGCTCCATTCTCTTTTATTCCATGACTTATTCATGTTATATTAAACTAATTATGTTAGATTGTTCTTTTATAAACATGCTGAAACAGAGAACTGAAGCTCCCAGGCCCCATTTCTCATGTTGTTTCAGATTAGTATGTTCAAATGAGGGTACTTAAAATCAGGAAAATAGTGCATTGCCTTTAATTCTTATTAACCTACAACACAGACTGTATTCTCCACAATCAAGGTCCAGCAACATTGTTATAGCTAGAAAACAAGAAGTGTAAAAAAGTCCTTTGTCTACACTCATTATGTTAGATAAATTAACTTAAAAGGAGAAGTATCTTGTTTTCTGGAGTAAAAAGAAATAAGGCAAGAGACCTTTGAATCTCAGAATATGTGTGGGGAGACACATGAATATTAAATATTATCTGAATATTAAAGTTTCAGGCAATAACTTTACGTGCTGGATGGAATGATGAAGTTAACAAAAGGACTTATCACTTAAGGATATCTCAGTGGAGAAAACCAGCTAAATTGGCTAAATTCCTAAAGGGAAGCATATGAACTCCAAGGCCATCTGGAAATTCATTCCAATGAAAGGGAATTTTTTCTGTAACTGGCACTTCTTCCTGTTCTAAAACAGTGCATCAGGTTATTCACTTTACTTTGGAGTAATAGCCAAATCTGTGGCTCCTGACTATCAGTGATTATTTGACTGGATAGTCAAGAATATTGGAAAGAACACAATTTAAACATGTTGTTTCATGTAGTTCTGAAACGGTATGTGGATAGAATTTTCCAAATTGGGCACCTAGTAGAGATACACTTGGAAGCGTTTGTACATGGGGGCCACTTTGAACTGCCTCTGCTTGGCTGCAGCTGGGAACCATTCTTCTCAGAAGAGCTCCTCACAAAACATTAACAGATGAATGGACCCACCCACATAGGGCAGAGCCAGAGAAGCCTGGCCAATCTGCTTTGCTTCATGGCAGAGCTCATCTCCTAGCCTAAGAGTCTCAACACAACAGGTAGAAAACACCACTACAAATTGACAAAAGGAAACAACATAGGCCTCTACCATGCATGAAGATGGCAGCCCTGATTACTCGAAAAGTGCTGCCACTTATTTAGCCTCTCAGATAAGGAGTTTAGAGAAGCAATAAGGAGGATCTTCATAGAAGTCAAAGAAAGCACGGATTGAGCTGAATGAATCACAAATAAAAATTAAGAGAATATGAAAATAGAAATGCAATACTCCAAACAGAAATAACAAGACTGTAAAACATGGTAGGCAAAATAAAAACCTTACTGGAAAGCCTTCCCAACAGAGTAATGGCAGCTGAGGACTGAATCAGTGAGCTGGAAGATGAGATGCATTACAACTCCATACAACAGAAGATATTGGAAAAGAAACTTAAAACTAATTATGACAATGGAAAAATACTCAAAGAATGTGAACAGATGAAAATAGAAGTCTTTGATAAACTCATCAGAAACAATATAAGAATTATTGGAGTCACAGAGACCCAGGAAGAAAATTTCCAGTAAGAATCAACAGTCAAGGACATCATTGCAGAGAAACTACTAGAGCTGAACTGCATGCAGCCAAGTATTGCATGCTCAAAGAGTACCAGTTAGAAGAGACCCAAAGAAAAACACTGCAAGACACAACCTAGTCACAATGATGAACCCCACACATAGTAATTGAATACTGTAAATAGCAAGATTAAAAAGAGAAATTACATTGAAAGGAGCACCCTTGAGGTTTATAGCAGTTCTGTCACAAGAAACTCTGAAAGACTGAAAGCAGTGGTGGGATATATGACAAAACTCAATGAAATGAATGCTTTGCCTAGAAGCACACAACAAGACTCAGGTTGAAGGAAGTATACATAGCTTCATGGATAAACAACAGCTCATACACTTTACAAACACAACACCAGCCTTAAAACAAAATTGAAAGGTCTACTTTAAGACAAGACAGACCACAACAAACAAACCAAACTTCTACACAAAGATGACACTAAATCTCATGACAATTATATATCTCAACATCAATGGAACTGCATCAGTTAAGAGACAGAGTGGCAAAATGGATCAAAAATCTGAATCCAACATTCTTCATACATATCTGAATAGACAAACAAACATATACTCAAAATCAAATGTTGGAGGACAATCATCCAAGCAAACAGCTCCCTTACAAAAGCTGGTGTGGTCATTTTAATATCAGCTGACACAACTTAAATTTAAAAAAGTTATAAGCGACGAAGATGAACATTTTGTAATAATCAATGGAAATGTATAATAGGAAGAAATTACACTCCTAATCATATATGCACCCAATTGAGGGTCCAGCAAAATATTTAGTACAATTGTTGACAAATCTGAAGAAAAACATCAATAGCAACAAAATAATAGTGAGAGACCTGAAAACTGCCTTGTCAAACCTTGATAGGTCAAACAGGCTGAAATCCAACAAGAAAACAGAAATGAAAGAAAGTAGCCTAGTGTGTGTGTGTTTGTATGTATGTATGTATGTATGTATATATATATATATATATATATATATATATATATATATATATGGCACTGCACCCCCAGAAAACTAGACACATATTCTTCTCTAACACATATGGGTCATTCTCCAGTATAGACCATATGCTGGCCTATAAATCATACATCCATAAAATTAAGAGGATAGAAATTATACAGACTACTTCTCTGATCACAATGCACTGAAATTAGAAGTGAACTACAAAGGGACACAGAAGAAAAACTTTAACATCTGTAAAATAAACAGTGTACTACTATGGGTCAGAGAAGACCAGTGGGCAGAGATGAAATCAAAGAGGAAATCAAAGGATTCCTGGAAACAAATGCAAATAAAGAAATAAATTATCAGAATTTCTGGGACACAGCAAATTTAGTACTAAGAGAAAATTTTATAGCTTTTCAAGCACACATCAGGAAGAAAGAAGGGGCCTACATAGATAGAAACACAGCTTATAAAATTAGAAAATGATCAACAAAGTGAACCAATAATAGGTATGCAGAAGGAAAAGAAAGCTTAGAGCAAAATCAATGAAGTGGAAATCCAAAAACAATCTGAAAGGTCAATAAAAGCGAAAGTGATTCTTTGAAAAAAATCAACCTGATCAATAAGTTATTAGCAAAACTCACAAAAAAGGGACAAAGAGAAACTTAATAAACTGAATCAGAAATAAAAAGTGGGAGATCTCTACAGAGACTACTGTAAAAACTGTGCTACAAAACACGAGAACCTGGAAGAAATGGACAAATTCTTGATACTAAAAGCAGACAGAGCTGCTGCCAAAAATAGTAAACTACAGACCAATATTATGATGAACACAGATGCAAAGATCCTCAACAAATTTCTAGAAAATGGAGTCCAATGGCTCATCAAGAAGGTCATACACCATGACCAAGTAGGTTTAATTAAAGAAATGCAAGGATGGTTTAACATACATAAATAAATCAACATAATACACCATATTAACAAAAGAAAAAATAAAAACTATATGATCATATCAATAGATGCAGAGAATGTATTTGATAAGGTCCAACACCCATTCATGATAAAAAGTCTCAACAGGATAGAAATGGAAGGGACTTTTCTCAATATAGTCAAGACCATTTACCACAAGCCCGTGGCAAATATTATATTTAGTGGAGACTAACTGAAAGCCTTACTTCTAAAATATAATTCAAGGGGTCAGAGCGGTGTCACTAGAGGTAAGGCATCTGCCTTGCATGCACTAGCCAAGAACAGATTGTGGTTTAATTCCCCAGCATCTCATATAATGCCCCCAAGCCAGGAGTGATTTCTAAGTGCATAGCCAGGAGTAACCCCTGAGCATCAAACTGGTGTGCCCCCCCAAAAAAACCCCAAAACCCCAAAATAAAATAAAATAAAATATGGTACAAGAGAAGGCTACTCTCTCTCACCAATCCTATGCAACATAGTGCTGGAAGTACTTGCTATAGCAATTAAGAAAGAAATAGATTTCAAGGGCATCCAGATAGGAAAGGAAGAAGTCAAGCTCCCACTGTTTGCAAATGACATGCTATATTTAGAAAACCCTAAAGACTCTACCAAAAAGCTTTTAGAAATAATAGAGTTATATAGCAAAGTGGCAGGCTACAATATTAACATGCAAAAATCAATGGCCTTCTTATACACCAATAATGATAGAGAATAAATGGACATTAAAAATATCCCATTCGGGGCCGGGTAGGTGGCGCTGGAGGTAAGGTGTCTGCCTTGCAAGCGCTAGCCAAGGAAGGACCGCGGTTCAATCCCCCGGCGTCCCATATGGTCCACCCAAGCCAGGGGCGATTTCTGAGCACATAGCCAGGAGTAACCCTTGGGCGTCAAACGGGTGTGGCCCAAAAACCAAAAAAAAAAAAAAAAAAAAAATCCCATTCACATTAGTGCCACAAAAACTTAAACACCTTGGAGTCAACTTAACTAAAGAGATGAAGGACCTATACAAAGAAAACTATGCAAACCTATACAAAGAAAACTCTGCTTCAATAATAAAAGAAGACACAAAGATTTCCACATACCCTATTTATGAATTGGCAGGATTGACATAAATAAATGACAATACAAAGCATTGTACAGATTTAATGAAATTCCTATAAGGATACCCATGACATTCTTCAAAGAAGTGAATTAAGCACTCCTGAAATTCATTTGGAACAATAAACACTCAAGAATGGCCAATGCAACCCTTAGGAAAAAGAAGATGAGAGGCATCACTTTCCACAATTTTAAATTATATTACAAAGGTATTCATTAAAACAGCATGGTATTGAAATAAAGACAGACCCTCAGATCAATGGACTAGACTTGAGTATTCAGAGAATGTTCCCCAGACATACAATCAACTAATCTTTGATAAAGGGGCAAGAAACACAAAATGGGACAAGGAAAGCCTCTTCAACAAGTGGTTCTGGAACAACTGGTCAGCCGCATGCAGAAAAGCTAACTCAGGCCTCCATCTAATCCCATGCAGAAAGGTCAAGTCCAAATGAATTAAAGACCTTTATATAAGAACCTGGAACCAGAAGATAGGTTAAACACTTCATGACACTGTGACTAAAAGCATCTTGAAGGAGGAATCACCACTGTCCAAACAAGTGGAAGCAAATTTGACAACATTAAACTGAGAAGCTTCTGAACCTCAAAGGCAACAGTGACTAGGATACAAATGTTACCCAAGGAATGGGAGAAACTACTCACCCAATACCAATCAGATAATGTGCTAACATCTAAAACATACAAGGTACTGACAGAACCTAACAAGAAAAAAAAAATCTAACCTTATCAAAAAAGGAGGAAAATAAATGAATAGACACTTTCTCAAAGAAGAAATACCGATATCCAAAGGACACATAAAAATGTTCCACAACACTAATCATCAGGGAGATGCAAATCAAAAGAATAATGAGGTATCATCTCCTGCCACAGATACTGGCATACATAACAAAGAACAAGACATCAGTGCTGAAAGAATCTGGGGTGAAAGGAACCCTCATTAACTGCCCGTGGGGATGCAGTCTTGTCCAGCTTTTATGGAAAACAAAATGGAGATTCCTCAAAAAATCGGAAATTGAGCTCCATATGATTCAGCTATACTCTCCTAAAGATATACCTGAAGAACACACACACACAAAAAAAAAACCACCATACAAAAATGCTCTCTCATGTCCTTAGTCATTGCAGCTCTATTTACAGTAACCAGAATCTGGAAACAACCCAGATGCTCAACAACAGATGAGTGAGTAAAGAAACTGTGGTACATATGCACATATGTGGTACATATGCAACTATCAAGAAAAATAAAGTCATGAAATGTCCCTAAACATTTTTTTTGTTTTTTTTTTTTTTTTCTTTTGGGTCACACTCAGCAGCACTCAGGGATTATTCCTGGCTCTACTCTCAGAAATAACTCCTGGCAAGCTCGGGGGACCATATGGGATGCCAGATTTGAACTACCATCCTTCTGTGTGCAAGGCAAACACCCTACCTCTATGCTATCTATCTGCCCCCTTCCCTATATGGAAACTATTATGCTGGTGAAATGAATCAGATGGAGAGAGATAGACACAAAATAGTCTCATTCATTTTTGGAATTTAAGAAAAATTAAATATAGTATGGTAATAATACCCAGAGACAATAAAGATGAAGTTTGAAAGGAATTGGACCATGATATCAAGCTTGTCACATTGTGGTGTGCAGTTAGAGAAATAAATACACCAACAACTAACATGCATGAATGCATGTTTGGAAGATATGCAGGGGTTGTGAGAGGAGGGAAATGGGGGCACTGATGGTGGGATGGTTTGCACTGGTGAAGTGGGGTTATATATTTTTATGACTGAAACCCATCAATGAAAGTATTTATAATTATGGTGCTTAAATAAATATTTAAAAAATATATATACTTGTATCCCTGTGATTGTTTGCCAAAAATCACCATCAGCATAGATAGATCTTAGTAATCAGGTTGACATGATGGCTCATGTTTTGGATGCTAGTTATTCTTTCACCAACAAGCCCTTTCCTTGACTAGTAGACTAATGTGAAAGGAAGCATGGGCCAAGTTACATGTACTTCTGTCACTAAGACTGTTTTTGCTTTAGTCAGTACTGAGTGCCCAACATGTTAGCAGCAGACACTAGCACCAAGTCTACAATATGTCACTATTCCTAAGGGATATCAGCCAACCACTTCAAGTGAAGTTTATTACATTGGACCACTTCCATTCTAAATGGGATAACACTTGTTTTTGGTAGAGCAGAGAGATATCCTGGGTATAAATTTGTTTTCACTGCTGGTGATGATTCTAACAAAACCACCCCCTATAGATTTCCAAAATGCCTTATTCAGTGTTACAGTTTTCTACACAGTATTGATTCTTGCCTTGAAAATTATTCAATATCAGATTGACTTACCTTCTGATCCTCATTACCCTGAAGCAATTTATATGATTGGATAGTAGATTGTGCTTTTGAGGACTTAGATATCTGTTCTTTTTTTAGGAGTGTTGTAAAATTCCCTTGGATAAAAATATTTAGAAAATATAGTCTCAGATCAGCAACCAATGGGAACGACTTTTCTGTTACTTCTAATAATAAGAAAAAAATATTGCTCACTCACTACTTTTAAATCTCAGGCATTCAGATTACTGTTGACTTCAAATGTTCTTCTAAAATATAAATTATAAAGTTCAGCAATTTATTACATAAACCAAGCAAGGCATAGTATTTTCAGATAATGAATTAAAGCCATAGCAGCATCAAAACCAAAAGTAATTAAGCACAAAATAATATTAAAAACTTAGCCTTAATATTATCATATGCACATATATGGAGGTATATACATAGCATAAGAGAAAATATTTATCATTAAACTTTTTTTGCAGTTTAGAGGGGGATCTTTAAATATTTCTGGTTAATAGGTAATAATTTTATCACATATCAATATAACATGACTTTTGTATATTGTATGGTTATTTTCATCATTTATCTTAGAAAACAGAAATATGTTCAAGACCTTCACAAGTATATACAAAATCTCAGTCCCATTGTTCAGTTATTTTCTTTTGAGATGTTAGATTCTTCACCACAGTAATTATAACTACTGACTTTTCTTAATTTCTACCCACTCTTGGAATTGCTGCCTTTTTGTTCTACATAGGTAAAATTCTCACATCTTTGACTTGTAATACTTTCATATAAGATGATATGGAATCTGTATATTTTATTAATTACCCTTCACAAAAAGAAGAGCTATAGAACTATGTTTCCTGTTTAGAGATGAAGGAAGTGACATTCAGAGAAGTTGTCCCAGGAACAGTTTTGAGGTCACAAAGTGAAATCAAGATGTTTACCCTTATCTGTATGATCTTCATTTAAATGTATTGTATCTAATCAATTTAAAATTTTATAATTGCCTTCTTTTTGGCAAACAATTACACATTCAGTAATTATAGATATTGCCAAGCTGGTTTCTGTAAATTGCACCAATAACCCAACTTATCATCTGGAGTAGGAAAGTATACTTCTCTATACTTTATCAGTATCAGCCTTATTTAAAAAAATTATACCTATATGTGATTATAAACAGTATTACTAGGGATAACATGGGCATATATTATATAACTGGATTGGCAAATGTCATTCATTTGCATTTGAATATGTCATTACATATTTATATTTTACGTAGTTATATTTTAAATAAGACTAGTGGACTTCTATGCTAACCAATATATTTTTGTTGAGACAGTTCATCTGGAGAAAATTTCAGAAACTTTCTAATCATATTTTCTTAATAAATGATCTTTACTACAAAGAGTAACAGGAGGTTAAACCTGTGCTCTTACTCTGGTTGTTCTAGAAACAGATACACTTAGTATTGAGGGCTGGAGAACTGATACAGTGGTTTGGGCATCTGATTTGCACATAGATTACATGGGTTTAATACCTGCCACCACATATTGTCCCCAAACCCCTTCAGTACAGACCCTTGTATACAGAGCCCAAAGTAAGCCCTGGATATGGACCAAGTCCCCCAATTTTTAAAAACTGAAATACAAAATATGTATTCATGGTGAGACTAGTATCCATAGTATCCTTCAAGCATATGGCAGTTTTCAATTATTTTAAGAGTTAAGCATCCGTAAAATCTGATCCTAGTCTTCTTTAGCTTCTCTAATCTAACACTGCCAGTAAATGCAAAGATCATTTATAAATAACATTTTTATATAGAGAACATGTTTATTTTTTTAATTTAAAACTAACCTTTTTATAATATATGACTCTCTGGTAAATGTAAATTGATTATAGGACTATGGAGTGAGAGGGCCGAAAGCTTGTTTTAATTTGAATTTTCCTAAATGAAAACCAAAAATTAAGAATTTCAGAATTAGTACTCTATTTGAATATAGACAGGTACAGAGATAGATAGAAAGATAGATGGATGTATATATATATATATATATATATATATATAGAGAGAGAGAGAGAGAGAGAGAGAGAGAGAGATACACAGAACACAGTGTGACACAGGAAGTGGAAAGAAGGTGCAATAAGAGCTCATTCCTACTTTGAGGATTCTGAAATTATGTTTAATGTACTTCAAAATTGAAGGGTAAAGACGCTAGTTATTTTCTACTCCTATAGGTTGAGATTGAAGATGCCATTGGGATATTCATTTTCTGGCATTGTAATATGTCCTATGCAGAAATTGAGTCAGCTATTGTCCTGGCCGAAAATACTTTTGAAAGTCTAGCAGAAGAGGGATGTATGTACTGGAAGTGAACCACTGCCTGCACATCAAGTCATGTTACTGTGGGTGAGCTAAGCTGCAGGGTAAAGTGAAATGGCCTCTTCTACATATGCTTAAGACCATCAAGTAAATCTTGTGACTTTCTCATTTTTAGCTAGCTTAGCAATGTTATAGATCTAGTTATGGAGTCATATACAATGAGGTAAAGGTGATGCTTCATAAAAATAAACAATAGGAGTGAAGTTTAGGAAACAATAAAATGTAGGGTTCTGTGCCTATGTGCATATGTATGCTTTGGGTCAAGTGTGTGATCTACACCATTCTTATATTTGAGGGGAAAATACAAACACAGAGTTTGTGAGAAAATTTGTGACTCATGCTTAAAAACTGAAAGTGAAAAAAAGGTACCTATAATTCATGTGCTTGTTTTTATTAGACAATATAAATCTTGAATTAAAGAGTTCTATAGTCATCTAAATTCTGAGAATAACTCCAGAGAGCATCTGCCCAGTGGATCGCCTCCATGGCTGTTCATAGTAATTATTTGGACAGCTTTACTAATTACTAGTGTCTGGGTATAATTCTAGAGACTGATTATTGGGACTGGATGCATCTTGAGTTTTGGAATTTCAAAATGCTTTCTGTATGCTTTCATGGTAAAACTCTCTCTTAGAATTTATTGAAATAGTGCTGCTACTTTTTATTTTTGCTGGTGCAAGAGTGAGGAGGTTCCTCAACAGAGGAACTGGAGTGGTGGTTAAAGTAGCCTCTGAGCCTTCAATGCCTTGAAAAAGCTGTGCTAATGGTGATAGATGAGATTCCTTTGTTGAAGTGAGTATTGTGGTACGAGGGACTTGAATATGTACCACTTCTGAAAAAAGAGAAATAAACCAGAATTTCATGATAATAAATAATGTACTCATAGTGATCTTCAGTTGAAATTATTTTTTTTCTGTAAAATTGTAGGACATTGGAATAATATAACTGCCTTGTTTTCATCTTGTTCTTGAATATCATGTTGAGATTCCTCAATCTCTTAAAAATAGGTATAAAGTATTAGTCAATTCAAGCAACTCATGCTGATTGGATTTTCAGGTTGAATAAGAATATAACTTATGCAGCTTATTATGATGCCAAACAAACATTATTATAAGAATTGGGGCCGGTGAGGTGGCACTAGAGGTAAGGTGTCTGCCTTGCAAGCGCTAGCCAAGGAAGGACCGTGACCGCGGTTTGATCCCCCAGCGTCCCATATGGTCCCCCTAAGCCAGGGGCAATTTCTGAGCACTTAGCCCGGAGTAACCCCTGAGCATCAAATGGGTGTGGCCCGAAAAAAACAAAAACAAAAAAAGAATAAATTTTTTGACCATCTTCTATATACAATGTTATGCATCAGTAAAGAATAACATAGATTAGTTGATGTTCATTCTTTTCCTGAGGGATTTTTTTTTTAGATTTCTCAAGGAAGATTCATTAATCAATATGTATTTGTTAGCTATAATATAGCTCTAATTTTAATAGGTCCCGAGGTTATAATAGTATGCAAAACGAAGATCTTTGGTCTTATGAAATATTTCTTCTGCTACAATTACCAAATAAACTAATAAATATAAATGATATGTAGAAAAGAGATATAAAGTAAGGAGAAATAATAATGGGGTGATCATTAGCATCATGTCAATAGAGAATCTTTTTACATTGAGTAGAAACTTCAATAAATGTAGATGGAAATCATATGGATATCTGAAAGAGAAGTCATGAAGGTGGTTCTGTTGAGGATAGAACAATAAAAATGATTGATGATCCATTTCTAGATTGTTTTAAAGATATTCTACTGTGAAGTGAGATAGATCAAGACTTCTAATATGTATTTTCTGTGGCATCACAGTGTAAAATTGTGTCAAACTCTTTCATGTTTATCTGTGCTCAGAAATATTGAAAGCTGGGGCCAGAGCAGTGGCGCAAGCCCTAAGGCATCTGCCTTGCTCTCTCTAGCCTAGAATGGACTGCCATTAGATTCCCCGGCATCCCATATGGTCCCCCAAGCCAGGAGCGATTTCTGAGTGCATAGCCAGGAGTAACACCTGAGCATCACCAGTTGTGGCCAAACAAAACAAAACAAAACAAATATATTGAAAGTTGGTTTAGAGTTAAGAAAGATTGTGTACCCTGCTAGTTGGATGGCAATAGATAATACTTTCACATAATTGCAAAACTCTTTGGCATCTTCAACCCAGAAATAAGTCACATAAAATGGATGTATTGGTCCTCATTCAAAATCAACACCTATCTCAGTGGTTTAAACATATTGTTTGAAGTTTGTTTTTCAAAGTTCCTGAGCTGTTATTTATCTGTAAAGCTGTGTATCTTTCTGTCAAATCTGAATGTAAATTTGGCTGGTCAGGAGGTCCGGCCCATGATAGAAAGCTCACCACAAAGAGAGGCGAGTGTAGATAGACTAGAGAAGGCTCTACTAGGATTGTAGTTGGAAGTGATTACTTTTGACAAGAACTAGGCACTGAAAGTGGAGAAACTAAGAGGCAAGGCATCTCACCATTAACAGTATTACAACCACAGTATCAAAAAGAAGAGAGAGGGTGAGAGAGAGAGAGAGAGAGAGAGAGAGAGAGAGAGAGAGAGAGAGAGAGAGAGAGAGAGAGAGAGAGAGAGAGAGAGAGAGAGAGAGAGAGAAGAAATTTTTCTTCCCTAGATCAACGCAAACGGTGGGAGATGGAGTCGAACAGGAAACATCACTGTTGTGGTGTACTGGTGAAGGATGTGTATATTGTATGACTGAAGCCCAAGAAAAATTGTGTAACCACAGAGCTTAAATAAAACAATAAAAATACTAACTTGAAGCAAGATATTTGTAAAGCACCTATTTTGCATCAGAAATTGTGCTATGCATTTGGAGTAGAATAGCTAGTTGGATCTAGAAATTAAAACCTCTTCTAGGGGCCGGAGCGGTGGCTCAAGTGTAAGGCGTCTGCCTTGCGTGCACTAGCCCAGGACTGACTGCATTTCAATCCCCTGGTGTTCCATATGGTCCCCCAAGCCAGGAGCGATTTCTGAGCACATAGCCAGAAGTAACCCCTGAGCGCCGTGGGGTGTGGTCCAAAAACCAAAAAATAAAAAGAGAGAGAGAGAAACTTCTTTTAGACTAAGTTCTAACTTCTCATGGCCTTCCCCTCTCTGTCCCCCTACAACATTTAAGAATTCCGATTTAATTAAGAATTATCTCATATAAGGGGCAGAATCCCATATAAAGCATTAGAAAATCAATTTACTACATTTTTTAGTTGAACCCAATTGCAAAGATTATTAGTAGTCCTCAGAGGCTTAGAGTACAAAGTTTTTCTGAATCTTCACTTATGATCTAGGTGTTGTTAATTTTCTGCATTGTGCTTTTTTGTGGCATTTTTTCCCCTTTTCTCATCTTTTCCAGGGTTATTTGGAGCCAATTTAAATAAATCTCTGTGTCTTGGTCTCTATGTCCCCATTCTTGTTTTTCAGAAAATAGTACATTTTTAGTTGTGAGGTGCTTTGGAGTCATTTAATATAAAAAACTCTCTAGTATAGAGTGTGATAGATCAAAAAGTGTGAGAAGTGAAATGTATTATCTCTGCTATCATAGTTCTGTTATGCTATTTATAACAAATCACTGGATAGACAAAGATTCTATTTGAGACCCAGGACTTTTCTCTAGAGTGCATCTTTTAGTGTATTCCCTTATGCATCCTTACATTGTCTTCATATCACTGTAATCTTTTATTTCAGGGACCCCTGATCAGTAGAATTGCCTTTGCTAAGATATAGAGAGTTCATATTTAATAGTCTTCATTCTAGCACTGTATTGAAACCAGTCTTTGTTTTAATGAGTTTACTCCTATCATGTGCATACAGCAAAATATCAGTTCTGTGATGACAGTAGTGAAGTCAATACAGGTAGTAACAGGACAAGAACAATACTCAGGTTAGCTAGGTAGTCACCAGGCAATTTCCTAAGATGGAATCTTCTGATTGATAAACATTTTCAAAAGTATGGCCTAAATGACTCTGAGTCCACATTCACAAATCTCTGTTTTCATTCATGGATCATTTTGCATTTTTAAACTGCTCTTCCATATGTGTCTGTGTAAATCTTTCTGCTGTTAATGCTTTTGGGAGTGTGTAGACAGCAAGCTGAAAGGGCATTGGGTGAGACTGGCTTATTGGCACTACTTTACCAGGGGAATTCTGTTAAAGTTAAGCCCTTCTGTATGTTGTATTGAATAAAACTTTTACTGCTGAAAATCACAGTGCCTCTGATCTCAGCACCATCAGATATGCTGCCAGAAAATAACATCTTAGATATTCATTTAACAGGAGGCAAGGGTGTTGATAGGATTGTCTTGCTTTGAAATTTTCTACAAGACAGAGCCAATTGCACAAATGACAAAACTCCAGTTTAGTCTGGTAGAAACACCAGAGAGACAGAAGTTAAAAGTATGGCAGACACAAAGTACACGAAGATCTTTGAAATATGTTCCCTTTTAAGGAGTGTTAGACAAACATACGACAGAGAAAGCACACCCCATAATTATTTTCTGGTCTCTTTGCTCACAAATAAGTACCACATGAAAAGTAAAGCATCTTTGGCATGAGAAAAGGGAAAAGAATGATTATAAGAAAGCACAGAAATGTTCTAGAAATAATACTGACTGACACTTGCTCCAAGCACCAAGCTTGAGGCAGGCTCCTGGGATATGAAGATGAATGTTGTGCAGAATTGCCTTGCTGAGACCTTGAGGATATTAATCACGATAGAAGTTTATCCAAAAGTATTTCCATTTAATGTTTTCCTCTTCACTCTCACTCTACTATTTTACTATTTTCCATTATCTTACATGAACCACTAAAAAAAATAAATAACCTTCAGAGATCCCCTTCATTCTTTCCTTCCTTCCACATTGCATGTTGCTCTGATCCTATCTCTTCTAGCAGTATATTCATCACATTGAGCTCCTGTAAAAGAACCAACAGAGATTTCCTCCTATTTCCCATAGAATAATACCTGAGCTCTTTGGCCCTAGATTTACATCCTTCTTTAATGGATCAATGTTCTCTGTGTCTACACAATCAATACTTACTACTCACAATACTCACAAAACTCAAACATTTTACTCATCCCTGCTTCTGAAATAGGGTTCCTATAACTGACTTACCTGAAGAATAACTATTTTTATTATTTCAAGTATAATACTTATGCTGACATTTTTATTTTACTTTACTTCTTTTTTTCATTTTTGGGTCACACCCTGCTGTGCTCTGGGATTACTCCTGACTGTGTGCTGAGAAATTGCCCGTGGCAAGCTCTGGGGACCATATGGGATGCTGGGAATTGAACCACCATTCATGCTGGGGTTGACTGCATGCAAGGCAAAAACCCTACCATTGTGTTACCTTGTCAGTCCTAATGCTGACATTTTTAAAATTGAAAATGTTTTGACAATTTTATTGGGTTGAATTACTTTGTTAATTTCTAATTTCTATATGTAAATTTTATATTTCCACCAATGAGTCCACCTGAATGGCAGGACCATTATTTATTGGGGTTAGTAATTATCATTTTTTACATTTACATATATCTGAAGGTATAAATTTTGCCACCACAAATGATACAAGAAGACATTCTATAGGACTCAACTAAGAAATATTAAAGAGAAAGGGAAAAGGCTAAGTAGTTTTCATTATGTGATTCAGAAAGTGTGTTTGCTTGCTTTTTCAAGCAAGCTTTGTTCTTTTGCATTTTCACATAGTACCTTCAAAATAGCTCTTCATGAGTCAATGGGATAATTTAACTAGTAAAATTTGGGTGAGCCTAGCAAGTGTAAAGCCTTGAGTTATCTTCCCAGATCTAACATCTTCCCAGAACCACACCAGGTAAACACTGGTCATCCTCAGCATAGTATAGGTCTGATCAGTATTTCATTACCATGCTACTAGTTGTCAATCCTGTGAAGCTATATCCTCTAGGTTTGACTTTATATATACAAAATAATCCATTCAAATTACATGTTTGCTGTCATTTAAAAATGAAATATTAAGGCTTGGTCTAGTAATAAATGTGAAATATTGAAACTGAGTTAAGTTCCTCAATCTCTCTAATTCTAAATCCACTTACTTTAATAAAACTTAAAATATCATAAAGAGTAAATAAAATAAAATTGGCTATTTGTTTTTGCTCTCCTATGGAAAAAACTATAGGATAAGTGACTTTTTTTGTTAACTTTACTCAACCACTTCATATTCTGGCATAACTATTCTTTAATCTTGCCTTTGTTTTCCCTAATTATGGCTACTTTTTCACATTTTTGCTTCAGCAAATTTGACAGGAGCTGAATATACATTGTCCACTTTGGATGTGGTTGAAACTCTACAGTTGCAATGGCTTTACTCCTTCTATTTACTCTGGAAAGCTAAGGGTCTATGGCCCTTTATCATCATGATTGTACCTCTGCCTTTCTCATAAAAGAGTTAAGAGGTATCTGGGTTATTTATTGTTCCCATGTTTCAATCAAAAGTGAGAAATGAAATACAGACTGAGGAATGCACATGTGTTCCACTCAGCTGACCTCACTTATTTATGTTATCTGCCTGTCCTGAAGGCAGTTGAGTTAGTGATTCCTAGGAGACAAACATTTTGTGAGTTTTTCAAGGTGACAACTAACTCATCTGATAAACTCATCTCAGTTAATATGAGGTTAGGAACCTTTATTTCTCCCATCTATTTAACAGAGTTTCTTCCTTTCACTTCAGTTCTTGCTTGTCTTCCAAATCAGTAGTATTAAGTACAACAGATGGCCTGACTATATCACAGACATCTGGTAAACTAGTTAAAAGGATAGATTTCTTATATTTTAGTTTTAATGACTGAATCATCTGGCCTAGGTGAATGTGTACAAAACTGTTTCTTAGCAACTTCCCAAGGTGAATAAGCTGAACTGTCATGTTCAGTAACCGGGAGCAAGGACAGTTCTGCATTGAAAGATACATCAGGTCAGGTAGAAAATTGGGGGACACCATTTGGAGGCTATATGATGTTTCAATTCTCCTACGAATCACAGTACTTATACTACCATAGATAATTATGCTATATACATGTATATATGTTTAATATTCATGTTTTTCTTAATGAGCCCTCACAATCACAGTTTTTTTTTGAATGAAACTACTATCAAAATGCCCTATACCTTACTTAGCACTTATCACATTAGGTAACTTATGACTGTTTCTATAAACTCTAAGTAAAACCAGATTCTGATGACTTAAGAAGAAAGTATAAATTTAAAAGCACTCATATTATAGTGACTTAATTAAGTATTGAGGTAAAGTTTTCTTTATTTACTTTTACTTTAATAGACTAAGATATAGTGATGTTAAAGGCCAGTTACATAAAAAATTATTAGATCCTGATTCCTTTTTGAAGTTTTCATTTTTATATTCTCCATGTTTGTATGACATTCATTTGGTGTTAAATTTATTTATATAGATCATTATACATTAGAATATAGACATTAACAGCCCAATCCACCCAAAACATATTTAAGAATACTTACAGTTAATTATATGTCCTTAGGGTTTTCCAATTACTGCAATCAAAATATTATATTTAGCTGAAAATATGAAATAATGTTTTAGAACTTTTGCTGCATAGATGAACCCAGAGGCAACAATAAAAAATAAACTGTACTTGTTACATGAGAGGATATTTAAGATATTTAAGAAGCGAAGCTTTAGGTGATGTTTTTCACCCTGAATAAATGATAAATGGTTGATCAATATGGTATACACACACACCTTTTGGGCCACATCTAATAGTGCTCAGGGGGCCATGTGGTACCAGGGATGGGTACATGAGTTTTTCTATGCTTCAGTCTTTTCAACATATGATCCAGTCCTTTGAAACCAGAATTTCATATGGTGAATTTGAGATGATCATGGTTTTAGTGTTTTCTTGAGCTAGTGTTATTTGAAAATTATCTTATGATACAGCATTCAAAGTAGATGGAATGAAAATTTTCCATTCTCCTTTTCAAGTGTGCTTCATTATATTTTTGTTCAAGGTGTATGTAGACTTCTTTCATGTTTGGGAGAGAATTCATTGAATTGAAAAGAAAGAGCTTCACAGAATATCTTGGCCAGACTCTCTCAAGGAGCATTCATGCCAAACTCAGTTTTAGATCCAAGGTTGTGGCTTCCCAGATTTCTTCTCTAAAGTGTTGTTGCCTTTTTTTATAAACAAGAATAGTATACCACAGAGAACATTTATCATAGGAGAAAGATGAATTGCAGGAGCATGGAAGTGAATTTCATTAAGCTGAAATGCTTTCTCTACATTATAATTATATAGCAATTCATCCACTTAATATAATTCAAGAGTAAAAATTCACCAATGAAATGCACTTATTTAATGAGATACTCTCCTTTCCTTAATTCCTTGGCTAACTTTCTGATACATTTTATAATGACCTTAGTTAAATATATAACCAATTTTTTAAAAATTCCTTAGTGAGCTGGAGTAATAGGGTACTTGTATGCAGCCAACCCAGGTTTAATTCCTTCTATTTCACATGGCCCAAGAAGCACACCAATCTACTAATCCTGAGTGCAAAGCCAGAAATAACCCCTGACCTACACTGTATATGGTCCCAAAAGAAAACAAAAATTATTGAAGTAAAAGATATGAAAGAAATTCTATTGAGCAGCATCCATAATGCTGATATGGATCATAAGGTAGACATTTACAGTCCCCTAGGATACCAAGATTCTAGGAAATATGAGGAAAGTCATCAGAGGGTCAACTCCTACAAAGAGCTAAAACTGTGCTTTATTTAACAAAAATAACTTTATAAAGATATCATCCTTTGATGGGTTATGTGTGGGGATACACATGGATGGATTTTTATTATATAGATAGTCATTTTTTTCACTCACATACAATTATGCACAGGATTTACTCCTAGCTCCAAACTTAGGACTCATACCTGGTGAAGCTTGGGAGACTATATATGTTTCCAAAGATTGATCTTATACAAGGCAAGTCCATTCCTCACTATTTTCTCTTTCCAGGTCCATCATCAGTCATTTTAATGTTTATTGACATCCCAATCCTACCCAAATAAATGTGTATGCATGCACACACATACACTATGGTGGTTATTAAAAATTACTGAAATTTTATTCATGAAAGAAAACATTTGACTTACTCCCAAACAGAAGCTTATTATGACTTAAAATTAAATATCTGGCTTATGCTTACAGCATTAAGAGCCTTCAAAGTCAATAATTACCCTAACTCATCACCATGCTCTACACTCAATATAAGTCACTATTTTCTCCTCTAGCCATTATTTAGAGATACATCATCCATCTTCCTTTTTCTTCTTCCATTAACTCACCCCACCAGGATTTTGGCATAGTGTCAGACATAGATGTATAAACAATTCCATTTGATTCCATTTAACTCAGCCAAAATTTCCCAAGTGCCTATTTTGGGCCAACCTTTGTGCTCAGCACTCTACTATGTGCAAAACTGAAGATTCATGGGCCAGATTTTATTTTCCTAAGGAGTCTCCAGAGATGCTTTAAGCTTTTAGTTAGATGATCAACAACATTTACTGGGCATCTGCAGGGTATAGGAATGGACTAATTGCAGTTGTGAAGCACAGATTTCAAATGCCTTTTCTACTTTCTTGGAGATTCATAAGACCTTTTTCCTCTAGTGTTTACAATCATGTGATGATCTAACTAAAATTGAGAAAACGTAAATAAATGCACATTTTTAGACTTGCATGTTAATGGAAGGACACAAAGAAATGGCTCCTTTGCTCATCATAAGGCAATACTGTCATTTAGCTAGCCTCAATCACAGAATAATACCAAGATCTTGTTTGTGCTTTGAATTTTCCTCACTGGCAGAAGAGCACACTTGTTTTCATTTATTCAGACTAGGTGAACTGAACCCTTTAAGGCTCAAAACAGTCACTTTTGAGATAGTTTGGTGATACAGTGTGTATTGGAATGATAACGTTGAAGTCAAGAGTCAGACTTCAAACAGATAATTCTCTGATTAAGAAAGGCAAAAAGTCACTTTGTACAGAAAATAGTTATCCAAAAATATATTCCAAACAATGATAATAAAACTATATAGTAAATTGGGTTCAGAGAGATGGCTCAGCAGGAAGGTATTTTCCTTGCACATGGCTGACCCAAGATGGACTTGGGTTCAATCCTGGCATTCCATATGGTCCCCCTAGCCTGGAGCAATTTCTGAGTGCAGAACCAGGAGTAATCCCTGAGTGTCACCTGGTGTGGCCCCAAAAACAAATTTAAAAATACCCTATATAATAAGATAATGAGAAATACTAATTGGAAGTTTTTCTTAAATACCACTGAATACAGAGATTATAAGAAGTAATACCTAGTAGAGAAAATAGCCATTAAATTTTCTAAGCCTGACTTTCAAAGACTGCTTCATTCTTATCTCATATTCCCACTGAATTCTTTGTGTAAATGGTGTTAAACTTGTTGTCTGATATTTGCCAGAGTACACAGTAGTTGGCATAATGGTGATTCATAAGGGAAAAAAGAACTCAATTATGACTGAGGGAATGAGGTAAAGAAAATAGACCTCCTAACATGGTGCAGATTATAAAAGCTGAAAGCACAGAGGAGAACAAAATTATCCAGCTCTTTGGAGATGAGTTAAAAATGCAAAATATCTCAAAATACCAATACAGTGAAGATTTGCTGCATGAGATTGAGTCCCTGTCAAATGCTACTTTTGAGACATCAGTTGCCACTTCTGAACTGTACATAAGTACAGAACAGAATGAATGGAAAAACCCTGGCCTCAGATTTCTATAATTTTGTATGTCCTTTGTTAAGTTACTTGATTAATTACTGTTGTATGAAAAGAGGAGGTGACACTGGATTGCCTCTCCTGTTTTAATTACCAATACTCAAAAAAATATAATGAGGTAACATCTTGGAAGTACTATAATAAGCTCTGGTGTTTGAAAGCTTCATTGGTAAATGTTGAATATAACCCTGTTTTTCTTCTACATCCATAGCCCCAGTTTCTTGAGACTGCTTATGCTGCATTATCTTTATGTTATTTACATTTTCAAATGAAGGCTAACTTTGGAAAGAACAATATAATCGGATTCATTTTATATCCAGTGTATTTAATGAGCCTTCTCCCCTTTAATCTTTATAAGTTACAATAGGACAAAATTTAAATGATTTTTATATTGGAGGAGTTGTTCATCCGTGGTGAAAGAGAATAGATTATTTCAGTTCTCTTTGAACATCTGGTATTTTAAAAAACTTTTGTATTTAAAAGATATTCCCAAAAGCATTGGCAGCCCCTGTTTGAGAATACACACTAGTTCAAGGGTGAGGAGAAAAATATAAAGACTGGTTTTCATGAGATTTTTAGTTTCCCTTCTTGGACCCACTATAAGAACTCAGAATTGTTTCTTAGCTTTAGTTGTCCAAGAAATCAAAGGACATGATAAGATTCAGGAAAATTCCAAAAAAGAGAAGATGATTTAAACAGTAGAATAGAGTTTTTTTCCCATGTTCAAAGTATTAGCTGACTGGAAGTGTATAGAGACGTTAGTGAAATAAATGTATTAAACACTAATATAGGAATGAGTATCTATTCCATTCATAGAAGGGCACTTATCTTTTGCACTTTATTCTAGTCTGGGTACAATGAAGTGAATAAGAGATAGTTTTGAAGCACAAGATGATAAACATGTTATTCCCACCTCTCTCTCTCTCTCTCTCTCTCTCTCTCACACACACACACACACACACACACACACACACACACACTCACACACACACACAAAGCTAACTAGCTTTTATCAGATTCAATTTACTGTTTTTCAAACTTTTGACATATTTTGTTCTAACATGTCTTGTTTTTAGGGTAAAAATTTTACCCATTTTTTAAACATATAATTTTTTAAAGTGGAATTTATTTCCTTCCTGTCCTCACTTAGTTCATGAGATTGTAGTTCCTATAAAATATGTGGTTATGATAATCTGCCATTAAGGGACTCAACTTTCAAAAGTAGTTGAAATGAGATTAAAATATTGAAGAACCTCACTTGCAGAAAGAGTGCTATACTAACAGTAAGAATA
This sequence comes from Suncus etruscus, assembly GCF_024139225.1. Taxonomy (NCBI): domain Eukaryota; kingdom Metazoa; phylum Chordata; class Mammalia; order Eulipotyphla; family Soricidae; genus Suncus; species Suncus etruscus. The sequence continues at coordinate 34,024,960 of NC_064848.1, forward strand.
GCCAAAAAATGAACAAATTCAAATGCCGTTTCAGTACTCAACGCTCTCTCTGATGTGTATATTTTCCATTGTGTGTGTGCACGCAAATGCATAGACATATCTATGTGATATTTGAGTGGATAGGGGTTGGTGCCATGTAATATGACACCTAAATAAGGCAATTCCTCAAGTATTCATCTACTCATTAAATTCTGTCAATTAATTTGAAGTGATATATGCTGCATTATATGTATAATTAAGCCATTTAGCATATGGCCTACAGTCCATAAACGTTTATACATAAACATAAACCCAAAAACTGACATTGGTTGTATAATTTTGGCCTCAGAGTTATAAATTAAATAGATTGAAATCTTTGAAATGTTTTTGTGGTCTTAATTTTGTTTTTACAATTCAGTTAATCCTTTTTTCAAAGAAAGAACTAAAAATATATATGGTATATTCTTTAAAACATATATTATATTCTGTTATATTGTTATATATAACAATTAAATATACATTGTTAAATAGAATCTAGTACAACATTAGAATGATTTACCCTTTGATTTTTTTAAATAAGGAAAATAAATGAATAATACTTTTACAGAATCCATTTCAAAAATCTCTGACATACTAAAAGTGTCTCCAGCGTCTGTCTTGGTAGTTAGATTTCAACATTCCACACTTGCAAGTTAAACTTTTAGCTGCAAACATGCCCCATTAGTGAATCAGCTTTTCCCCAGTGTCTACTATTCTGCTTTGTTGTGCTCTGAAATAGCTTTTTGGTCTATCCACTCTGCTTTCTATTAGCATCGTTTGGATTTTTTTTTCCTGTAATGCTGAAGTGGGAAGGAAACTATGCAGTTAAATTCCTTCTGTGCCCATTATTATTGATGAGATCATAAACTTTCCAGTCTCAATTTCCCTGTCTGTATAATGGAAAAAATAACTTTGATCTTCCATAATCATGAGATTACACAGGATTTTTTGGTATTCTATAAATTGTCAATTCAGCTAAAGGCATTTCCCAGAATTTCCTTTTTTGCATTTTTTCCCGATAGGTTTGGGTGCAAGAAACATTCTTAAGTGAATTTTAGGAGATAAAGGGAGTAGTCTAAATCATTTTATGTCTCAAACATAAACATGGTTGCTTACTTGCTGGCCTAATTACCCAGAATCATAAATGCTCTTTTCCCTGGGTCATCCTTTAGTTTTTTTAATCTACTTGTTCCACATTATATGTAAATAGCTCTGGGATGAATGGTTCATATTATAAGACCAGAGGCAGCAGCAACAGACATGTTTCAATCCATTATCAAAGGCGTAAGTTCATGCTTGTGAACTGAAGCTTGCGTAGTTTGTCTCCAATTTACTTTTCTCCCCATTACTTGCCTTGTGATCTTCAACTTTCAGCACCATACATGAAAACAGTAAGTTTATAGGGATGACTTAACAACCAGTTTCCTCAATAGCATATCTCAAATTCCTAAAACAAATCCTATTATCAATAATACACACAGCAACTATATCTTAGTTGTTTGTTTTATCTGCTTTAATTTTAGGTGATACATTATATAAAGTAGAAAGAGCCAGAATGAGTGAATGGATTGATGGATGAATGTGTGAATGGCACATACAGAGCATGGCCTGTCTCAGGATTGAGAAAGCAGTTTAAATTTAAGTGCCTACCATGTAGCAGAAACTATAATATGTTTTGGTTCTTGTGCATAAAAAACAGTTTCCTGCTTTATGATAATTTTAATTTACTAATTATATCTATCTGTATTGTACCTTGCCTATGCTCCTGTAAATGGTCATTTAATCTCTAGATAATATGTAAGTAATATGGTTATTAAGGCAAATAAAATATATAAACCTTGTTTACCTATACTTTGGTGTCATATCTGATTTGTTGTGTTTTGTTAGAAATTAATTAATGGATGAAGAATAGGACAAGTGAAATTCTCACAGTCTCCCACAGGAACTGGAAATCATTCCTAAAGGAAATACCAGGTACCAGTTGTAATCACCCTGACCATACTTTTCTATTCTCTTGTCATACATTCCTTCTACAAGGACTATTCTAATAGCAATAGTAATGTCTAGTAAAATTTTTGCGGTTTTTTTGCTAATATATTTAAATAATTCATTTTTCTGTCAAAGCTAGTTTATAATCTTGGAATTTTTCTTTTGATTACTGTTGTAATTTTTTGTTTGTCTGCTTTTGTCACACACAGTACTGCTCAGGGGTAACTTCTGACTTTGCCTTCAGGAATTACTCTTGTAGTCTCAGGTGACAGCTGATAGGATGCCAACGTACCTAACCTTGGTCAGCTATATGGAAGGCAAGTGCTCTACCTTCTGGAAACTAGACATTCTCTCCAAACCTAATCTTACACTTTTTTAATGTATTTTGCAGCATTTTAGTAATATATAATAAGTCCTTAATTCACAGGGAAAGACACACTGTAAGAAGGCCTTGTTATAAGTATTGCATATTGGGAGGTTAGACAGAAAATATATAGGAAAACTATGTCACGGGCAGTGAGTAATCAAATAGGTTTCTAGAGTATTAAAGAGTCTATGCTCTGCTATGTCTTAATACTTAAGGTTTTTGCTTCCAGGCAAATTAAAGAGGACCTGGGGAAAAAGCAAGTTAACTTAAGATTTAGGTTGGACTTGGGGAATAGCCACTGGCTCAAAATGGAAGAACATCTATATTACTACAAATGAACTAATGCAAACCAGCCACATATCAGCTCTGCTTGTTTATAGTTTTCTCCACTGCAGGCACATTTCAAAATAGTTTTATGAGTTAGTTGTTTATTTTCTTTTTTGTGGAGACCTCTCAAGTGATACTCAGGGGTTTCCAGGAGCACTCATAGCAACTCTCAGTTTGATGTGAGAATGCTCTTCTCCACGTTTTCAGAGATCTCTTTCTGTATTGTTGGGTTGATCTAGCAGCCCAGTGATAAGATAAAAAAAGAAAAAAAAAAACACCAAGCAATGCAATGTCACAAAGCAGGATTTTATTTGCTTAGCTAGCTAAGAATTCAAGACTTCCACCTGGGAGCAGGCTTCTAGTCAAGGACCCTAAGTCTAGGGGGGTGAAGATATATATAGCCATGGCCAAGTGTATCAGAGCTGAGTGTACAGTAGATAAAAGGGACACACAAGTCAAATGCCACAAGGTACATAATTCAGATGTTAAAAGACTGATCAGTTAAGGCTTATCCTTATCTGTGAGTGCACTGATATGGGTGCTGTGTTCTGGGTCTTGTGTCTCCTTTTGTCTCAACTCTTATCTGAAGGCCACAATAACAAGCTAACAAAGACAGTATACAGAAGCAGTATTAGCAAAAGCAGAAACTTTCATGGGTCAAGTGGAAACCTCTGGGTCCTTCAGTATATCTTCATCCTCTTTTTTTTAATTATTTTGTTCAAACAACTTTATTACATACATGATGGTTTTAGTCACATAAAGAACACAACCCATTACCAGTGCAACATTCCCATCACCAATGTCCCAAATCTCCCCCCTCCCACCCAAACCCTGCCTGTACTCTAGACAGGCTTTTTATTTCCCTCATACATTCTCATTAGGATAGTTAAAGCGTAGTTATTTCTCTAACTAAACTCATCCCTGTTTGTGGTGAGCTTCATGAAGTGAGCTGTAACTTCCAGCTCTATTCTCTTTTATGTCTGAAAGTTATTATTGCAAGAATGTCTTTCATTTTTCTTAAAACCCATTAATGAGTGAGACCATTCTGCGTCTTTCTCTCTGACTTATTTCAGTCAGCAAAATAGATTCCATGTACATCCATGTATAGGAAAATTTAATGACTTCATCTCTACTGACAGCTGCATAATATTCCATTCTGCATATGTACCACTGTTTCTTTAGCCATTCATCTGTTGAAGGGTATTTTGGCTGTTTCCAGACTCTTGCTATGGTAAATAGTGCCGCAATGAATATGTGTAAGGTTGGGATTTTTGTATTGTATTTTTGTGTTCCTAGGGTATATCCCTGGGAGTGGTATCGCTGGGTCATATGGGAGCTCGGTTTCCAGTTTTTGGAGAAATCTCCATATTGCTTTCCATAAAGGTTGAACTAAACGGCAGTACCACCAGCAGTGGATAAGAGTTCCTTTCTCTCCACATCCCGCCAACACTGCTTGCTCTCATTCTTTGTGATGTGTGCCAATCTCTGGGGTGTGAGGTGGTACCTCATAGTTGTTTTGATTTGCATCTCCCTGATGATTAGTGATGTGGAGCATTTTTTCATGTGTCATTTGGCCATTTGTATTTCTTCTTTGTCAAAGTGTCTGTCCATTTCTTCTCCCCATTTTGTGATGGGATTAAATGTTTTTTTCTTGTAAAGTTCTGTCAGTGCCTTGTATATTTTGGAGATTAGCCCCTTATCTGATGGGTATTGGGTGAATAGATTCTCCCAATCAGTGGGGGGCTCTTGTATCCTGGGTGCTATTTCTCTTGAGGTGCAGAAGCTTCTCAGTTTAATATATTCCCATCTGTTAATCTCTGCTTTTACTTGCTTGGAGAGTGCAGTTTCCTCCTTGAAGATGCCTGTAGTCTCAATGTCCTGGAGTGTTTTACCTACGTGTTGTTCTATATATCTTATGGTTTTGGGTCTGATATTGAGGTCTTTCATCCATTTGGATTTCACCTCGTACATGATGTTAGCTGGGGGTCTAAGTTCAATTTATTGGAAGTGACTAACCAGTTGTGCCATCACCACTTGTTGAAGAGGCTTTCTTTGCTTCTTTTAGGATTTATTACTCCTTTATCAAAAATTAGGTGATTGTATGTCTGGGGAACATTCTCTGAGTATTCACGCCTATTCCACTGATCTGAGGGCCTGTCTTTATTCCAAAACCATGCTGTTTTGATAACTCTTGCTTTGTAGTACAGTTTAAAGTTGGGGAAAGTAATTCCTTCCATATTCTTTTTCCCAATGATTGCTTTAGCTATTCTAGGGTGTTTATTGTTCCAAACAATTTCAAAAGTGCCTGATCCACTTCTTTGAAGAATGTCATGAGTATCTTTAGAGGGATTGCATTAAATCTGTACAATGCTTTGGGGAGCATTGCCATTTTAATGATGCTAATCCTGCCAATCCATGAGCAGGGTATGTGCTTCCACTTCTGTGTGTCTTCTCTATTTCTTGGAGCAGAGTTTTATAGTTTTTTTGTATAGGTCCTTCACATTTTTAGTCAAGTTGATTCCAAGATATTTGAGTTTGTGTAGCACTATTGTGAATGGGGTTGTTTTCTTAATGTCCATTTCTTCCTTATTACTATTGGTGTATAGAAAGGCCATTGATTTTTGTGTGTTAATTTTGTAGCCTGCCACCTTGTTATATGAGTCTATTATTTCTAGAAGCTATTTCATAGAGACTTTAGGGTTTTCTAGGTAGAGTATCATGTTATCTGCAAACAGCAAGAGCTTGTCTTCTTCCTTCCCTATCTGGATTCCCTTGATATCTTTTTCTTGCCTAATCGCTATAGCAAATACTTTTAGTGCTATGTTGAATAGGAGTGGTGAGAGAGGACAGCCTTGTCTTGTGCCAGAATTTAGAAGAAAGGCTTTCAGTTTTTCTCCATTGAGGACTATATTTGCCTCTGGCTTGTGGTAGATGGCCTTAACTATATTGAGAAAGGCTCCTTCTATTCCCATCTTGCTGAGAGTTTTTGATCAAGAATGGGTGTTGGACCTTATCAAATGCTTTCTCTGCATCTATTGAAATGATTATGTGATTTCTATTTTTCTTGTTATTGATGTTGTGTATTATGTTGATAGATTTGCGGATGTTAAACCAGCCTTGCATTCCTGGGATGAAACCTACTTGATCGTAGTGGATGATCTTCTTAATGAGGCATTGAATCCTATTTGCCAGGATTTTGTTGAGGATCTTTGCATCTGTATTCATCAGCAATATTAGTCTGTAATTTTCTTTTTTCGTAGCATCTCTGTCTGGTTTAGGTATCAAGGTGATGTTGGCTTCATAAAAGCTATTTGGAAATGTTCCTGTTTTTTTTGATTTCATGAAAGACTCTTGCCAGGGTTGGTAGAAAGTTTTGAAAGAATTCATTAGTAAATCCATCTGGGCCTGGGCTTTTGTTTTTGGGCAGACATTTGATTACTATCTTAATTTCCTCAACAGTGATGGGTGTGTTTAGATATGCTACATCCTCTTCATTCAATCATGGAAGATTTTAAGAGTCAAAAAATTTATCCATTTCTTCCATGTTTTCATTTTTAGTGGCATAGAGTTTCTCAAAGTAGTTTCTAATTACCCTTTGGATCTGTACCATAACAATAGGGATCTCTCCTCTTTCATTCCCAATACGAGTTACCAAGTTTCTCTCTCTCTTTCTTTATTAGTTTTGCCAGTGGTCTATCAATATTGTTTTACTTTTATCAAAGAACCAACTCTCTTCTTCCATTGATCTTTTGGATTGTTTTTCAGGTTTCACTTCACTGATTTCTGCTCTCAGCTTTGTTATTTCCTTCTCACCTATTTTTGGTTTCGGTTCCTTTTGTTGAGTACTTTCTGCATTACTATGAGCTGTGTCATTAAGCTATTCGTGTATGCCCCTTCTTCTTTCCTGATGTGTGCTTACAAAGCTATAAATTTTTCTCTCAGTACCGCTTTTGCTGTGTCCCATAGGTTCTGATAGTTTGTGTCTCCATTGTCAATTGTTTCTAGGAAGGTTTTGATTTCCTCTTTGATTTCATCTTGGACCCACTGGTAATTCAATAGTAGGCTGTTTAACTTCCAGGTATTAAAGTTTTTCTTCTGTGTCACTTTGTAGTTCACATATAATTTCAGGGCTTTGTGGTCAGCGAAGGTAGCCTGCAAAATTTCTATCCTCTTGTTATCATGGAGGTATGTTTTATGTGCTAGCATGTAGTCAATCCTGGAGAATGTCCTATGTACATTAGAGAAGAATGTGTATCCAGGCTTCTGGGGTTGGAGTGTCCTGTATATATCTACTACGCCTCTTTCTTCCATTTCTCTTTTCAGGTGTAGTATATTCTTGTTGGGTTTCAGTCTGGTTGACCTGTCAAGTGTTGACAATGCCATTTTGAGGTCTCCCACAATTATTGTGTTGTTATTGATATTATTTTTTAGATTTGTCAACAATTGTATAAATATTTTGCTGGCCCCTCTTTCAGTGCATATATGTTTAGGAGAGTGATTTCTTCCTGCTGTATGTATCCCTTGACTAATACAAAGTTTCCATATTTGTCCCTCACAACTTTCCTAAGTATAAAGTTTGCATCATCTAATATTAATATTGCCACTCCAGCTTTTTTATGGGTGTTTTTTGCTTGGATGATTTTCCTCCAGCCTTTTATTTTGAGTCTATGTTTGTTGTGACTATTCAGGTGCCTTTCTTGTAGGCAGCAGAAGGTTGGATTGCGGTTTTTTTTTTTTTTATCCATTTAGCCACTCTGTGGCTCTTAAATGGTGCATTTAGTCCATTGACATTGAGAGAAAGAATTGTCCTGGGAGATATTGCCATCTTTATATCGAAGTTTGGTGTGTCTGTTGATCAGTCTTGTCTTAAAGTAGGCTGTTCAGTTTTTCTTTTAAGAATGGTTTTGAGGCCGAGAGATAGCATGGAGGTAAGGCGTTTGCCTTTCATGCAGGAGGTCATCAGTTCGAATCCCGGCGCCCCATATGGTCCCCTGTGCCTGCCAGGAGCAATTTCTGAGCCTGGAGCCAGAAATAACCCCTGAGCACTGCCAGGTGTGACCCAAAAACCACAAAAAAAAAAAAAAAAAAAGAATGGTTTTGAGTCTGTAAAGTTTCTGAGCTGTTGTTTGTCTGTGAAAGCATGTATTGTTCCTTCCAACCTAAAAGTGAGTTCTGCTGGGTGCAGTATTCTAGGCAAAGCACTTATTTCATTGAGTTTTGTCACTATGTCCCACCACTGCCTTCTGGCCTTGAGTGTTTCCGGTGACAGGTCTGCAGTAAATCTCAAGGATGTTCCCTTGAATGTAATTTCTCTTTCAATCTTGCTGCTTTCAGAATTCTGTCTCTATCTGTGGGATTCATCATTGTGACTAGGATGTGTCTTGTGGTGTTTTTTCTGGGGTCTCTTTTAGTTGGTACTCTTCGGGCATGCAGGATTTGATTGCATGTATTCATTAGCTCTGGTAGTTTCTCTTTAATGATGTTCTTGACCGTTGATTCTTCCTGGATATTTTCTTCCTGGGTGTCTGGGACTCCAATGATTCTTAAGTTGTTTCTGTTGAGCTTATCAAAGACTTCTATTTTCATCTGTTCCCATTCTTTGAGTAATTTTTCCATTGTTTGATCATTTGCTTTTTTCCAATTTCTTCTGCTGTATGGTATTGTTATTCATCTCATCTTCCAGTATACTAATTTTATCCTCAGCTGCTGTTAACAGGTGGGAAAGCTCAACCATATTTTTCTTCAATTCATCTACTGAGTTTTTCAGACCTGTTATTTGACCTGAAGTTTTTGTTTGGAGTTTTCTGATTTCTATCTTCATATTCTCTTGATTCTTTTTAGTGTTCTCTTCTATACTTTCTTTGAGTTCTTTAAACATCTTCCCTATTGCGACTCTAAACTCCTTATCTGAGAGACTAACTAGTTGGTTGGTCATGTTCAAGTCATCAGAGTTGCCATCGTCATTCTCTATGTCTGGCGTTGGCCTTCATTGTTTCTTCATTGTCACACTTGTATTGTGGTTTTTTCTATGTGTTGTGGTTGTATTCATTGGCTAAATGATGTGCACAGCTGAGAATCAAAGTGGAGTGGCTGGGCTCCTCTGGCTCCACCCTTTTTGGGCTTGTAAATTCATCTCCAGGGAAGGCTCCAGGGAAGGCGAGCCATCTGCAGATGAGTCACACACGGGATAAAATCACGGTCTCGAAAATGGCTGAGCACAGCACAGGAAGACCAGGCACGATAGGGGTTGCTGGCCATCTGAGTTCCAGCAGAGTTACAGTGGGTTCCCCCTTTTCAGGTTTGTAAACTCACCCTCCAGGGAAGGCAAGCCTGTCCGCCAGATGAGCCACACACAGGATGAAATCAGGCCAAAAATAGAGCACAGCACAGAAGACTGGCAGATAGGTGTGCTGGCATCTGAGTTCCAGCAAAGTTCAGCGGTTTCCCCTTTCTGGGCTTGTAAACTCACCTCCAGCGAAGGCTCCAGGGAAGGTGAGCCATCCGCAGATGAGCCACACACAGGATAAAATCAGGCCAAATATGGAGCACAGCTCAGAAGACAGACAGATAGGGGTGCTGTCATCTGAGTTCCAGCAGAGTTCAGTGGCTTCCCCCTATCTTCCTCCTCTTAAATACTTCCAATTTCCTCCATCTTAATCACCTCTGGTCTCTCCCTTTTCAACTTAGACTCAGGGAGGTTATTTTCCTCTGCTTGGATTCTCCCTCTCTGATTCACACCTGCTTTAATACCAGGGCTCACCTTGTTCTTCCATTTCTTTCAGAGGTCACAATCCTAGTTGATCTATTTTCTGAAAACTGTATTTTGTGCAATTTTCAAATTGTTTCTTTCAGCATTATGGGTCAATCTCAGTCCTAGTAACTCGGAAAGGTTGAAGCAGAATCTCTGCCTGTCTTTTTTTAAAAAAGGATTCATTCCCCTTTTTGTAGTTCCATGTTGCAGTCAGATGTTCTCCATGAGTGTACAGATTCTGTTCAATATGCAAAGAAAAGTGTCATATAATCTGCCTTTTGAGGAGTTATTTCTAAGTATAATTCAAACTGAAAACTGGTCTCTTCCTTTGGGAAGAACTATGGATGCTATGATGCTTCTGATTTACTGCAAATGATCATTAGAGAGTTACCCTTTTCTTCCCTGGCTGTACTAGTACAAAGTGTGCTATTTCTACATTGCTTAACATCCTGCAAAGAATTATGTAAAGTACATAGATATTCATGTATGCCCTCCAACTTTGCCACACCCAGAAATACTCAGGAGTTATTCCTGGCTCTGCACTCATGAAGTATTCCTAGTGGTGCTTGGAGGGACCATCTGGGATACAAGGGATTGATCCCAGGTGGTGGGTCAAGTGCAAGGCAAATAACTTACCTGCTGAACTATCTCTCTAGCCCCCAAAGAAAGTTTGTTTCTCTGGGCACATTGAGAAAAGGCTCCAGTGGAAATGCAGGGGAAGGACAGTAGCAGTAGGACCAAGATAATACATACTCCAGTGGCACCCAGCATTGACCAGGAAAAGTCTGAGCACACAGAGCCTGTCTGGAGAAAAAGCTTTTATTTCAGTGCACAATGGAACCCCAATGAAAGGTCCATGGAACACACACACACACACACACACACACACACACACACACACACACACACATTTGTTTGTTTCTTTTGGGGGGAGCTACCCCAGAAGCACTCAGGGGTCACTCTTAGCTCTGCTCTCAGAATTCGCTCCTGGGAGGACATAGTTGGTGATGGGTATTCACCTGATTCAATGTTAATATGTACCTAAAATACTACTGTGAAAGATATGTAAGCCGTAATGGAAAAAAATTGTTTTTAATCAGAAACTTTCTTTGACTTACATGTATTATTATTATATCAATTATACTATATGTTATGTTTGTATCACTATATTATGTTAATCAATTTTGTCTCTTGAATAAATTCTTACAATAAAATAAAAAAAATCGCTCCTGGAATGCTCAGGGGATCATATGGGATGGGAGTCAAACCTGGGTCTGTCCTGGGTCAGCCTCATGCAAGGCAAAATCTCTACTCCAGTGCTATCTCTCTGGCCTGTTCCTCTTTCTTTCTTTCTTCTTCTTCTTTTTCTTTCTTCTTTTCTTTCTTTCTTTCTTTCTTTCTTTCTTTCTTTCTTTCTTTTCTTCTTTCTTTCTTTCTTTTCTTTCTTTCTTTCTTTCTTTCTTTCTTTCTTTCTTTCTTTCTTTTCTTTCTTCTTTCTTTCTTTCTTTCTTTCTTTCTTTCTTCTTCTCTCTCTCTTTCTTTCTTTCTTTCTTTCCTTCCTTCTTTCTCTTTCTTTCCTTCTTTCTCTTTCTTCTTTCTTTCTTCTTTCTTTCTTTCTTTCTTTCTTTCTTTCTTTCTTTCTTTCTTCTTTCTTTCTTTCTCTTTCTTTCTTCTTTCTTTCTTTTCTTTCTTTCTTTCTTTCTTTCTTTCTTCTTTCTTTCTTTCTTTCTTTCTTTCTTTCTTTCTTTCTTTTTTCTTTCTTTCTTTTCTTTCTTTCTCTCATTCTTTCATTCTTTCTTTCTCTCCCTTCCCTCTCTCCCTTCTTCCCCCTCCTTCCCCCTCCCTCCCCCTTTTACCTCCCTTCTCCCTTCCTTCCTTCCTTAGTCCCCTCCCTCCCTCCCTCCCTCCCTCCCTCCCTCCCTCCCTCCCTCCCTCCCTCCCTTCCTTCCTTCCTTCCTTCCTTCCTTCCTTCCTTCCTTCCTTCCTTCCTTCCTTCCTTCCTTCCTTCCTTCCTTCCTTCCTTCCTTCCTTCCTTCCTCCTTCCTTCCTTCCTTCTTTCCTTCCTTTGCCACACCCGGTGATGCTCAGGGGTTACTCCTGGCTCTGAGCTCAGAAATTGCTCCTTGCTTGGAGGACCATTTGGAACACTTGGGGATGGAAATACTGTCCATCCTAGGACAGTTGTGTTCAAGACAAAAACCCTACCACTGCACTAAGGCCCCAGCCTGTTTCTTTTTTAATGTTTATTCTTTGGCGCAATTTTTGAGCATAGAGCCAGGTGTGAGTGCTGCCAGGTGTGACCCCCCCCCAAAAAAAAAGAGTAGTGATTCATGACTTCCTCTCAAAAGAGATGTGTTTCTGGAAGCTTTGTTTTGTACTCAGAGGATTGTCAGAATGATATTTAAGATATTAGCAATACATTAAAGGTAGACAAGGTAAATGATGTTTTCCAAATTTCCCTCAAAGAAATAATGAGAAAGAATTAAACAATTCTGCTTTATAAGGTCTTACAACTTTATTCTGAGTCAATTTATCTGAGTCCATTGGGACTATTTATCAAGAGTATATTTTAAATAAGTGCTTAATATGATTTCTAAATTAATATAAAGTAATAAAATTCAATTTTGCGTTTTCAGCTGTCTTAGTTTTTAAAGAAATAGCCTAGTCTAATTCAAAAGCGTATTGCAAATGTGTTCTCTGTAATCTATTTAATCATGTCCGGGGAGAGCTATGCTTTTACACAATGTGAGGCTATAAATCAAGCGCCACCAGGTGGCAGTTTAAACAAATTGCCAGTATAGCCTCTGGATGGATATAAATAACTCCAGTATGCCAACTTTAAAAGCTTTGTTGGTTATAGCACATAATCACAATGACCAACATCACCATATATATAGACACATAAGAAATGAAGTGGGCTTTATAGAAAACTGTGGTTAAAGTGATGTAGTAAATTGACGAACTTCCTATCCAAATCTCATAACTTTTCTTTCTGAATTCTTTCCTACTTTCTTAATTTAGAAGAGTGGTTGTCTAGGAAAGATATTTAATACATCAGCCATTGGATTCCATTTTTATTGGGTACCCATCTCATGTCAAATTCCAATGTAAAACATGTGGTTATATGGAAAAACTCATATCTAGAAAAGATAAATAATTTTAAATATAATTATAACATATCAATGAGGAAGAAAAAAACTGTGAGTGAGATTTCTTTTTATATAGTGGTACCTAGTTATGAGCAAATGAAATTGTCCTAGATTTCTTTAAGAAGGGTGTCATTTTTGGGTCTGAGAGAATGTATAGCAGGTAGAGTGTTTGCCTTGCACATGGCTGATCTACATTTGATCCCAGGCCCCCCTTATGATTCCTCAAACAATTCCAGAAGTAATTAGTGTGTACAGAACCAGAAATAAATCTTTAGCATCGTTGGATATTACCCCTTCCCCACAAAGAAGGATGTAGTTATGGATATCTATAGGCAGAGATATTAAATCTTATTGAAAATTCTGTTTATTAAATGAAATCTTGGGTTTCCCACATGGCTGTAAAAGTGTGATGATTAAAATAAGATATTAAAGCAACAATATTCTAAATAAATGTGGGAAATAAAAGATTTGCTCAATAAATAACAATTAATATTTAGTAGCTATGATGATACACATAATATAAATAAAATATCTTTATTAGTTTTCAATTATACAAAGTTATTCTACAGGTTCAAAGAAGTTTAATTTTTTTGATCACAGTCCTAGTGAGTGTCGAGAACTTAATATTGTATCTATGACCTACCTGCCTGAGTTCTACTTTGACCATTCATTTATTCATGTTGAATGTTAATAATATCTACCAGAAAATTAATGATATGCTGCTCAATGATGCTATAAAGCTGTTGTTTGATATGTCACTCTTATTGATTTATCTTTTTCTTTTTATTAAAAGTGACTTATGATATGCTCAAATGATAAATCTTAGAAGTTGGCAGTTAGTAGTATAAGCCTACAAAGAGCTGTCCAGAGTAGAGACTGCTTTCTCTTTCTGAATAAGGAAACTTGTGATTTTTTAAAAAAGGAAATTCCCAGAAAGCAATTTGGCTATTTATATCATTAACACTGAAACAAAATATTCATTGAATGAATGCTATTTTTTTTTAATAAAAAGGAGTAAAAGGAAGAGATGAAAGGGCAGAAAATGATAGTGAATGAAAAAAAAATACAATTATTGGCCTATGTGTATCCTCCCTGTCGCCTTCTCCTGCTCTCTGGACCTGGTCTTGAATAAGTAGCTGCACGCACTGGTATCTTGCTTTGCTCAGTAAATATGTTCAATGGGCAGGGGAAAATGATTATTTCCCATTGCACTGTTATTAGAAATTGAAGTCCCCACATAACAGAAGCAATTTTTCGGTTCTGTTGAGCTGCAGCTTGCTACCTTGTGAGAAATAAAGGCTGTGCAAAACATACACCCTGAGATGACAACTTTAAGCTTTAAAACATCAAAAAAAGGCATCTTTTTCCATTTAAGGCAACACTCACACACACAAGCATACATACCACACATACAGAGAGTAAGAGAGAGAGAGAGAAAGAGAGGGAGAGAGATGGAATTAAGGTAAAGGAGGAAATTTTCAAATTGGTAAATTGGGGAATACTAATTGGCTAATCTCTTATTCAACTTGTGGCAATGCATGCATATAATACTTTTGGCTTGAGACAATTAAAGAGAACAGAACTGATTTCATTTTACAACATGTCTTAAATTTTTATTACACTCTATCATCTTTACCTATCTACAACTATCTACAAACAATCTTGCCTTATTTATTCTTGGTGTGGCAGTGAGGCACAAGTTAGGGTAACTATTTGCACATAGGCTGATTTTATTTAGGACACAGACCTCTAAGTCTGTACTGATTTGTGTGGCAAATAAGGCAATTCCCTCCAATTTTAAGGGATTTTAGTTTTGTAAAAGTCTAAGTTGCAAAGGGTAGCCTGAGAAACAAATAGCAGAAGAAAATTGATTGGCTACTTGGCCTGAGGGCTTGTCATGTCTAATTCATTTTCACTCAGATGGCAATGAATACTTTGTTATAGAAAACACAGCAGTTGTTGAGCATGTCCCACACCTTTAAGCATAGGATAGTACAATAAAGAAGGTGGATTTATGAAAGAGCAACATTATACCTTAGAGTGGCTGAGGATAGCTGCAATATGGAAGTAGGCACACGTATGGTAAAGTTTATAGGAAGGAATCATGTAATCATCCTCTTTAGTTAAAAAGCTGGACATTAGGGCCGGGGAGATAGCATGGAGGTAAGGCATGAAAGGTAAGACCTTTCATGCAGAAGGTCATTGGTTCGAATTCCTGCATTCCATATGATCTCCCGAGCCTGTCAGGAGCGATTTCTGAGCATAGAGCCAGGAGTGGCCCCTGAGCGCTGCTGGGTGTGACCCAAAACCCAAAACCCAAAAAAAAAAAATCCTGGACATTAACTTTTAATTTATTCTCTCTCCCAATCTATTTATGTTATTTCTAACATTTTACTATCTTAAAAACACAATTCCTTTTATTCTTGAACATTATGTCTTATTTTAGGAAGCCCCTATGTCTCATTGCTAAGTTCTACCTGCCTAACTTTAGTAGAATCAGTTTTCCTTTCCTCCCATTGCCTGCTCCACAGTCTTCTCTATATTGAGTGCTTCAATTATTCCATCATTAAATTAAAAATTATCCAAAGAGAATCTTGCTGGGATCTTATTTAATTAATTACACTGATGTTTATTGAGCATCTACTATGAGTCTTACCTTGCCACTCATATCAAAATGCTTAAGAATCTTGTGGATAATGTTACCAGACTCACATTCTTGTTTTCAGGAAATCAAGACAGAAAGTTTAGGAAAAGAAACAAGATTGCAATTACTTATTTGAGGAAGGGCATGGCAGGGTAGAGCAGAGCAACTGTAAGCTGTTTAAGGATAGTTACTTAAGAAAGAAGCTGGGGGGACAAGAGATAGCACAGCAGTAGGGCATTTGCCTTGCATACAGCCAATCCAGGTTGGACGGTGGTTCTATTCCCATACCCTGGCACCCTGGCAGGCACGGGGGACCATAATTTTCTTCTTTTTTATTAATATCTTTATTTAAACACCATGATTACAAATATGATTGTATTTAGTTTCAGTCCTGGTAAAGAACACCATACTGTAACAGTGCAACATTTCTCATTACCAATGTTCTCATAATCGCCCTCTTCACACCACACCCTGCTCTATACTTCTAGACCTGCATTCTAATTCCCTCATTACAATTCACTTTGATATGGGATAGTTCTAAATGTAGTTATATCTCTAACTACATTAATACTCTTTATGATAGAGCTTCATGAAGTGAACTGGGAACTTGCAGTTCTCCTCTCTTTGTCTCTGAGGATTATTGCAAAAATGTCATTTAATTTTTTAAAACTCATAGATGAGTGAGGACTATTCTATATCTCTCTCCCTCTGACTTATTTCACTCAGCATAATAGATTCCATGTACATCCATGTATAGAAAAATTTTATGACTTCATCTTTCCTGATGGCTACATAATATATACATATATGTATATGTATATGTATATAATATACATATATGTACCAGTTTCTTTAGCCATTTATCTGTTGAAGGGTAACTTGGTTGTTTCCAGAGTCTGGCTATTGTAAATAGTGCTGCAATAAGTATCATTGTGATGAAAGAAATTTTTAATTCTTTTTTTATTTCTTTAACAACTTTATTACATACATGATTGCGTTTGGGTTCCAATCATGTAAAGAACACCACCCATCACCAGTGCAACATTCCCATCACCAGTGTCCCAAATCTCCCCCCTCCCCACTCAACCCCCGCCTGTACTCTAGAAAGTCTTTCTATTTCCTCGTACATTCTCATATTAGGATAATTCAAAAACGTAGTTATTTCTCTAATTAAACCCATCCCTGTTTGTGGTGAGCTTCATATGGTGAGCTGTAACTTCTAGCTCTTTTCTCTTTTGTGTCTGAAAGTTATTATTGCAAGAATGTCTTTCATTTTTCTTAAAACCTATAGATGAGACCATTCTGCATCTTTCTCTCTCTCTCTCTGACTTATTTCACTCAGCTTAATAGATTCCATGTACATCCATGTATAGGAAAATTTCATGACTTCATCTCTCCTGACAGCTGCATAATATTCCATTGTGTATATGTAACACAGTTTCTTTAGCCATTCATCTGTTGAAGGGTATCTTGGCTGTTTTCAAGGAGTCTTGCCTATGGTAAATAGTGCTGCAATGAATATAGGTGTAAGGAAGGGATTTTTGTATTGTATTTTTGTGTTCCTAGGGTCTATTCCTAAGAGTGGTATAGCTGGGTCGTACGGGAGCTTGATTTCCAGTTTATGGAGGAATCTCCATATTGCTTTCTATAAAGGTTGAACTAGACGGCATTCCCACCAGCAGTGAATAAGAGTTCCTTTCTCTCCACATCCCCACCAACACTGCTTGTTTCTCATTCTTTGTGATCTGTGCCAATCTCTAGGGTGTGGAGAGGTTGGTGGTATCGTCATAGTAGTTTTGATTTGCATCTCCCTGATAATTAGTTATGAGGAGCATTTTTTCATATATCTTTTGGCCATTTGTATTTCTTCTTTGTCAAAGTGTCTGTCCATTCTCTTCTCCCCATTATTTGCTTTTGTAAATTTCTGTCAGTGTCTTGTATATTTTGGATATTAGCCCCTTGTCTGATGGGTATTGGGTGAATAGTTCCTCCCAGTCAGTGGGGGGCTCTTGTATTCTGGGGACTATTTCCTTTGAGGTGCAGAAGATTCTCAGTTTAGTATATTCCCATCTGTTAATCTCTGCTTTCACTTGCTTGGAGAGTGCAGTTTTCTCCTTGAAGATGCCTTTAGTCTCAATGTCCTGGAGTGTTTTACCTACGTGTTGTTCTATATATCTTATGGTTTCAGGTCTGATACCGAGGTCTTTCATCCATTGGATTTAACCTTCGTACATGATGTTAGCTGGGGGTCTAAGTCAATTTTTTGCCAAGTGGCTAGCCAGTTGTGCCAACACCACTTGGTGAAGAGGCTTTTCTTTGCTCCATTTAGGATTTCTTGCTCCTTTATCAAAAATTAGGTGGTTCTATGTCTGGGGACGTTCTTGTGAGTATTCAAGCCTATTCCACTGATCTAAGGGCATCTATTCCAATACATGCTGCATTGATAACTATTGCTTTGTAGTACAGTTTCAAGTATGGGAAAGTATTCCTCCCATATTCTTTTTTAACAATTATTGCTTAGCTAATCTAGGGTGTTTATTGTTCCAAATAAATTTCAAAAGTGCCTGATCCACTTCTTTGAAGAATGTCATGGGTATCTTTAGAGGGATCGCATTAAATCTGTACAATGCTTTGGGGAGTATTGCCATTTAATGATGTTAATCCTGCCAATCCATGAGCAGGGTATGTGCTTCCATTTCCGCATGTCCTCTCTTATTTCTTGAACAGAGTTTTATAGTTTTTCTTTGTATAGGTCTTTCACATTTTTAGTCAGTTGATTCCAAGATATTTGAGTTTGTGTGGCACTATTGTGAATGGGGTTGTTTTCTTAATGTCCATTTCTTCCTTGTTACTATTGGTGTATAGAAAGGCCATTGATTTTTGTGTGTTTAATTTTGTAGCTTGCCACATTGTTATATGAGTCTATTGTTTCAGAAGCTTTTTGGTTGAGTCTTTAGGGTTTTCTAAGTAGAGAATCATGTCATCTGCAAACAGCGAGGAGCTTGAGTTCTTTCTTTTCTATCTGGATTCACTTGATATCTTTTCTTGCCTAATCACTATAGCAAGTACTTCAGTGCTATGATGAATAGGAGCTGGTGAGATGAGGACAGCCTTGTCTTGTGCCAGAATTTAGAGGAAAGTCTTTCGTTTTTCTCCATTGAGGACAATATTTGTCTCTGGCTTGTAGTAGATGCCCTTAACTAATAATGATAAGGTTCCTTCCATTCCCATCTTGCTGAGAGTTTTTGATCAAGAATGGGTGTTGTACCTTATCAAATGCTTTCTCTGTGTCTATTGATATGATCATGTGATTTCTATTTTTCTTGTTGTTGATGTTCTGTATTATGTTGATAGATTTACAGATGTTAAACCATCCTTGCATTCCTGGGATGAAACCTACTTGATTGTAGTGGATGATATTCTTAATGAGGCATTGAATCCTATTTGCCAGGATTTTGTTGAGGATCTTTGCATCTGTATTCACCAGAGATATTGGTCTGTAATTTTCTTTTTTTGTAGCATCTCTGTCTTGTTTAGGTATCAAGGTGATGTTGGCTTCATAAAAGTTGTTTGGAAGTGTTCCTGTTTTTTTTGATTTCATGAAAGAGTCTTGCCAGAATTGGTAGAAGTTCCTTTCGAAAGGTTTAAAAGAATTCATTAGTAAATACATCTGGGCCTGGGCTTTTGTTTTTTGGCAGACATTTGATTACTGTTTTAATTTCCTCAATAGTGATGGGTGTGTTTAGATATGCTACATCCTCTGTATTCAACCGTGGAAGATTATAAGAGTCCAAGAATTTATCCATTTTTTCCAGGTTCTCATTTTTAGTGGCATAGAGTTTCTCAAAGTAGTTTTCTGATTATCCTTTGAATCTCTGTCATATCAGTAGTGATCTCTCCTTTTCATTCCTAATACGAGTTATCAAGTTTCTCTCTCTTTCTTTGTTAGTTTGCCAGTGGTCTATCAATCTTGTTTATTTTTTCAAAGAACCAACTTCTGCTTTTGTTGATCTTACGGATTTGTTTTTTGGGTTTCCACTTCGTTGATTCTGCTCTCAGCTTTGTTATTTCCTTCTGTCTTCCTATTTTTGGGTCCTTTTGTTGAGCACTTTCTAGTTCTATTAGCTGTGTCATTAAGCTATTAAGGTATGCCCCTTCTTCTTTCTTGATGTGTGCTTGCAAAGCTATAAATTTTCCTTTTAATACCGCTTTTGCTGTGTCACATAGATTCTGATAGTTTGTGTCTTTATTGTTATTTGTTTCTAGGAAGGTTTTGATTTCTTCTTTGATTTCATCTCAGACCCACTGGTTATTCAGTAGTAGGCTGTTTAACTTCCAGGTATTAAAGTTTTTCTTCTGTGTCTCTTTGTAGTTCACATATAATTTCAGGGCCTTGTGGTCAGCGAAGGTAGCCTGCCAAGTTTCTATCCTCTTGCTATTATGGAGGTATGTTTTATGTGCTAGCATGTAGTTAATCCTGGAGAATGTCCCATGTACATTAGAGAAGAATGTGTATCCAGGCTTCTGGGGGTGGAGTGTCCTGTATATATCTAGTAGGACTCTTTTTCCATTTCTCTTTTTAGGTCTAGTATATTCTTGTTGGGTTTCCATATTTGTCCCTTACAAACTTTCCGAAGTATAAAGTTTGCATCACCTGATATTAGTATGACCACTCCAGCTTTTTTATGGGTGTTGTTTGCTTGGATGATTTTCCACCAGCCTTTTATTTTGAGTCTATATTTGTTCTGACTATTCAGGTGTGTCTCTTCTAGGCAGCAGAAGATGGGTGTAGTTTTTTGATCCATTTAGCCACTCTGTGTCTCTTAAATGGTGCATTTAGTCCATTGACATAGAGAGAAAGAATTGTTCTGAGAGATAGTGCCATCTTTATATCGAAGTTTGGTCTGTCTCTTGGTCAGTCTTGTTTTAAAGAATGTCTTGTCTTTTAAGAATGGTTTTGAGTCTGTTTCTGAGCTGTTGTTGTCTGTGAAACCATGTATTTTTACCTCCAACCTGAAAGTGAGTTTTGTTGGGTGCAGTATTCTAGGTGAGCACTTATTTCATTGAGTTTTTGTCAATATGTCCCCACACTGCCTTCTGGCCTTGAGTGTTTCCGGTGACAGGGTCTGCAGTAAATCTCAAGGAATGTTCCATTGAATGTAATTTCTCTTTTCAATCTTGCTGCTTTCAGAATTCTGTCTCTATCTGTGAGATTTCGTCATTGTGACTAGGATGTGTCTTGTGGTGTTTTTTCTGAGGGTCTCTTTTAGTTGGTACTCTTCGGGCATGCGGATTTGATTGCATGTATTCATTAGCTCTGGTAGTTCTCTTTAATGATGTTCTTGACATTGATTCTTCCTGGAGATTTTCTTCCTGGGTTTCTGGGACTCCAATGATTCTTAAGTTTTTTCTGTTGAGCTTATCAAAGACTTCTATTTCCATCTGTTCCCATTTTTGAGTAATTTTTCCATTGTTTGATCATTTGCTTTAAGGTTTTTTCCAATTTCTTCTGCTGTATGGTATTGTTATTCATCTCATCTTCCAGTACACTAATTCTATCCTCAGCTGCTGTTAACATATGGGAAAGCTCAACCATGTTTTTCTTCAATTCATCTACTAAGGTTTTCAGACCTGTTATTTGACCTGAAATTTCAGTTTGGAGTTTTCTGATTTTTATCGTCATATTCTCTTGATTCTTATTATTGTTCTCTTCTATACTTTCTTTGAGTTCTTTGAACATCTTCCATATTGCGACTCTAAACTCCTTATCTGAGAGACTGACTAGTTGGTTGTTCATGTTCAAGTCATCAGAGTTGCCTTCGTCATTCTCTATGTTTGGCGCTGGCCTGCGTTGTTTCCCCATTGTCATACTTGTATTGTGGGTTTTTCTACTTGTTGTGGTTGTATTCATTGGCTAAATGATGTGCACGGCTGGGAAGAGAAGTGGAGCAGCCGTGCTTCTCTGGCTCCACCCTTTCTGGGCTTGTAACCTCACCTCCAAAGAAGGCTCCAGGGAAGGTGAGCCGTCAGCAGATGAGCCACACACAGGATGAAATCAGGCCGCGAAATGGAAGCACAGCACAGAAGACAGGCAGATGGGGGTGCTGGCATCTGAGTTCCAGTAGAGTTGTATGGCTTTCCCCTTTCTGGGCTTGTATAGTCAGCCATTTCTTACTCACTCACTTGCTTGCTGGGTAACTTTAGAATGCAGTTTTTTGGGGGTTTGTTTCCCAGGGCTTTGAGGAGTGTTTCAAGGATTCAGAAAAGACAAAGAACCACAGGACAGGGCTCCCTTGAGGTCCTCATTATCCTCTGAAGAAGCACAGCAGGGCGGAGACTCCACAGGTGAAGCAATCAGCACTTCACCTGGCAGTCTCCTCAGTCAGCCATTTCTTACTCACCGATGAAAGGATTTTTGTATTGTATTTTTGTGTTCCTAGGTTATAACCCTAGGAGTGGTACAGCTATATTGTATGGAATCTCAATTTCCAGTTTTTGTAGGAATATCCATATCACTTTCCATAAAGTTTGATCTAGACGGCATTCCCACCAGCAGTGAATAAGAGTTCCTTTCTCTCCACATCCTCGCCAGCACTGTGTGTTCTCATTCTTTGTAATATGTGCCAATCTCTGTGGCATGAGATGGTACCTCATAGTTGTTTTGATTTGCATCTCCCTGATGACTAGTGATGTGGAACATTTTTATGTGCTTTTGGCCATTTGTATTTCTTCTTTGGCAAAGTGTCTGTTCATTTCTTCTCCCCAGTTTTTGATTGGATTAGATATTTCTTGCTTGTAAAATTCTGTCAGTGCCTTGTATATTTTGGATATTAGCCCCTTATCTGATGGGAATAGTTTCTCCCATTCAGTGGGTGGCTCTTGTATCCTGGGCACTGTTTCCTTTGAGGTGCAGAAGCTTCTCAGTTTAATATATTCCTATCTGTTTAGTGAATGATCTTATTGATGAGGCATTGGATCCTATTTACCAGGCTTTTGTTGAGGATCATTGCATCTGTGTTCATCAGGGTTTTTGGTCTGCAACTTTCTCTTTGGCAGCATCTTTATCTGGTTTTGGTATCAAGGTGATATTGACTTCATAAAAGCTATTTTCAAGTATTTCTGTTTTTTCAATTTCACGAAAGATCCTTGCCAGTATTGGTAATACTTTCTCTTGAAAGGTTTGAAAGGGGGCCTGGAGAGATAGCACAGCAGTGTTTGCCTTGCAAGCAGCCGATCCAGGACAAAAGGTGGTTGGTTCGAATCCCGATGTCCCATACAGTCCCCCGTGCCTGCCAGGAGCTATTTCTGAGCAGACAGCCAGGAATAAACCCTGAGCACAGCCTGGTGTAACACCCCCCCCCAAAAAAAAAGAGAAAGGTTTGAAAGAATTTGTTGTGTATGTAAACATTTCCATGGTATTATTATGTTGCTGATCCTAAAATGATCAGTGATTGTGCCCTACCCTAGGGAAGGAGAAGAATGTCAGGTCACACAATCAGGGTAGGATCAGTAACATCATAATACCATGGACATGTTTACATACACAGCAAGAATTCATTAGTAAATCCATCTGGGCCTGGGCTTTTGTTTTGGGGCAGACATTTGATTACTGTTTTTATTTCCTCAATATTGATGGGGGTGTTTAGATATGCTATATCCTCCTTATTCAACTGTGTACGGTTATAAGAGTCCAAGAATTTTCCATTTCTTCCAGGTTCTCATGTTTGGTGGCATAGAGTTTCTCAAAGTATTTTCTGATTAATCTTTGAAACTCTGCAGTATCTGTACTGATCTCCCCATTTTTATCTCTAATACAGGTTACCAAGTTTCTCTCTATCTTCCTTTGTGAGTTTTGCCAATGGTCTATCAATCTTGTTTATTTTTTTTGAAGAACCAATTTCTTCTTTCATTGATCTTTGGATTGTTTTTTGAGTTTCCACTTCATTGATTTCTGCTCTCAGCTTTGTTATTTCCTTCTGGCTCCCTGTATTTGGATCCTTTTGTTGATCATTTTCTAATTTTATAAGCTGAGTCATTAACTATTCATGTTTGCTCCTTCTTTCTTCCTGATGTGTGCTTGCAAAGCTATAAATTGTCCTCTCACTGCCGCTTTTGCTGTGTTCCATTGATTCTGAATAGTTTGTGTCTTCATTGTCATTTGTTTCCAGAAAAGTTTTGATTTCCTCTTTGATTTCATCTCAGACCCACTGATGGTTCAGTAGCAGGCTGTTTAATTTCCAGTTGTTAAAGTTCTTCTGTGTCCCTTTGTAGTTCACATCTAATTTCAGATCCTTATATTCAGCAAAGGTAGTCTGCAAAATTTCTATCCTCTTGATTTTATGGAGGTATGTTTTATGTGCCAGTATGTTGTCTATCCTGGAGAATGACCCATGTACATTGGAGAAGAATGTTTATCTAGGTTTCTGGGGATGGAGTGTCATATATATTAGCCCTCTTTCTTCCATATCTCTTTTCAGGGGTAGTATATTTTTGTTGGGTTTCAGTTTCGTTAACCTATTAAGTGTTGACAGGGCCATATTGAGGTCTCCAACAATTGTTGTGTTATTATTGATATCTTCTTTCAAATTTGTCAATAATTATATTAGATATTTGCTGGTCTCTCATTGGGTGCATATATTTTTAGTACTGAGATTTTTTTTGTTGCACATATCCCTTTATTAGTACGAAGAGGCCATCTTTGTCCCTTACAACTTTTCTGATTCTAAAGTTTGTGTTGTCTGATATTAATATGGCCACCCCAGCTTTAAGGGTGTTGTTTGCTTGGATGATTTTCTTTCAGCCTTTAATTTTGAGTCTGTTTGTTCTGACTTGTAAGCAGCAGAAGGTTGGATTCTTTTTTTTTTTTTTTTTTTTTTTTTTTTTTTTTTTTTTTTGGCTTTTGTGCCACATCTGGTGATGCTCAGGGGTTACTCCTGGCAATGCCCTCAGAAATCGGTCCTGGCTTACGGGAATCTAACCGTGGTCTATCCTAGGCTTCCGTGGGCAAGACAGATGCCTTACACCTTGCATCACCACTCCAGCCCTGGATTTGTCTTTTTGATCCATTTAGCCACTCTATGTCTCTTAATTGGTGCATTTAGTCCATTGACACTGAGGGAGATTATTTTTATGGATTTAATGTCATCTTTGTGTATAAGTTTTATGGGTCTGTTGGTCTGTCTTGTCTTTAAGTAGACCTTTTAGTTATTTCTTTAAGGCTGGTTTTGCATCTGTACAGTTTTTGAGCTGTTGCTTATCTGTTAAGCTATGCATCCTTCTTTTCAACCTGAATGTGAGTCAGGCAGGGTGCAGTATTCTAGGTGAAGCATCCATTTCATTCAGTCTTGTCACAAAATTCCACCACTGTCTTCTGGTCTTGATAGTTTCTTATGACATGTCTGCTGTAAATCTTAAGGATGCTTCTTTGAATGTAATTTTCTTTTTTGATCTTTCTGCTTTCAGTTTTCTATCTCTATCTCTAGGATTCTTCATTGTGACTAGGATTTGTCTTGGGGTGTTTTTCTTTGGGTCTCTTTTAGCTGGTACTATTTGGGCATGCAGGATTTGGTTGCATGCAGTCTTTAGCTCTAGGAGTTTCTTGTGATGATGTCTTTGACTGTTGATTCTTCCTTGGGATTCCCTTCCTGGGCCTCTGGAACTCCA
Organism: Suncus etruscus; assembly: GCF_024139225.1. Classification (NCBI taxonomy): domain Eukaryota; kingdom Metazoa; phylum Chordata; class Mammalia; order Eulipotyphla; family Soricidae; genus Suncus; species Suncus etruscus. Next base: position 34,049,868 of record NC_064848.1, read on the forward strand.
ATGATTCTTATGTTGTTTCTGTTGTTTATCAAAGTCTTCTATTTTCTATTTTCTGTTCACATTCTTTGAGTACTTTTTCCATTGTTTGATCGTTTGCCTTAAGGTTCTTTTCCAATCTCTTCTGCTGTATGGAGTTGGTCTGCCTTTGATCTTCCAGTTCATTGATTCTGTCCTCTGCTGATATTACCCTGTTAGAGACTTTTCATTGAGCTTTTCAGTTCAGGTACAATGTTTTTCAGATATTATTTCAGTTTGAAGTTTTTTGATTTCTGTCTTTGTATTCTGTTCAGCTTGGGCTATGTTTTCTTTGATTTCCATGAGGATTCTCCATATATCTAATCTAAACTCCTTATCTGAGAGATTAATCAGATGGTTGGTTTTTTTGGGGGGTCATTAAAGCTATCATCTTTATTCTCTGTGCATGGTGTTTGCCTGCAAGGTTTCCCCATTGCCACGCTTGTAGTGTGATTGGTTTTTCTGCTTGTTATGGTGGGATTCATCAGAAAGAGCACGTGGCTGCAAAACAAAGTAGAGCAACCATGCTCTTCTGGAACCTCTAGGAGACAGTTTTTGCTGGGCCCTTTCTTGGCCCTCTCAGGAGAGTTTTCAGAGACAGAAGAGTAGAGAAACACTCAAAGGTGGCATGTCCCCTCAGTCTCTCTCAGTTAGTAATCTCACAGCAGAGGCATATCACTCCTGCCTGCCTTCACAGACAAGGAATGGATTTGAGGACCAGAATTTTCTAGTACTGAGCCAGGAGTAACTGCTGAGAGTCTCTGGGTGTGGACCCCCCCCCCAAAAAAAAAAACAAATGAAAAGAGAAGCTGGGGAAAGATGAAAACCATTCTTTTTATATTCTCTTAAATAGATGGAAGAATGGGTACTCTGTATAGGGTTTAAGATATGCAGGATGATAAGATAAAATTATTGGGAAAAAGCAGGATGTTTAATAAAATTATCTTTTGCATTCTGATCCATTTTTCAGGAAAGTTTACTGAGGCCATCTCTTTTTTTTAAATTAACTCACTGGTATAAAATGATTATTTTAAAAAATTAGATTATTATGCTTTACAAAGTTGTTCATAGTTAAGTTTTAGACATGAAAAATTTGAGCACCAGTCCCACCAGCATCATCCTCCCTCAACCAAATTTCCCAAATTCATCCCATAGGACCTGCACACATTTCCAACTCAGTCTTCCTATCAGACAACTTTTTAAGTTTGGTTGTTTAAATTTTTTAAGTTTATTCTCATTATTTTATTGTTGTTGACTCTGCAGTTTAAATGTTTAGATTTTTATTTTCATAATATCACCAATGCACCTGAATCCTCTTGGCCCTTGGGTACAGTAAATTCACAGTTGTTTTTTTCCTTTCCACTCAATGTTTTTCATTCTTGACACTACTCTAGGGAAAAGAGTTTCCTGAACATCCCCCTCCCATTTAAACTATTGCATTTTTCATGCAGTTATTCTAAAACCATATATAAATTATATCATGCTATATTTATTCTTCTTCTGGCCTACTTTATTTAACATAAACTTGTCCAATTTCATCTATGTTGCCTTGAATTGCATCATTCTTTACAATTAGGTATTATTCTATTTTTATATATACCACATCTTCATTTTGCACTTATCTGTTGTTGCAATCTAGGTTGATTCCAACTCTTAGTTATTGTACCGAGTGCTGCAATGAATAGTGGTATGCATATGTTATTTTGAATGAATATTTTTCTTTTCTGGTGATAGATAACCAAAAGTGCAATTACTGGGTCATATGGCAGCTAGATTCTGAATTTATTGAGTACCCTCCATACTGTTTTTTATATAGGGTCTGAAACAGACAAAGTTTCAACCAGCAGTGGATGAAATTTCCTTTTTCACCATAACCAAGCAAACAAAGATTGTTCCAGTATTTTTGATATATGCTATCCTCACTGGTATAAGATTATATCTCATTGTTGTCTTGATTTATATTTTCCTAATGAAAAGAGATGATAAGCAGTTTTTTCATCTGCTTGTGATCACCTTTCTCTCTTTCTTTTTTTGTTTTCGTTTTTGGGCCACACCCGGTGACGCTCAGTGGTTACTCTTGGCTCTGGTTCAGAAATCTCTCCTGGCTTAGGGGACCATATGGGGCTCTAGGAATCGAACCCAGGTCTGTACTGTCTCAGCCACGTTCAAGGCAAACACTCTACCACTGTGCCATCACTCCAGCCCCAGCCATTCTCTTTCTAATCTTATATGACTTATTTCCTTCCTGTTCCTATATCACTACTGTTATTAGGAGCACTGTCCCCTGGTATAGGGAAAGGTACTTTAATACTCTTTAAAATGATGCTTATTTCTAATCATTACTTCTAAAGTGGCTTACAGTAGTGATTAGGAAAATATAGGTTTAAGTACTGGATCTACCACTTATTGACTCTGTAACCTTGAATAAGTCCATTAACCTGCCTAAACTTGAGATTATTCAGCTGTAAAAATGGGATTATAATAACACTTCCAATTTGTTGTAAGAAATAAATGAGAATATGCAGGAAAAGCCCTCAGTTTCATGCCTGGCATGCAACAACATCTCAATAATAAAAAAAAATGCATGTGATTTTATTTTTAAAACCCAGGGAATCAGTGTACCAGTGCATCTCAAGAGCACAGATAATGAATGCAGTGATAGTACAATAGGTAAGGCATTTTCCTTGTTTGTGTCTAACCTTGGTTCTATCCCCCCGCATCCTGTATGGTCCCCTGAGCATCACCAGGAGCAATTTCTGAGTATAAAATCAGGAGTAATCCCTGAACACCACAAGGTGTGGTCTCCAAAATACCCCCAAAAGGAAAAAAATAAAGCAGAAGATATTTTGAATCATATAATTTTCTGTGCTTGTTTGTCTTCATCTGTCTTTCTTTGGCATTTCTTCCCCCTTTTCTATTCCTATATTCTAACCCCAAAACTTGATTTAAAATTTCTATTCAAAATATGTTGTTTTCAAGTAGCAAGATGCTGAAGAGAGAGGACAGTCATCACTGAAGGGGGCAATTAATGTCCATTGGTGAATGTCAATGTGCACAGAGCAGATCTACCATTCAGAGGCTTATTAGTCAAGCGATTTTTAATCAAGCCAGATCCAGGTGGGAGATGACAAATTTGAGCCGACTAGAAAAATGAATGAGACAGGACAAAGGTTCACCAATGTAGAGAACAAGAATTTCCTATGGAGGACTCATGAAAATGCTGACTCTTTAGACAGAGAAAGCATGCTATTTAGTTTGAATTTAATGTATATCTGTATATACTGTACTCTCTTGGGCATTATCATAAAGGCCATAATTTTTACAAAGCTTAGTTTTTTTCCAATCCAAATTGAGGTTGTTTCTAAGTTAATGGTGCCCAGGGAGAGCGTATGGCTGATCTTTTTCTGAAAGTGTTCCCCAGGGTCTTCATTCGGAAACTCCTGCCTGAAAAGAGGAGACAACTTTGCTGAGATCATTCAAGCAAAAGGAAACATACTTTATTTACAGCATTACCAATAAATCCTACTGCATTATAAGTTCCTGCTCTTTGAGTAGTCTCCAAGAAACCTTCTCATAAAGGGAGTGGTATATATGTTGTCACTAAGCATGCCTGTTTAGGACACTTCTCTGAATAGTACGTCTGGAGCAAAGTGCAGCTAAATAACCCCAGGGAGAGTTTTAATACAGTATGATCAGCCCCAGCTTTTTTGTATCCCTCACCACTTTTTATTTCTTTACTTAGCTAGCAAAAGCATATTACCTAATAGCCTGGAGAAAATTCCTCATAAATATACTAGCTTTCATTGGATTTAACTACAAGTTTTCCCTTTGTTTCTTTTCTTCTTTCTCAATTTTCTTATTAACCAGTTTTCTTAACTGTGCTTTGTCTGTTCTTTGCTTCCTTTTTGTTTTTATCCATTTTTACATGTTCATTGATGTAGAAAAAACTTTATTATTTCTTTTATTTAAAAATTTTATTAAATCATTATTAAAAAGTTGGTGATAACAGAGTTTCAGGCATTCAATTTTCCCAATATTCATCCGCCCATATACTTCACTCCCCCCCTTTCTCTCTCTACTGGCATTTTCATTTCTATGTCTAGAGCCAGTGGTTTGCTCATTTTTGATACCTTTCATTCCTTAGACATATTGCTCTATATACCACAGATTAGCTAGAACATCCTGTATTTATTTTTGTACTTTCTGATTTATTTCAATTAATGTAAGTTCTATCCAAGTTGAAGACTTGTGTCATTTTATCATCCTTTATGAATGCATTGTATAACATCATGTATATAGATATAGGTATGGAATATTATATCTCTACATGGGACAAATTAATTATCCACTCTTGTGTAGTTGAACATCTAGGTATTTTTCCTATTCTGGCTATTGTATTAAGTGTTGCAATGAACATAAATTCACATATATCTTTTCTAATGAATATTCTGTGTATTGGGGCTAGATATAAAGAAGTGGAATTACTGGATATATGAAAGATTCATTCTTTTGAGAAATCTCCATATTGTATTCCATGGAGGTTGAAGCAGACATTCTCATGTATAGTGCCTGAAAGTTTCTTTTCTCCTACTCTGTTCTTGCTCCCAACACAAATTGTTCTGAGCCCTTTAAATATATGCCATTCTCACAGGTGTAATTCTCATATTCTTCTCATTTAGATTTCCCTGTGAGGAAATCCAAATAAGTGAGGATGTCTTCTTTTCTTTGTTTTGGTTTTTGGGTCACTCCCAGTGGTGCTCAGGGGTTACTCCTGGTTGTCTGCTCAGAAATAGCTCCTGGCAGGCACAGGGGACCATATGGGATACCAGGATTTGAACCAACCACCTTTGGTCCTGGATCGGCTACTTGCAAGGCAAACGCTGCTGTGCTATCTCTCCAGGCCCAGATGTCTTCTTTTCATATGCTTACTGGACATCCATTTTTCTTTTTAAGAGAAGTATCAGTTTATTTTCTCTTACCATTTTAAAATGGGGTTATTAAATAAAATAAAATAAAATAGATTTACTTATTTTATTTATTAAATAAAAATAAATTTATTATTGTTAAACCTTTTTTGCTGTTGTTAAGTAAGATAATCATCATTTTCCCCCAGTGCTCTCAATCCAGTGTCAGAATATATTGTCCTTTTCTGGCATTATTTTTCTTTTTTTCCTTTTTTTTTTTTTTTTTTTTGGTTTTCTTTTGGGCCACACCCAGTGGTGCTCAGGAGTTACTCCTGACTGTCTGCTCAGAAATAGCTCGTGGCAGGCACGGGGGACCATATGGGACACCGGGATTCGAACCAACCACCTTTGGTCCTGGATTGGCTGCTTGCAAGGCAAACACCGCTGTGCTATCTCTCCGGGCCTGGCATTATTTTTCTTTAAAATTATTGACCATATCTTAAAGATGAGTCTAATAATAGTCACAACTTGCATTTTATTAGTTTTTTAATGTTTTTGAAGTGTTTATTTCCTTGTTTAGTTTTAAAATTAGGCCTACCAGAGAAAATTTCAATGTTTATAAATTATAGCAGCCTTCTAAATATGAGTTCATCAAGATTACCATAGTCATGGACCCTGATAAATAGCAAATGTTGATGTACTTGAAACAAAACTGAAGAACCTAAATACTTGGCTTTTCCAGAGCTCATATTCATCACACAGAAGATCAATGCAGTGCTCGCTTCAGCAGCACATATACTAAAATTGGAACGATACAGAGAAGATTAGCATGGCCCCTGCACAAGGATGACATGCAAATTTGTGAAGTGTTCAATATTTTTTGGTCTCACTCATCTATGGGTTTTAAGAAAAATGAAAGACATTCTTGCAATAATAATTTTCAGACACATTGGTGATGGGAATGTTGCACTGGTGATGGGTGGTGTTCTTTACATGACTGAAACCCAAACACAATCATATATGTAATCAAGGTGTTTAAATAAAATAAAAAATAATAATAATAAATTAAAATAAATAAATAAATAAAATTATTTCATTAAAAAAAGTTCAATGCAAAGTTCTAATAAGTATAGAACTAATACTAATAAGTATTATACTATTGATATAAAAAAGTGCCATCAGCACATAAAGGAAAGTTTGATTTTTTTTCCCCTGATGGTAAATGAGTGTCACAGAGCCTATAGGTTTTTTTTCAGACTGTCATATGCTGTGCTGAGAACATTTTAAGAAAAGAAGCAACATAAAAATAATATGAATCAAAATATAAAATATGTGGTGTATTTTTGTCATTAGTTACTAAATGTATATGGAAAATATTAGTTATATAAGAGTAGTGAAAGATTTTTTTATTTGTCTGTTTTTGGGCCATGCCCACTGACACTCAGGGGTTACTCCTGGGTATGCTTTCAGAAATTGCTTCTGCCTTGGGGACCATATGGAACGCTGGAGGATCGAACTGCAGTCCTTCCTAGGCTAGCACAAGCAAGGCAGACGTCTTACTGCTTGCATCACCACTCCGGCCCTGGAGAGTAGTGAAAGATTTGTCCAAATGTTTTGCTGCAAAAATTGTGAAGACATCAGATTATAAAATTAAGAATATTGTTAAATGTTTGGAGAATGATTTTAGAGAGGTCCCTGAGTTGTATATCCTGTTTTAACAATTTTTAACATAAATTACTTAAAGACCATTTATCATATATTGAACATAATTAATCATAATATATTTGTTTCCAGATAAATGGAGGCAAAATTATTTAAAAAACGAAAAAAAGGGGAAAAAAGTAGAAAGAAAACAGTACAGCAATAAGAGAACTTGTGAATATTATTGTATCTCCCAATGAGGTCATTAAGTCATTGTCAGACGGCTTAGTAAGCTCTTGTTGCTAGTTGATCAATCTGTTACTTCTTTTATTTTTAAACATTAAATTGGTGTGATCCTATGGGTATGACAGTATTAAAAAATCGAGTTGTAAAATGGCTGTGAATGTGGCCATACAGTTCAGAAATACCAAACACTATTGCTGATACTGCAAATTTTGTGGGGCGTGTTTTTGGCTGCTAGGCCTTCAGGAAATTTAAGAAGGTAGTGGGACGGGGCCGGGCGGTGGCGCTAGAGGTAAGGTGCCTGCCTTGCCTGCGCTAGCCTTGGATGGACCGCGGTTCTATCCCCCGGTTTCCCATATGGTCCCCCAAGCCAGGAGCGACTTCTGAGCGCATAGCCAGGAGTAACCCCTGAGCGTCACCGGGTGTGGCCCAAAAACCAAAAAAAAAAAAAAAAAAAGAAGGTAGTGGGAGGGTGCCTGCACTTACTCCAAAAAAGTCCTGGTGATGTCAGTCCAAATCTTTTGTATCTCTAGTTTGGTCAGATTGGTATATCTACAGAGAGGTGTATAGGAGTGGTAAGCACAACCATTGGTGAAAGAGCAATTGTGGGTGATGCAGCTGGCATGGCTTTAGCAAGACTAACTCTCTCTTCCTAAAATTATCACTTTCAGCTGCAAGACCAGGTACCATTATTTTTCATGGCTTTGTATACTATATATATGTATATATACTATATATATGTATGTATGTATGTATGTATATATATATATATCTTCTGAGAACTGGCCAAATGTAGACATGGCAACTGTTTGTAAGAGTGTTTTCCCAGTTTTTCTTCATGTCAGAATAGATACATTAGCCCATTTTGATTAGTTTTCCTAAATGAGTTATTAATTGGCTTTTTGTTTGCTTGTGTTAACTAATATAGCTGTAATTTTGTTCCATGGAAGTAAGAATATCTATGTTACCCCACTTTTTCTGAGATTTTTGTCCTTAATAGAGGACCAATGTGATCTCTGTCCAGAGACTAGACTTGTCATAAATTACGTTGATCAGTATCCTACCTATGTTATTGAAAAGACTACAAATGTTCAGAGCAAATAGTGGACACTTGAACCTTTTTTCTTGAGGAAAAAGGCTAAAAGACCTTTGGGAACATCAAACTTTAACCAAGCACTGAATTCAATAAGAAATAATGGATATGGGTAAGTTTGTGATTGTTTTCTATTTCTTGGCATCCTGATTTAATTAAATTTAATTAAAATAAGAAAATAAAAATTTTGATCTTGCCCAAAGAACAGACTCTTTACAACTTGGCATGATTTCACAAACTAATTATTGGTTTCAGAGGAGACTTATCACAGGGAACTGGCTGAAGATAAGGATTCATTAATATTCTATTATTATTCATTTGCTGTAATTGAGTTAAGAGCTGGATAAAGGAGAAAAGACAATAATGGAACTAATAAAACTAACAGAACTAATGGAACTAATTGAAAAGACAATAATGGAACTAATAGAAGAAATTTTATTTTTAAAAACTGAATTGATAAATAAGAAATTTTAAATAAAGGTTGAAGAAAAATGAAGACTTAGAGTGTTTATATGGTCATTATTTATATTGATGAGGAAGTAGGAAGAGAGATGAAGTGATAGCTGAAAATAAAAGAGCCACAAGTTGATATGGGGAATACTAGAAATGGGTTTAAGGGAATGGCCCAACAGAAGTATTCAATAAACAAAGGGAAATTTGTGTCTGATATTCAGAAAAGAGATGTAAACATTGAAAGCTTTTGATTAGTATGCATAGAATATGATAGATATAATAATGCAGAGAAAGTTGGAATTCTTGAATCTGATCCTGAGTTTACAATCAACTCTCTGGATAAAATTGAACAACTTGACGATTGATCTTTCTGGACATTAAAATATTTCTCTACGTTCTCCTCTGTAAATTGTGTTGAACAGTGAAATGCCTTCCCTGGCTTTATCACCTACTTTATACTTTGTGTAATGGGCTCAGGAGAAGAGACACATGGGGAATAAACCATGTAACATATATCATGGTGTGGGGGACCTACCTCTACTGAGTTGAAAATATTAAGAGACAAAAGGTTTACCTTGCTTGAGCAAGACAAAATTAAATGAACCAATTTCAAGTCTCTCTGTCTTTCTCTATTTCTCTATGTGCCTTCCTCCTCTCTGTCTGTCATCCTTCTTCCCACCACTCTCTCTTTTATTCTTATATGTTCAGGCAGGACCTTAGATAATTTCTCATGAATATATATCAGTTCAATTAAATAGATGTCCAGATACTGAACACTATAAAGAGTCCTAGGAAGATATGTGCTTACTATCAAGTATCCTTTAGTGATGTCCAGTGCATAACTCTTAAATAGATAGTACTCCCCTCTGAGAGAAAGACTTTATCATCTATATATATACTCCATGAAGAGCATGGACATAAATATTAACAAAAATGCTGCATAATATGAATTTTAAAAGCTAGAACAATGTGGCAAAAATTAAAGTTGCATAAAAATCTACTCTAAAGAACTTTGATTAGTATATTTAAAAATAATACATTTTGTGAAATATAAAAATATTTTAAATACATTAATACATGTTGAACTGTATAATGAAAGGAAATCACTCTTTTGTGAGGGTCAAACTCAATAATGCTCTGAGGTTACACCTGGGTTTATACTCAAAAATTACTCTTGTGGAAAAAAATATAACAAACAAATGGGACTGCATTAAACTAAGAAATTTCTGTACCTCAAGAGAAAGTAATCACTTCTGCACCTCACAGAAAAAGGTAACTAGGATATAAAGACTACACACAAAATGGGAGAAGCTACTCACCCAATACCCCTCAAAATATCTAAGTTATACAACGCACTGATAGAACTCAGCAAAAAAAATACATCTAACCCCATCCAAAAATAAGAAGAAATCAACATTTATTTTATTTGTTTTATTTTCTTAAAGAAAAAATACAGATAGCCAAAAGGCACATGAAAAATTGCTCCATATCACTAATCATTAGGGAGATTCAAATCAAAACAAAAATGAGGTATCATTTTATACCACAGAGACTATCACACATCACAAAGAACAACTAGTGCTGGTGCACATGCAAGAGAAAGGAATTCTCATTCACTGCTGGTGGGAATGCTAACTAGTTCAGCGTTTTTTGTAATACAATATGAATATTACTCAAAAACTTGGAAAATGTGGGGCCAGAGCAATAACACAGTGGGTAGGGTTTTTATCTTGCACAAGGCAGGCCTGGGTTTAATCCCCAGCATCTGATATGGTCCCCTGAGCCAACTGGAAGTGATTTCTGATAATAGAGTCAGGAGTAACCTCTGAGCACCACCAGGTGTGGCCCCCAAACAAGAAAGAAGACAAAATTGTAAAATGAGCTCCCATATGATCCAGCAGTACCACTCCTATGGATATTCCCTAGGAACACAAAAACACCATACAGAATATGCCCTATACACTCTTACATTTATTTAAGCACTATTTGCAGTATCAGAATCTGGTAATAACTCGAATGCCTGAGAACAAATGAGTGGCTAAAGAAACTGTGGTATATCTACACAATGAAATACCATGCAGCTGTTAGGAAATAAATGAAGTCATGAAATTTGCTTTTACATGGATGTATATGGAGAGAATTGTGCTGATTGAAATGAGTCAGAAGAATATATATATGCATATATAATATCACTCATTTATGGGCTATAAAAATAAAAATAGTATAGTAATAATATCTAGAAAAAATAGAGAGGAGGGCAAGTCCAAAGTAGGAAGCTTGCCACAAATAGTGGAGCAGTGTAGTTAGGGCAGAGAAAGAACCATTATGATAATGATACAGATAGCCAATAGTGATCAGTTGGAACTTATCACTTGGGACAATAATTGGGTATTGGACAGAGATAAAGTGATACCCATGGAGCCCCTTCATTAACAATAGTGCAAACCACAATATGTAAAATGGAGAAATGGAAGAGAGAGAAAGAGAGTGAGTGAGAGAGTGAAAGAATGAGAGAGAGTGAGTGAGAGAGAGAGAGAGAGAGAGAGAGAGAGAGAGAGAGAGAGAGAGAGAGAGAGAGAGAGAGAAGACTATTATGCCTGCCCAGAGGTAGGCAAGGTAGAGAATGGGAGGGAAACTAGGACATTGGTGGTAACTAATGTTCATGGGTTGGTGTATATTTTAAAACTAAAACTCAGTCATGAACAAATTTGTAATCATGGTGTTTAAATCAAAGAAAAAAATTGAAAAAAAAATAAAAAAGAAAGAAAGAAACAATGACCAGGATACTAACACTGACCCATTATGGAAGAATATCATTCACCAAATATTCATTTGATAAAGGGTAGCAATGGTAGAGCTTGATAGAAAAAATCTTACCCCATCATAAAAATGGGGATAAAAGATGAACAAGAACTTTCTCAAAGTAGAAATATGGATGGCCCAAATGCACATAAAAATGGTCTTCATCACTAATCACCAGGGATATGTAAATCAAAGCAACAATGAGGTATCACCTCACACCACAGATACTGCTGGTATACAAAAAGCAAGAAAGGTAGAAAGGTACTCATTTACTCCTAGTGGAAATGTTAACTGGTCCAGACTTTTGGAAAAACAATATGGATATTCCTCAAAAGAACTAGGAATTGAGCTCCAAAATGACCTGGAAATATGCCTTATGAGTTCCAAAACACAATGCAGAAAAGACTTCTGCACTCCTATATTTATTACAAAACTATTCACAAATGCCAGAATCTGAAAACAGCCAAATGCCCAAGAACAGATGAGTGGATAAAGAAATCATGGTACATCTACAATAAATACTAGGCAACTGTTAGAAAAATGAAGTTATAAAATTTGCAGATACAAAGATTTATATTATGCTGAAGAAATGAGTCAGAGGAAAAGGGATAGACAGAATAATAACACTCATTTCTGGGATATAAAAATGTTTATAGTATTACCCAAAGGCAGTAGGGATTATGTCTAGGAGGACTGATCCATGGGTGGAAGATTGCAATAATGAGCAGGGTAAGGTAGTGAAGGCAGAGAAGGGACCATTAAGACAATGATAGTTGTAAATATCATTCTGGACAAGAACTGGAAGATGAATGGAGGTAAAGTGATATGCATTATACTCTTTCAGTTAGCAATATTGCAAATAATAACGTCTAAAGGAAAACAGGGGGCCAAGCAATAGCTCAGCGGTAGGGCTTTTGCCTTGCATGTGGCAGACCTGAGATGGACGCAGGTTTGATCCCCAGCATCCCATATGGTCCCCCAAGCCCGACAGGAGCGATTTCTAAGCACAGAGCCAGGAGTAACCCTTGAGAGCAGCCAGGTGTGGCCCCAAAACAAAAATAAGCAAACAAAAGAAGAACAGGAAGAGTGAAAGAGAGAGAGGAAGAGAGAGAGAGAGAGGAAGAGAGAGAGAGAGAGCGAGAGAGAGAGAGAGAGAGAGAGAGAGAGAGAGAGAGAGAGAGAGAGAGAGAGAGAGAGAGAGAGAGAGAGAGAGAGAGGAAGAAAAATGTCAGAAGCAGACAGGGCAACAGTGGGAGGGCGGGAGGGAAATTTCGGACATTATTGGCTGAAAATATGCACTGAATGGGTATTAGGCATTATATGATTGAAATTCAATCATGAACAACTTTGTAAATGTGTATCTTATTGTGATTCAATTAAAAAACATATTAAAAAAGAATTACTCCTGGTGGTATTTGGGGAATATTTGAGATTCCAGGGATTCAAAAGTAAGGAACCCACCAACTGCACTATTGCACCAACCTCCAAAATAAGTCACTACTAATTGAAAGATAACTTTAGAAAAGGAATAGAAATATTGATAAACATATGAAAAGCATTGATGAACCAATATTAGAGTAATAAATGGCCCAGAAAGATTAACAGAGGCACATATAGGAAAAAAGGACATTAACTTGAACTAAAGAAACCAGTAAGTCTTAAATCACAAAATTACATATATTATTTCATTTATATAGATTTTCTAGTTTAGAAATTGTGAGGCTAGAAAACTCTTGAGACTAGTCCAACCCACCAATAATTATCACAGGACTTACAGAAAACTGAAGAGTTGGTTTGAGTTTAGTATTTGTAACTGATTTGGATAAAAATGTAGGAGAGGCAGATTTTGGTGAAGGATAGAATTGAATGGATTTAAGGAATGTTGTGGACTATGAGGGTCATTTCATATTTTCAAACTTTTATATCAAATAATTATCTTATAATTGAGTCCCAAGTATTGCTTTCTGAAATGGAAAGTTTTGAAATGGAAAGTTTTGTTGCACTGAAGTTGAGGAAATTAAGGAACCCTGAAGAGACAATGTATAAATTTTACTAAATCACTCCATGATCCATAGATGAGAATAAATAGAGATATAGAGCTAAAGAGATGATGAATAAGAACTTGGAGTCTCAGAAAGTGATTGATAGCATGCCAAGTGATTGGGAGGACTTTAGTACCAGTGAGCAAAGAGAAGAATAAAAATAGAGATCAAGGAATACGTAAAGGTATGTAAGAGAAATCAGCTTCCATTCATCTAGTTCTGAGGAAAGTTCTTAGAATAATATATGCTCAATGGCACAACTAATTTGATAGTCTTTTTAATAAAATACATCAAAACACATTTAGTATGCATATATATCATTTAAACCATATTAAATGCTAATATCATATAATAATAATAATAATAAAAATGTCAATTTTCTTTACCATTTTTTTGTAGGGCCACATTTTACAGTGCTCAAAGATTCTTCCTGGCTTTGTGCTCTTGGAACACTTCTGGAAGGTTCTCAGGGTCCTCCTGGGTTCCCAGAGATTAAACCCAGGTCAGCCTTAAGCAAAGCACGTGCTTTACCTGCTGTACTATTTGTCCAGTCCTTCTTTCTGTCTACTAGAGAAAAATGTTCTTATGAATCTTTGACATACTTTCTGCATCTAATTTTAGGTAACTGAAGAACTTTACTTTTTCTGATGTATTATGAGAAGCATTTATTTAACATATGGCTATTACTGTGCACGGGAAATGAGGTATGAACAATAAAGACTTTTGTATGACTTTAGTTCTATATCTCTCTCTTCAAAAACTCTTGGAAAAAATGTTAGGGAATACTGAAAATAGTCATTCATCGGTTTTTGTTTTATACATAATTGGAAAAACTAGAAAATAAGTTGAAATTTTGTATTCCAAGTTTTCAATGATTTCACTTGATGTGATTAGATCTAAGTATCTTCTGTTATGTATTTGGACATTTTCTACTTATATAATCACATGTTAGTTCATTTATTATTACCCAGAATTTAATTTACTTCATCTAATAGCAATTATTTATGTAATTCTACCCTTTTAGGCAGTATTTTTTTATTTTACAAATGGGAAATCAAAGTCAGAGAAGTGATTTAGTTACTGAGATTAAATTAATACTGGAACAGGGAATCAAATCTTGACTAGGATGTATATTTTATGTTTTAAATGCCAATGTAAAAATATCATCAAGGATAAGATATGACCCTATTATAAAAAGACATGAAATATTTATTAACTAGGTTCATACAATGATACGAACCTTTTATTATGTGTATTGCTGGAGATCCAACTAATGTCGTCACAATGCAAGGTAAGTAAGTGTTCTAAGGCTAAGCCACATCCCAGCCCTTTACATTTTATTTTTAGAGAAATCATTGGCATTGTAACAAATTATACATTAGTGGTATGAAATTACAGGTCTACGTAAGTTTCTGGAATGCTTAGGAATAAGTAAGATAAGCAAGAATTTATCTTCATATTGAGATCATTGTTATTTTATGGATTATGATCCCTTTGTGAATTGGCTTGCAGAGTGGTCCCTTGAAAAGTTTTGTCTTTAGGCTTAAGATTTGAAGTGGTTCTATAATAAAGCTTAATTTGTAAAAAAAAAAAATTATCTCTAGTTTTACATTGGATCAAGTTCATGGATAGATATTTTTATTTTTTAGTAACATACATTTTTGAAACAGAAATTACTATTTTTATTGATACACTATTTTTTTGTTTTCCTTCTTGGCACCAAGGAAGAGTGCACTTCTTAATCCAATTTCTCGAAGTTAAGTAAAACATTATATTTTCTTTGATTATGATAAAATTAAAATTAAAGCATTTAGGGGCCAGGAAAGTGGCACTAGAGGTAAGGTGTCTGCCTTGCAAGCGCTAGTATAGGAAGGACTGTGGTTCGATCCCCCGGTGTCCCATATGGTCCCCACAAGCCAGGAGCGATTTCTGAGGGCATAGCCAGGAATAACCCCTGAGTGTCAAACAGTTGTGGCCCAAAAACCAAAAAAAAAAAGCATTTAATTTTTATATACCCTTTAATCTGCCTCCATTTCCTGTGGAAATCCACATAATGATGCATCCATCATCTTTGGATAGAATGGAGCAGAAGCTACTGCCAAGCTTCAATAGATACATAATAGGAACAAAAGTAAACCTACCTTAGTTATTATAAACCATAGAAATTTAGCGTTGTTACAGGAACATAACCAAGCTAATCATGGCAGCAATTATATTTACTAAAATTAAACAACTTTTATCTCATAAAAATAAGTATATTAATGGCTAAGACAGTATAAAAGAGTTAATTAATTGTGACTTATTTTAATGACTTGCCTGATTCTTCTTAGAAGCATCTTAACTAGTCATACCAGGTTTCTTTGCAATTGTACTAAATAAATATTGTGAGCAAACATATCCCCAGCAATAGTCCTTTAGAGAATTCAAAATGATTGGATTGGACCAGTGGTCCAGGCAAATAAACACTATTTGCTTCCTTTTCCCTTTCACTTTCTCTGAGAAATGAAGAATACTCCAGTCATTTAGGTTCCTCCATGGGGACAGTGGTGACAATGATCCCTTTATTCTCTGGAGATGCCATGTCATGGTTAAGTCACTTGAAACTGTTTAATAATATGTGAAGGTCTTGTTGGGTTATGAAGTCCCAGAGCCACTTCATCATATATTATCTGCCACCTCCCTCATTTGTTCCCATGAACAGAAGAGTCTCCCAGGATCCTTATAAAGTGGATGAGCTATCACAAGCATGACAATAATAGGAAAGAGGTGGAGGAAAGTGTCTCCACTGTTAGCAAGCACAAGTTGAACATATCCTAATAAGTGACAGCAACAGGTGATAAAGAGCTAATTCTAAAATTCTAACAATTCACCAATGGCACCATTTATCATTCCAATTTTAGTATATGTGCTGCCGAAGCGAGCACCAATGTGACCCTTTAATTTAACAGAAGATGATATGTAGGTAAAGAGGCAAATGTTTTCATGTGAAGAACAAAGGATGTGGAACAAATTATCTTTTCTCCAAAGTGATCTCTACCATTTACCAATATCATCACTACATGTTTCTGTTTAATATAAGCACAGTTCATCGCCAGCCCAGTGAGTTCAGTGATACCTGCTATGTGTGTTCATTCTCACTATTCTTCACAGAAACTTTAATATTTTTGTTCTATATTCTTTCCTTTGTACTGAATCAGGTAACATATACAGTAATATCGAGATATCTACAGATAACCTGTCTCTTTCAGGGTCATATTTTTCTTAAATATTCAATGATAACCTAAATTTCTATGCTGTCTAATTCAAAATTCTATGTTTTGTCTTATTTGACTTCTTGGGATTTTATAAGTATCCTGAATTATATACACATATTTCATAAATAGATCCTGGCAGTGCTTTTCCCCTTTACTATCTGATCTCAGATGACTGTTGGACATTCCTGTAGCCCCCAGCCCCACCCTTATTGTTTGTAACCCTTCTCCAAACTCATGTTCTTAATCCCTACACAGTTTCCTCTACCTCTGATCCCACGTACTCTCATTTTTTTTGTTTTGTTTTGGGGCCAGGCCCGCCAATGTTCAGGGGTTACTCCTGGCTCTGCTCTCAGAAATAACTCCCATCAAAACAGGAATTGAACCTGAGCCAGACAAGTGTGAGGCAACCCCACCCACTGTACTATTGCTCTGCCAAACCCCCACACTTTGATGGAGGATTAACTTTATATCTTCTCTGCACAGTAAGGATTGACTCTAACAGGATTATATTCAAGATTTAGGGACAGAGTGATAGTTCAGCAGCTAGGGCACTTGCCTTCCACTCAAGGGTCAATCTCCAGCATCCTATATTCTCCCCAAACACTGCCAAGAATAATTAATGAATGTAGAGTCAGGAGTAACCTCTGAGCACTGCCAGGTGAACTCCACATTCTGCCCAATTATGTTAATATAGCGTTAGAATTGGAGTGAGGAAGGGGTAATGTTATCATTATTTTCTTATCACTAGACTTTGTTTTTTCCAAATGTAATTGTCTAAATAGTCTCTTTAGAAGCATCACTTTGGAATTTGTCAGGCAAATAAAGTTCCAACTAATGAATTACAATAGCCGGGACTAGGAAAAAAGTTGACCTCTAAACTAAACTATCTTTGGAGTTATTTCTCTAATGGAGCATTAAAAAAGGAATTGCTGAGAACTTGTTACATTAGTGTTTTCTTGCAAGATCAGGTTACGTTCTACTTAAAAGAATAGTTTGGGGGCCAGAGTGGTAGCACAGCCGGAGGGCATTTGCCTTGCATGTGGCTGACCTCCGACTGATGCGGGTTTGATCCCTGGCATCCCATATCATCCCCTGATCCTGGAGCGATTTCTGAGCTCAGAGCCTGGAGTAACCCCTGAACCCCCCTAAAAAGAAAAAAATAATTTGATGATATCGCCCTGACTTGAAGATTGGGCCTACCATTTTTCTAGGACCAAACTAAAGAATCAAAGTGAAAAATTGGGTAATTATATTTTAACAATCATTTTCTGATTATAAATAAATAAAAATCAGAGAAAAGTTGCCAGATACCTGGATCCAAATTAACAGTTACCTAATCTTAGTCATATTGAAAAGAAGAAAAATAAACTCTTAGTTTTTTTTACAATGTTCTGACTCTTGTTTATTGCTTTATTCATTTATTTGACATGCTGCATTAGAAAATGTTACTAAAATAGAAATCACACCTAACCTCTTCAAATATTTACTTATTACTTTTTAATCTGCTAGTGCTATTTTTATTTTGTTTATTTGTTTTATTTTGACTACTGAGAGCATTACCAATCTCAGGTTATTCTTCCTATAAACTTAATATCATTTCAGTGCTAACCACAACGCTTATAGTCTTTTATATTACATGAAACAATTTAGTTTCTCGTCACTGCAAATGTCTTCATTTCAGAAAAGAATCTTGGCTTTATTAAAAAAAACAGCAACAACCTAGTTTTCCTTCAAATTGACAAAGAGTTCTATTTTTAAAAGTTTTTTTCTGAAAGTGATTTGCTTTCCACTTCTGAAGAAAATAAAAAGATGCATCCTATCAACCTTGAAATAAACCCTTCCCCTATATCTAAGTGTTCAGCATCTTTTATCAGGAATTGGCAAATCAAA
Organism: Suncus etruscus; assembly: GCF_024139225.1. NCBI lineage: Eukaryota > Metazoa > Chordata > Mammalia > Eulipotyphla > Soricidae > Suncus > Suncus etruscus. Next base: position 34,068,205 of record NC_064848.1, read on the forward strand.
ACCATATTGAAATATCAGCTATTTTATGTTAGGCAAATTCTCATCAGAAAAAAATGTATTAGAAGTTGGGGGAAAGAAAATCCTGGCACATTACTGGTGAGGATATAAATTTATATACCCATGATTTAAGACAATGGAGAGGTTCCTCAGAAATTACGTACAGACTATGATATGATCCAGAAATTCATTTTCTGAGTATACCCAAAGAAGATTAAAAAATACTTTGGTGAAATATCTGTGCTCCCATGTTTGCCACAACATTATTAATGAGCCCAAATATGGAATCAATGTGTTAGGCAATGGGTAAGTAGATATAGTATATAGATATGCAGTAGATCTATATTTATCTATTAAGACATTAGCTTTATTGGGGCCGGAGAGATAGCATGGAGATAAGGCGTTTGCCTTTCATGCAGAAGGATGGTGGTTCGAATCCCGGCATCCCATATGGTCCCCTGAGCCTGCCACGAGTGATTTCTGAGCATAGAGCCAGGAGTAACCCTTGAGCACTGCTGGTGTGACCCAACCCTCCCCCCCCCCAAAAAAAAAACAGAAAAAAAAAGACATTAGCTTTATTAAGAAAAAACTGTACATTGTGGGTTGATTTGAAGTTTAATATACTAAATCAAAGAAGTCACATGCAAGGAAAAAAACAGCTGCATGATTTTACTTCTATTTGGAATCTAAAAGAAGTCAGATTTAAGGTAGTTATCAAAGTGGGCAGGTAAGGGAAATGGGCTAATAATCACCAGAGGGCGCAACATTAAAGTTAAAAAGGATGAGAAAGTCTAGAGATTAAGTACACAGTATGTTTAGTATAGATTATATTAATGCTGTGGTAAAATATTGGAAATTTACTAGAACTAGGGTTTGGCCATTATCATTACAAATGCATTGTTGGAATGGAATAAAGTGTCTCTGGTCATCAGCTGGGAGGAATGTCCTTGGTCCCAAATGCACTGGGAAGATGAAATTCATCTCTCACTGCATGGCATGACAGGGTTAACACAAGCTATTCTATGTTAAATTAGTCTAAAGAAGTCTCTTACAAAGTCTCAACCAGGAGATCAAGGCACTTTTTGAAAACAAATAATAGTTTTGAGGTCAAATAATGAGAAAACATTGCAGAATAACATTTTTCTTTTATTTTTGTATCACACCCAACTATTCTCTAATTATTACTCTGTGCCTAGGAATCACTCCTAATGTTGCTCAGGGCACCATATGTGGTGTGAGGGCTTAACCCCAGTTTGGCTGCCTGCGATGCAAGTGCCTACCCATTTGACTATCTCTCTGGCCTAGTGTCTCATTTTTAGATATTTGTTTCTTAGCCTCTCATCTGCTGTCAATCATTATGCTTTTAACTATGTTCTTTCCAATATCTCAAACTTTCACCCCCCTCCTCTTTAACAAAATTCATTTTTTAGTTAGTTCACTGAGTCATTTATTTCAATTATGTTGCCTGAGCAGAATGAAATCCCTCTTTGTGTAGCTTCATAGCATTGTATAACTGTTCAAAGTAGTACTACAACAATCATTTTGTATTTTATCTCATACATTATACCTTTACCACTAGACTGTGAACACTATGAGGACAAAGAACATGCCTATATATACATGCATATGTAAATATATATAAAGTATCTTTTGTATTTGTATTTGATAGAACTCAAATAAATAGCTGTTGATAGAATAAGTGACCACAGGAGACATATTTGCATATCACTGACTCAGAGATATCCTTTAGCAGAGAAATCATATATTTTCTAACTCTAAATTTCGCATATTTTTTGATCCACAAACATTTTTTTCGTGTTTCTTTAACATCTTGCAGAATAAGGATTCTAAGAAGCACATGTTAAAAATTCATTTCTAAAACCAATTGGCCATACGTTTTTTATGTATTAGAATTTAAAAGTCTTAAATTTTATGTATTTTATTCCACTCATTTAGCAGAGAAAGAAAATAATAAGCTACAGTGATTGTATTTCCCCTTAATATCACACAACTAGTTATTAACACAAAAAAGATGGAAAATCAGTGTTCTCATGCATAGTCTAGTGAGTGCTCCATATTCTTATATTATATAAAATTCAGTTGTGAAATAGAAAAATAACTGATTATTAGGAATTTCATTTAGAACCACTCTATTTTCTCTTTATTTGCATTAAAGCTTTATTTGTGACTTGTATAATAGCATTTATTTAGATGTAACTATTTAACATTAATGACTACTGTGAAAATCTAAATGATTGCATTTTAAATTAATCCTATAATAAGTTATTAGATAACAAATAAAAGGATATTTTAGTTCCCACTCTTTAGTATATTTCTTTTCTCTGTTCTTTAATCTTACTAACATGACTGCTTTCTTTCTTTGTCACATACCTTTTCTAGCAGGAGTTTTTAAAATTATTAAGATTAAATTAGAAGACCTAACTTAGCTTCTGGCCGGCATTGCCAAATTATCAAGTGGTCTCTCAGTAGAGCAGTGCTTCTCAATTATTTTCTGTCATGACCCCCTAGGAAGAAGAAAACATTTTTCGCGCCTCCCCCGGTGACTGTAAATAGTATCTTTATTAAAAAAAAAAAAAACTTTAACCTGCAAAACAAAAATATATAAAATAATTTGAGCTGATTTTTTAATCAGAGGTGATGTCTGGATTAATGGCTCCAGTGAGCACGTTTTGCAATGCATAGCTTTTTGAAGCGGGGTTTGAAGTAAGACACAGCAACTCTCAGCTCCAGAGACAAAAAGAGACATAAACACGGGCCTTAGCTTGTTATGACAGTGTTTGTCGAGGTCAAACGCGCCCCCTCTTTACGGAGCCTCGGGCCCCCCCCCGGGGGGGCTCGCCCCACTATTTGAGAAACACTGCAGTAGAGCTACAATGCTCCAACAGAAGTGGACATTGCTAGGCTGACACTGCTCTGGCAGAATCCTAGAGCAAAGGTTTTCCATGGAGATATGGGCTGAAAACTTCTGCTTCACAGACATTATTATTGAAGAATAGAAAAAGACTCAGTTTATATTGTATTTTATTAGTATGGAAAACATGATGAAGCAAGATAAGATATAAAGTATAGTATAAGAAATGGTGACACAGAAGAGTAAGAAGTGAAATTGCTCCAAAGAATAGATGATAAGAAGAAGATAACAAATATTTGCCTCAAAAAACATTTGCAATTTTATTTGTTAATTGCCTTCTGTGCATATAGAGACTCACCAACAATTGATTTTGAGGGCTACCACTTGACTAACCTTTTCCCGATACTGGTATTGCTTTAGCAGATAAGGGTTTCCTCACCTCTCCTTCTGCTACTTCCTTACTTCCTCCAAAACTTTTATACACAGACCTTTTTTTAAACATATACTAAAAAACAAGTCAGAGTTATTGTATAATAATGACACTGGAGTTTAAAATCATGATTGTTCAGATTTTGACTTCTCCACCCACATTCTATTGGAGGGAAAAAAATTCAAATACATGGCCTTATCACAAGTCAGATATAATCCACACAGAAACCAATACAGATTGGCAAATGTTTTATGAAATTAATGCTCTATGATAAGTTCTTTTCTAAAGAAATATTTTCAGACAAATTAGAGCAGTTGGGAAATCAGACAGAACCTTAAGGAATTTATAGGCTAAAGAATAAAAGATGCTAGACAAGTTAGTGGCATCTATGTACTAAAGCCTGAGGCAATTCATTGTTCTGTTTAAACTGCACACAGTAACATTTAGTACAGTGTTTAGCTCCTGGGGCAATGCCTATCAGAGTATGAGACCTTCATAAATATTTACCAAATAAAATATTTGTTAACCCGCCATTTCCTCGAATAAAATACATCCAAAAGTATCTCTTTCATGGATTTAGTGGGGATGAAATGAAATAATGTCTAAAATCTTGAAATAAAGACTGGCAGAGAGTAGTGCCAAACTGAAAAGATTAAAATTGGAGCCCAGCTGTGATAGGACAATGGTTGCTTCAACTCCTCAAAGATTCATATCCTAATGCCTAGAAGCTATGAATGGTAAAGGGACTTTGCAGATTTGATTAAGTTAAAACTCTTTAGCTACAAAGATTATCCTGGATTATCTCAGAGGATCTAAGGTGATCACAAGCATCCTTAAAAAAGTAAAACCAAGGTCAGAATCAGAGAAGATTCAGTAGAAACAGAGGTCAAAGGGATGAGGTCAAGTGTAAAGAAATTCGGGAAGCCTTTTGAAGCTGAAAAAGAAAAAGAACTAATTCTTCCTTAAAGCTTTCAAAAGAAATGCAACCCGGTCAACTCTTAGATTTTTAGATCAGTGAAACGCATTTTAGACTTATGACATTCTATAAGATAATAATTTGCATTGATAGCTTTCAGTAACTTGTTATAGCAGTCATAACAAATATACCTACAGTGTTCTTTCCACTTTATCTTGCTGCCTTCTGCAAGATTAAGTACAGAATTAGATACAAAAAAGATTTAATATTTGGCAGCCTACAGTTGTTGTCGTTGTCTTTTTGAATTTCTTTTTTTCATGATCTGCTTGCTATCTATCATCGCATGACTAGATTATTTGACAGGTTTCTTCCATCTATCTGATTACTTCTGTGCTCACTAATTGAAGAGCTTTGTGGAAAGAAAGAGCAAAAGGACAGGAGAGAACAGAAATATTGCTGTAAAAATTAAGAACTTTTTTAAGGAAAGGCTGATAATTTGTGGGTATTATCTTATTAAGCTAGAAAATATATGACATCCTTGAATGGTTTATTTTCCTTCAGTCTTTCCTAAGCATGTTTCACCATGCCTCTTGCCTGTTTCTCCTTAAAATATGTTCAGTGTGTTTTGGATAATAAACGTATTTGTTTAATGATAGCCTAAATTTGAACTTCAAATCTTCTGTGCATTTAGGTAATTATTAAATAGTAATCTACTTGGTTCATTACTTAAATATCTCTGAGAACTTTGGATGTAAGGAATATTTACATGCAAATACATTCTTGTTGAGAATACAATGATGAGTGAACAGATAGTTTCTCAGCGGTGGGCCAGAGTTGTGGTACAAGTGGTAAGGCATTTGCCTTGCACGTGCTAACCTAGGACAGACATCAGTTCGAACATATCGGCATCCCATATGATCCCCCAAGCCAGGAGCGATTTCTGAGCACATAGCCAGGACTAACCCTGAGCATCACTGTGTGTGGAATTTTCTTTGCTGTGAACTTATACCAATGCGGGAGACAAATATATAGATGCAAATATGCTGTGTATGTGAAAAAATATTAAATTGCAAAAGTATCATCTTCTAGTGTTTGTAAGAGTGAGGTTTATGAGAAAAGGTGTCTTTAGTGAAGTTATTTAAGGGAAGGCCTTAGACATTTCATTAAACTCTGACTACCTTGATGTTAAATAGTCTTCTAGTAAACATATTTATGATTCTACAGAACTATAGGTATATGACCAACTCTCCCCTCCACAATAAAGCTTATAAATAAACTGAATATATTTGATAATATAAGTTCAGCAATTCTAAAACGTTTTGAACCAGATGAATACAAAATTTATTGCTTCTATGAAAGTTAAATTAAGAATTATTAGCGATCAGTAGCCTTTTATATAAGGAGGTAGTTTGGGGAGCATTCTAGAAAAAAGGCATAGCATATACAGAGACCCTAAGGCATATACAAGATTAGAATTTTCATGTTTAATCTACTAACATTAGAAAACTGTGTCATGTTTTGAGGTGTGTTTGGAGCCCTGGCAGGGGATAAATTCCACAGGATCTTGTAGGAAATAGTAGGCAATTTGATTTAATGTGATTCTTATAAAGCTGACATACATTGAACTTGAAAATGCTCATGGTTATATAGAAAAAGGATCTTAAAAGAATAAGACTGAAAGTTGAAGGACATATTTATATACTTTGCAGAATCCTGAGTGGAACTGATGAAGACATTAAATAAGGTGGTAGAAGTAAAATGTAGCTGGAAATATAATAGGATGAATTTAAAATAGATTAAATAGTGGTTAAGTAGAGCTCCTGGAGCTTGAGTATATAGAAGAACAGAATGTCATCCTAATTCAGATAGGAATTAGAAAGGTAGGTTTTAAACTTAGAGTTGATCATAAAAGGCAAACAAAACCTATAATGAAAAATAGTCATTATGTGACTAGTCAGCATAACATATGCAATGACAAACTCTAGTGAAGTATGAATATATATATATATATATATATATATATATAGTGAGGTAATTTTTGACAAAGTAGCTGAGAATATGAAATGCTGTAAAGACAGCCTCTTCAACAAATGGTGTTGGGACACTTGGATAACTATAAGAAATTAAGACTGGATATCTCACACTTTACACAAAATTCAACTCAAAATAGATCAAAGATATTGAGATCCAACCGAAACCTATAAACTTTACTGAGGATAATATAGGCAGAATGCTACAAGATTCGACCTCAAGGAAGCCTCTAATGATATGATGCAAAAATGGCAAAAAAAAAAAAAAAAGGCAAAGTCTACAGAATCAAAACTAAACAAATGAGACTCCATCAAGCTAAAATATCTCTTTATGGCAAAAGAAACTATAGGCTAAAACTATGACAGCTAACTAATCAGAAGACACAGTATTTTCATTCAATACATCAGAAAAAGGGTTGATATCCATAATAATCAAAGTACTCGTAAAATTAAACCCCCAAATAAAAAACAATATCAAAAATATTGAGAAGAGAAGAACAGACATTTCTCCCCCTCCCCCCCCCCAAAAAAAAGATGTCCAAAGTTTAACAACCAAATGTGAAAAGATGCCTGTCAAGATGGCAAGCTGGGTGGAGAAGGTATGGGGTAACCTAAAAACATTGGTGGAGGGAGGTTGGCTTCAGTAATGAGATTGATGCTGGAACATTATCTAAAATTAACTATAAATAACTTTGTAAATTATGGTGCATTAATAAAGGAATTTTGTGTCATAAAGTACATCAAAAAAAGGAAACACTGTGATATTGGTTTCAGTGATTTTATTTTTTGCCAAGGAAAAGATAAGTAAAAACAGATAAATAGGATTACATTAAACTAAAATATTACCATGTAAATAAACTTAATAAAATATATAAATATAAATAAATATATAAATATAAATAAAAATATACTTACTTGGATAAAGTGTTTTTTTGCCAGCTAACAAGGGCTATTATGCAAGATCTCTGAAGCACTCAGAGAATTCAACGCCAAAAACACTTAGGGATGGAGAAACAATACAGAGGTTAAGACTTTTGTCTTGCCAACTCTGATTTGATACTCGAAACCATATATGATCCACTGAGCATCACCAAGAGTGACTCCTGATCACAGAGCAGAGTATAACTCAGAGTGTAATTACTGAGTGTAATCCAAAACCCAAACATAAAACAAACAAAATGATATTAAAAATTGGGATAGATGAACAGACACTTATCCAAAATAGATATACAGATGACCAATAAGCAAATGAAAAATGCTCATCATAACTGATTATCAGGTAAATGCAAAACAATATGATAGTGAAATGTCATCGCATACTAGTGAGAATGGTCTATATATAAAAAACAAAATAAGCCCAGAAACTGTAAATGCTATTGTAGTGTAGAGAATTTTGAACCCTTTTTTATTATAAGTGAAAAATGTAATTCTGTTCAGCCTCAATGGATAACAGAAAATTTCTTAAATGTTTTCAAGGTCAAAATTGTCAGTTTATTTTTTCTAATCAAAGTGATGGTGGGCAAATAAATGTATAAACTGAAAGGCTGTATGCTAACAATAAAACAATTTTTGTGTATATGTATAAAATGGAGAAGTTAAAACATTTCTATAAATTGAGAGATAAAACAAAATAAAATAGCAAATTTTAGGATATAAATTTGCTCTTTACCGCGATAGTAAGATGGTAGATGAGGAGTGAAATACCAATGATAGAAATATATCATTACTATCCAATGACTGCAGTTCTTCAAAAAATAGTCTGAGCAGTGGTGCAGCAGTAAGGCATTTGCCTTGCAAGCGGATCACAGTTCAATTCCCTGGCATGAGCAATTTCTGAGCTCATGAGTTCAGGAGTAACCCCTGAACGTTACCAGGTGTGACTCAAAAATTTAAAAAAAAAGTCTCATTTTTTTTCAATAGGAAGTGTCATTAACTAAATATGAAGAAAGATTAGAGTTAGTGGGAGATTTGAGGAAAAGAAAAATGAACATGAAATTCTTGTTCAGTATTCTGAACAATTCTGAACAAGACTAAATTGAATCTGTTAAATTATAATAGAATTGTACTACTTTTTTTATTGTTTGGGGCCACACCTGGTGATGCTTAGAACTCGGGAATTTCTCATGGCACTTCTCAGGGGCCCATATCTACCTATTGAGGCTGGGTCAGTTAGGCTAGGAAAGTGCCTAACCCACTTACTATCTCTCTGAGTTTTGGGAAATATTGACAGGGAACAATTTTGAAATAAAATTGGCTTTAAGCTCAATAATGTGACTTTAGGAATGCTCTGATACTTTAGTGGGATTGGATGTAGAAACAGAATTATAAAGTTTACCCACAATTATTGCTTTGCTCAGAGAGAAGATAAATTTTGTGGAAAACTTTTTCAAAATCAGTGATTGAGAAGATGTACAATGGAATCTGGACTGATTAGATTCATATTGTAGCAATTAGGAGGGCAGTTACTGTACTGGAAATTTGATGGCCAGGTACTTGTTTCTCTGGGAAATAAAGAAAAAGTAGTGGCTAGAGAGAAACAAGTTTGAAAGTGAATAATTTGAAGAGAAAATAGGACCTCAGTAAGGGAACGAATGTTTATACTGCATTGAAAAAGGCTGTTATGTTTAAAAAGGCCATGATGTTATTGATTTGTTCACAAATTTGTAAAATTTGTGAAAGATAAAAAGCTTGAATGAGAGATAAAACTATGGTCCAGAGATGGATTTTTTTTCATCTAGTAAAATATATTTCAAAGTACTAGGTGTGTATGTGTTTGTGTGAGAGATAAATATAGAGAGAGGGGGCCGGGAAGGTGGCGCTAGAGATAAGGTGTCTGCCTTGCAAGCGCTAGCATAGGATGGACTGCGGTTCGATCACCCGGCATCCCATATGGTCACCCCAAGCCAGGGGCGATTTCTGACCGCATAGCCAGGAGTAACTCCTGAGCGTCAAACGGGTGTGGCCCAAAAACCAAAAACAAAACAAAAACAAATATAGAGAGAGAAAGAGAAAGAGAGAAGAAGAGGAACTTTACAGAAAATTTTTAGAACAATTTTCAGAAAATTGCTGTAGAAATAGGAAGAATTTTATGCTGTCCCTGTTATTTATCTATAGGATATATTGGAGAAATAAAGCAACACGGGTTTCTCAAGATATATATATATATATATATATATATATATATATATATATATATATATATATATATATATATATACGCCAAGGTTTAAAGTTACTGTCTAAAGAAAGAACGTAAAAGTCAACACACTTTTAATGGCATATAAACCAAAGAAAAGTTATAATAAATTTGACTGTGAATATACAACATCTTGGAGTTTACTGGTAATCAAAGCAACTGACATCTGATGCGTTTGATTGAAAACATACTTAAAATTATCAGTGCCTGATATAGTTAAAAATTTGAAGTAGGAAACTAGTTTCCATTTAGCTGACTTCATGCTTTCCAACGATTATTTTTGCTCTGTAATTAGCCTTTTGTTGGACTTTATAAGAGCAAAAATGGCAAATCATAAGATCTAAGTGTCACCCCAGAAGAAGTTGAGACTTCTATAAATGTCTTGTGCATTCATTTGTCTCTGTGAGCTCTGATTTCACTGACTAAGTTGTTGAACTCAGCAGTGCACACGAGTTCATGAGGAATTTGATTTTGAATTGGGGCGATGTTTGTATGTAGTACTTTTAGAAAAATCCTTGCCTTCTCTAGAATCTTGGAAAAATATTCATTAGGAATTATATAATTCACTTGCATTATAGTAGCAAGTATGGAGTAATTCTTTCAGTCACATAATAGACTAAATATTTATCTCTTTAGGAATATTTTTGGAGAATTATATAAATTATATAATCATTTAATTCTATATATTATCATCTGCTATAATATATAATTATAAATTATATAAAAATGATGATGATTAATATCAGGATGTCATTAAGTCTCAGAAAAGCATGAAATGGTATCTCAGTACAACCACTCTATTTTATAATGGAAAAAGTTTTCTCTGTGATTGTTAGAAAATAAAAGCAAGTAAATAATACGGAGGGAAAAGAAGATTTGAGCTGAACTCATAAATTAAGGGAATACCAGTAGGTATTGTCTAAACTTGTAGATACATTAGGCCTTGAAGAATTATAAAAATATATAGATCTTTGGTTCACTATTTCTAAAAATAGAGGAGTATGGAAGAACTAACTGACTTTACAATATAAAATCTCAGTGCCGGGGCTGGAAAAATAGGATGGAGGTAAGTCATTTGCCTTTCAGGCAGAAGGTCGATGGTTCAAATCCCGGCATCCCATATTGTCCCCTGAGCCTGCCAGGAGTGATTTCTGAGCATAGAGCCAGGAGTAATCCCTGAGAGCTGCCGGGTGTGACCCCAAAACCAAAAAAAAGTAAAATAAGATAAAAAAAAATCCTCAGTGCCCAAATACTGGGCTTCCCCTTGCTTCTATTCAGCTTATAAATATTAGGGAAATATTAATATGCAGTATTATGAACTGTGCCAATGTACTTTGATAGTTTTCTTTGTGGATTCTCTATCTGAATAAGTAGGCATAAGAGTTTTTCTATTTATTAAAAGACCAAAGAAAGAGAGAAAAGCCAGGGAAAGTAAGGAAAGGCAGATGGGTGCTAACATGTGCAAGGGTCAGGGGCCTTGGTCACATCTGTGGTGAAGAGGAGTGGAATATGTATATATCTAATCTACAGAGCCAACAATACTGAAGCATGGGACCAAAAAATATATGTTAAGGATACAGATGTTGGGGATAGTGGTAAATGAATCTGGGAATGTTGATGAAGGGATGTTGAAACTGGTGATGGAATTAGTATTTGAACATTGTATAAATAAAAATTAAGTATGGACAAATGGTAAATCACTATGCCTAAATGAAAACATTTATTAAAAATAATGATCTGACAAAGGTCTGTTTTTACCATCTGAGACGAAGCAGAAGTCTTCCATACACCACAAAAGCACTGAGGGGAAAGTAAATAATCATGCAAGGAGTATATAGTTAATCCCATGACAGTATACTTCAGGGGTGGAGAAACCCTGTATCTCCTAGGCCAAGGAAATTCCCTCTATAATTTCCCCAATTGTTACTGTGCCTATGCAGGGGGAAAAAGAAAAGGAAAAAAAAAAAGCACAAAACAATCATTTTTCCACATATTTATTTATAGATAGATCGATTATTTTTGACATCTTTATTTTGGTATAGAGATTGAAGTTGATGGCTCCAATATTTTATTTTACTTTATTTTATCTTATCTTTCTCTTTTTTTTTTTTGCGCTCTGGCATGATTTGATTTCAGAACAGAGACTATTGTGTGGTGCTTCTCTTTATTGCTGTAGTGCTCACTGGATATTTAATTTGATATTTCTTTCTGTATTGTTGTGGTGTTTCAATTAACTTTTTCATATCCTCTCTCAAACTGAGATTAAAAGCCTCTAGAAGGACTCCGCCCATTTTCAGCATATTGACTTCTTTTTTTATTTTTTCTTATTTTGTACTCCAATTTATTGCTTTTCTTTCATTCCAACAAAACCACATAACTCGATTTATCTAGCTCCGCCTCTTAAATAGAGGGGGGAAAAAGGTAGGGTACCAGGGCCAAACAGCGTACTAATAGTAAGCTGGACAAAGAGGGGACCACCTACTCTAGCAGCCCTGGGGTGGGGGAGTGGTGGGGTACATGGGTTGCAGAAAGGGAACTGGGATAGGGGGAGGACAAATTTGGTGATGGGTATTCCCCTGATTCAATGTTAATACGTACCTGAAATACTACTGTGAAAGATATGTAAGCCATTATGATCAAAATAAAAATTAAAAATAATAATGATCTGTCCTATTTAGGCAAATAGAAGAGCAACACAGTATTGGAAGACTTATTAAATTTCATGACTTGTTATACAATTATAATAAGATAGCATGCCAAAGAACAGATGCTTAGATTAATGGAACCAAACATGTTTCAAGAGCAAACCTAAACAAATACCAACTAATTGATTTTTGAAAAGTTCAGTCAACTTAACTATATCAAATGTATCATATCAGTCAGTTTCTACTGTTTTAATTCTTGTCTTGCGCTGAAACTCCTAAAAAATTATATTTTGGGTCTTGATATACAGAATCATCAGTTTAATTTTTGTGGGATATTCTGCCTTCAATACTATTTGGTGGTTTAGTAAATATTTCATTGGAAAATTAGAGTTGTTTCTTTATGGAATCTGTAAGTATTAAATTAGAAATAAGTAACAGAAAGATAGCAATAAAATAAAATTGCATGGGAATAACTCTAAGAAAATATAAATGAGTTCTCTATGTGTAAAAACTGCAAAACTCTAATGAAAGTAATCAATACAGACATTAAAATGGAATAATATTCCATGATCATAGATTTGAAGACAATATTATAAAACTGTGAGACTAATCATAGAAAATAATTATTAGACCTCATTCTTTAAAAAAATTTCTTCATATATTTTATTGTTAAAAATGGCAGGAAAAATTGAGAGCTCTAGGAAAACAAATCTATATGATAATTTCTACTTTATTTAGTGCTGAATGTGTTTATATATGTATTTGTGTGTGAGAGAGGAGAGAAGGAAAGGGGAACAAAGAAGGTAAAAAAAGGAAGAAAAAATATGTAAAGCAAGTTTGTTATAGATTTTTTCTTACAAAACAGATCTCAGTGAAACATTAGATCATAAAACAATGTACATTTATCCCAAAATATTACTGAGCAACAAATATTAATTAAACAGTTTAATATTTGAATAAATATATTATGCCAGAATACAAAATAGACTGATACAAAATAAAAATCAGTTTGTACAGATTTTAGCAAACTGTATTAAGGAAAAATTCTGATGGATTACAGAATTACTCTTCACCCCATTCTATCAATGAATCTCTTATCAGAAGTTTCCCAGTTATTGGTGCAAGATTTATGGGAACTAAAAGTGTTTTGCTTTTTAGATCAAATATAACCTTGTTGTGAACTTTGTCTCTCTAGATGACTTAAACAAAACAATAATGTCTTATAAGTTTAAAAGAATTTATAAGTCAGGGCCAGCGAGGTGGCACTAGAAGTAAGGTGTCTGCTTTGCAAGCGCTAGCCAAGGAAGGATTGCAGTTTGATCCCCCGGCGTCCCATATGGTCCCCCCAAGCCAGGGGCAATTTCTGAGCGCTTAGCCAGGAGTAACCCCTGAGCATCAAACAGGTGTGGCCCGAAAACAAAACAAAACAAAACAGAAAAAGAATTTATAAGTCTTGTGGCCATAAGCAGATGGTGATGATGATTCTTTTTACTAAAGAAATCATATCTGAGAGTATTGAAGTAAGATTTAGCAAGGTAGCCAGCATGTAACCAGAAAGCAGCCACTAAAAACGATTGAATTCTTCCTTTAGTAACAATAACTCCTGTTCTATTGAACTTTCTTTTCCATTTTCTGTTGAAACTAATATTCTTTCTTTTGCTGACAAATTCTCAAACACATATGATCATGAGCATTATCTCTCTTTCCTTATATTCCTGGCTCTCTCGGGTTTTCTCTTTCTTCATTTATCCTTCTCTGCCCTCTTCCTAATTCCTTCCTTCTTTCTATTTCACATAAACCTCTCAATCACACACACCCCAACACATGTTTGGAAGCCAGTTGCTTCAGTGGTTCATTTCAAAGCTATTTAGAAGCAACACTCATTTTTCACTTTTTTCCCTCTCTCTTATCAATCACCTTAAACTCTTTGAAGTGAAATAAGAAAGTTCACCAGAGTCATTTTTCTGGTTGCAGAAAATCCTATCATTGCATTTTCACACTAGGATTATCATGCTGCCAGCATTGTTCCTGGAGTAAAACGGGGGCTTTTATCATCCTTTTATCTTAGCTCACATGGCGAAGGAAGCACATAAAGCAATATGGAAGGACATCACAGCCATCAACAAATCTTTCCTGGTGTTGTCGATATATTCTGCATCAAGGCTCAAGATATTCTATAATAATGAAGAGCATCTATAATTAGGCTATAATTAGAAATTAATCACAAATCTACAAGAGAAATTTCTGAGTCCTGACAAAGGTTCTATTTAAATAATATGTATATGCATCATTAATTGTTGATCTCAAACTGGGTCACTGGAAATATATTCATCTGATCTCTGGTAATTTTTTATGTAGAACACTTTACAAAGAAATTTTAATTACATGTGTAAATGCTCCCTGTGAGGGTTAACTTTCAAAAATTGTGAGGTAAAAGACAAATTCTACTTAAAAAGTTAATATAGCTAATAATAATTATTAACTGAAAGTCTTCTTTGTGAATGACTCTTCCCAAAGGCATCTATCTTCACCTTGTCTTTTGAGATAATAAGAAGTCAAGAGAAGCTCATATTCAACTGAAAATATGAGTTGTAATCTACAGAACCCACAATATTAATAATGAGAAAAATAATAATCCTGACAGAATCATTTATATTCAATACATCTATATAAATAATCACTAGCTCTATATAATATATGTACCTTTGCATCTATACTGAGGCTTGACACATTGAAATCCAATGAACTTTTGGTGAGAAAAAGGTTAGGATTGCTATAGAATTACCTCTGGTATCATAGTCACAGCTATGATTTCATGTATGCTCACACCTCTATACTTTATATTATGTTTATATATATATATATATATATATATATATATATATATATATATATATGAGTAGAGGCTTTCTATCAAGTAGGAAAAAATGAAATGCATTCTGAGGTTCTTGTGAGAGAAATAATAATATGGTGTCCTTAGTTAAGCTCTAAGTGATGTTCCTTTCTTGCGTTAGCTTTAAATTCTTATCATGTTACAAAATATGTCAGTATCTTCTTTATTCCACTTATAAAGTAATTGATGAAGACGAGTTATCCATATAGTGCAAATCTTTTTATCCACATACAGCTTCTATCATATACTTTATAATGGGAAACCACTTGGACTAATTATGCCTTGGTTCTCAAACTGTTAAACAGAAGTATTTATAGATATTCTATACACTGTTCCCCCACTTAAAATTTTGCCTATGACTGTGATAAACCCTTGCTTCTTATGTTCTACAGTCCTATTCTTGTCCTACAGCCTCTATAAAATATTCTCAGAAGAAACCTTAGCTTCCCCTCACCTTAATATTCCAGAAAGCTAACGTTTTTATCTAGTTTTCTTTGAATAGGTCTTCCACTTATTTAGTTAAGTTGTCTCTAAAGTACTTGATTTTCTGATGCCTTTTTTAAATTGAATTTTTAATATCCCTTTCTTATCTCATTATTTTCTATATAAAAAGCCATGAATTTTTACATTAAATTAAAATGCAAGCAGACACAGAAGGGACCACTTATACTAGCAGCCCAGGGGGCAAAAGAAAGGGATATGGGATGCATGCTGGGAACAGGGGTGGAAGGAGGACAACATGTTGGTGGGAATGCCCCTGATTCAATGTCACTATGTACCTAAAATACTACTGTGAAAGATTTGTAATCCACTTTGGTCAAAATAAAAATTATTAATAAAAATGCACTTTTCTTTATCATGATCTACAGGAGGCAAAATAAAACTTTTAGTAATTCATAATAAAAAGTTGTAAATCAAGTATAGGCTACACTTAATATTTATACATTAACAAATCATGTTTACTCCTATACTTTTAAATCTAGTCTAGAACATTAGTTCTATGGAACATTAGAAAAAATCAGAGGGCTATAAAACACACATTCCTGAACATTATCTCCTTGTATGTTTTGATTTAGTAGAGCTAGAACAGAGCCCTGGTATGCGACATATTTTTTTGAGTTTCTGTACAGTATTCTGAAGGAGAGCCAAAGCTCAAGAACTTCTTATCTGGACCACTGCATCACAAAAGAAGATTAAATTTGAATTTTTTATTATTTCTTTTTTTTGGGGGGCACACCCGTTTGATGCTCAGGGGTTACTCCTGGCTAAGCGCTCAGAAATTGCACCTGGCTTGGGGGGACCATATGGGACGCCGGGGGATCGAACCACGGTCCTTCCTTGGCTAGCACTTGCAAGGCAGACACCTTACCTCTAGCACCACCTCGCCGACCCTGAATTCTTTATTATTTCTATCAATAAATATTGAACCCATTGACATGTTCATTGAATAAGTGTATATAATGCTTATTATATATCAGGTACATTCCTAAGTACCTGAGAGAAAGAAGCAAAGAAAACTTTGTTTTTGTGAAAATTTTACTCAAATTGAGGAACCCCCACAATAGAATATATGTGTGTGTGTTTGTGTATGTATGTGTGTGTATTCATTGAGGCAATTCTAAACATTATATTAAAAATATGCATGAAGGAGTGGGAGCAATAGTGCAGCAATAAGACGTTTGTCTTGTACTTGGCTGACCCAGGACAGACCTGGGTTAGATCCCCAGAATCTCATATGGTCCCCCAAAGCCAGGAGCAATGTCTGAGCTCATAGCAAGGAGTAACCCCTGAGTGTCACCAGGTGTGGTCCCAAAACAAAAACCAAACAAACAAACAAAAGGCATGGAATCTACAAGACATAATCAGTGTGAATATATTTAAATGTGATTGGAAAATGAGATTAACCTGGAGAGGGGTCAGGAATGTTCACGGATGAGTTTCAATACAGACTTTTAAATGGGAATAAGGATGCTCCAACTATTTTCTCTAGCTGTTGTAACTAGAAGACAAAACCTAAATTCTTTGATTAAAGAAGTAGGCATTTTTTTTATCTGAAATTGTGGGTCTCAAAGGATTATTCGTGCTTTTTCAGGCAGCTCACCAATGCTGATACAATGCTGATAAAAAAATAACTGTGTAAACATAAATAAAGTTTATAACTCAACTAAAGATCATGAGAGGTATTTAAACAGCAATTGCTTTTAGGTAGAGCTTCAGAACTTAGAAGCTTCAACATACCTTTGAATGAACATTGATAGAAAAGTTCACCAATAAACCCAGGGTAGTTTCCTCTTACCTCATGACATTTCTGGTGCCTTCACACATGTAAGCAACATCTTCTTTTTGAGTGTAGTTTCATGGCTTCCCCTTGGTGTATTTTGGAAGGGACTTGAGTAGAAGTAATAATGAATGTGATGCTTTAAAATTTCACTATAAACAATATTTTCAACTGTTTTGCGACTGTTGATTCTATGAAGTATCAAAAGGGCTTTCTAAAGTGTGCTTCCTCAAGTTAGTAAAGGTCGAGACCAGATATAAGCATGTAATTTAAGTCTGATGCTACTCAGGGCTTCTCTAAATTACTTTCAAAATGTAGGGGGTAAAAAGGGGGAAAAGGAGAGTCAGTAACAGAGGGAGTAGCACTCATGATGTTAAGTGTATCGGTCACATGCAGAAGTGCCTTCATTAGAGATGGTTTTAGCTGAAAAGATTTTGAATATTAGGTGTCTTGTATATGAACTCCAGGATGTGGTTGTGCAATGTCAGAGTTAACCTGCATAATAGCTTTGCTGTCTTTCTACAAAGTAGAGTGAATGGAGAGAAAGAGAAAAATCTATGTACATCCCATTTCTTATGCAGAAATTCCTATTATCTCACAGTGCCCAACTAACCTTTACCAATAAAGAAGGGAAATGGGTATTTTTCTTTACATCTAAAAAGAACACTTAAATAGTTCATCGCCCTTGCCTCTGACACTTAGTGAAGCATCTATCTTTTAGAAAACTTGCTTTTAAAATACTGTTAAAATAATAATTTCCCAGTGTGAATAACTCTCTTTACTATTTGATTAGCATGAATCAGTCCCAAAGAACTGTAAATTTCTGACAGATAAAACTGAGTTTCTCTATACAAATGAAATTATCCTCTCTGGAGACAGGTGTTCTGTCTTAAATATCTTTTCTACAAAATTAATCTATATAAGGATTAAGTTGTTATGACAGATATGCCCTAACACAAGAAATTTTTACACTTATTTTAATAGATTATAATAAAATATAACACAGTATACATTATAAAATATAAATTGAGAGGGATGATATATTCAAAATAGTGACAATGAGTAGTCGCCTTTACTTTAGAGTTTGAAGGTATTCTAATAAGTCAAAATAGAATTAATATTATATATAGTATACAGCAAGTCTTCAAAGAAACATTGGTTTATTCAATGTTTTCTTTTACTTAAGTGCCAATGATTCCAAAATGATTTATGATTGAATTTCAGACATACCATATACACCATCCTTCACCAGTACACATTTTCCATCACCAATGTTCCCAGTTTCCTTCCCATCCTCCTTATTGCCTGCTCGCTGAAGCAGATATTTTACTTCTCTCTCTCTTTTTATCTTTTCCTTTTTTTTTCTTTTGTGATATGATAGTTTCCACTACTTTTAATGAAGAGGTACCATGAATATCAGTTCAAGTCCTTTTGGCACTCATTTCTTGTCCAGAGTGATAAGTTCAAACTATCATTGTCATAGTGGACCCTCCACTACCCTAAACACACTCCCCACTCTTTGAGACAAGCTTTCTACCATGGACTGGTCCTCCTGGGGCTCAACTTTATTGTCTCTGGGTATTATTACCATACTATCTAATTTATATATATATATATATATATGTATATACATATATATATACTACAAATGAGTGTGATGAGTATGTCTATTTCTCTTCCTCTGACTCATTTCACTCAGATAATACTCTCTATATCCATGCATGTATAAGCAAATTTCAAGTATTCATTTTTTTTCTAATAGATATGTAGTATTCTATCATGTAGAAGTACCATAATTTCTTTAGCTTCATTGTCCTCATGCATTGGGGCTGTTTCCAGATTATGGCTATTGTAAATAGTGCTGTGATGAACAGAGGAATGCAGAATAAATTTTTTTCATTGTGTTTTTGTTCCCCTAGGGTTTATTTCTAGGAGTGGTATTTCTGGATCATAGGAAAGTTCAATTTATAGTTATTTTTTTAAGGAATATCAATATTGTTTTCCAAAACATCTGGACTAGTCAGCATTTCCACCATCAGTGATTAAGAATCCCTTTCTCCTGAGTCTATGCCAGTACTGGTTGTTCTTGCTCTTTGTGATATGTGCCACTGTCTGTGGTGTTAGGTGATATCTCATCATTGTTTTGATTTGTACCTTCCTTATGATTAGTTATGTGGGACATTTTTATGTGTCTTTTGAACATCTGTATTTCTTCTTGGAGGAAGTAATTTAATTTCTTTCCCTTATTTGTTGGATTTTATTTTTCTTGCCAAGTTTTCTCACTGCCTTGTATATTTTATATATTAACTCCAAATTTGATGAGTATTGGGTGGATGGTTTCTCCCAATTTGTGGGTAGTCTTTGTATCCTAGTCACTGTGTCATTTGAGGAACAAAAGATTCTCAGTTTAATGTATCTCATTTTTTAATCTTTGCTTCCACTTAACTGGACAGAGGTATTTCATCCTTAAAGATGGCTATAGCTTTAAAGGCATGGAGTATTCTGTCTATTTTTTCCTCTATGTACCCTATGGTTTTAGGTCTGATATACAGATCTTTAATTCACTTTTATTTGACCACTGTTCATGTTGTTTAAAAAGGAACGAGTTCACTTTTTTCATGTATTTGACCAGTTTTTCCATCACCACTTGCTGTCGAGTCTTTCCTTGCTCCACTTTGTATTTCTTGTCTCTTTATCAAAGTATAATAGATTGTATACCTGGGGAGTCAGTCTCAGAATACTCAATTCTATTCCATTAGTCTGTGGGTCTTTTTATTCCAATACCTCATGCTGTTTTAATGACTACTACTTTACAGTACAGTTTAAAGTTGGGGAGACTGATTTATTTCTCCCATCTTTTTTTTCCCCAAAAATTGTTTTAGGTATTCTTGGAGAAAATATTTTAGGTATCCTTGGACATTTATTGTTCCAAATAATTTTCAAAAATGTTTGATATACTTTTTGAAAAAATTTATGGATATTCTTATAGGACTTATATTAAATCTATACAATTCTTTGGGATCTATTGCCATTTTAATGATGTTAATCCTCCCAATTCATGAGAAAGGTATATGTCTCCATTTTCTTGTGTCCTCTTTTATTTCTTGAAGCAGTTTTATGTAGTTTTCTTTGTATAGGTCTTTCACTTAGTTGTCTCTAAAGTACTTGATTTTCTGATGCCTTTTTTAAACTGAATTGTTTTTTAATATCACATTCTTATCTCATTATTTTCTATATTAAAAGCCATGAATTTTTGCATATTAATATTGTAGCCTGCCATTTTACTATACAGATCTATTGTTTTTTTAAGCTCTTTTGTAGAGTCTTTAGAAAATTCCTAATATAGTGTCATGTCATCTGCAAACAGTGAGACCTTGAATTCTTCCTTTACTATCTGGATACACTTGATACCTTTTTCTTGCTTAATTGCTTGTACTTGTAGTACTACATTGAATAGAAGTGGCAAGGTCGGGGGGAAACTTTTCTTGTGCCAGTTCTAATGCTTTTTAATTTTTCCCCATTGAGTATGTTTTCCATGGGCTTGGTTAAGTGGCCTTGACTGTATTGAGGAAAGTTCTTTCAATTCCCATCTTGTTGAGAGTTTTTATCATGAATAGGTGCTGGATCTTGCATCTATTGATATTATATTGATATTAGTAACATAATATGTTATATTTATATTGATATTAGTAACATAATATGTTATATTTATTTATTTATTTGTATATGTTAAAACATACTTGCATCCTGGAAAGAATCCAACTTAGTAAAATGTTGATTATATTTGCTAGTATTTTGTTGAGAATCTTTGCATCTGTTTTATCCAGAATATTGGCCCATAATTCTCTCTCTTTTTATTGTTTAGTGATATTTCTGTCTGCTATAGTATTAGCGTGATGTTACCTTCACTGAAACTTTTGGAAGTGTTTCTATTTCTTCAACTTCCTAAAAAGCCTGAAAAGGATTGGCATTAGTTCCTCTTTAAAGGTTTGAAAGAATTCACTAATAAATTTTCCTGGGCCTGGCTTTTGTTCTGTAGAAGCTTTTGATTACCATTTCAATTTCCTTGATAATGACAGGTCTATTCAGGAATTCCAAATCATCTTGGTTCAAGTGTGGAAGGCTATAGGAGTTGTGAATTTATTTCTTCCAGTTTCTCTGATTACTCACTGAATTTCTGTAGTGTTTGTAGTAACATCCCTTTTTTCATTTCTGATTTGGTTTTTAATTTTCTGTGAGTCTTGCTAATGGTTTATCAATGTTGTTTATTTTTTTAAAGAACTAACTCTTGCTTTTATTGATCTTATAATTTTTTTTGTATTTAGTTCATTAGTTTCTGCTTTAAATTTTATAATTTCCTACCACCTGTCTAATTTTTGGCTTATTTTTTTGGTTATTTTCCAATTTCTTAAGCTGTGCCACTAAGTTACTTGTGTGCCACTAAGTTACTTCCTTCCTAATAAATTCTTGCAAAGCTATAAATTTTCCTCTTAATACCACTATTGATGTGTCCCACAAATTCTGATAATTTGTTTTCTTCATTATTATTTGATTTCAGGAATCTTTTGAGTTTTTCTTTGATTTTTGTCACTGATCCACTTATTCAATAGTGAGCTGTTTAATTTACAGGTGTTATTTTTCTATGTCTGTTTGTAATTGTATTTTTCGTGCATCAAGCTCTAAGAAATAGTTGATAATATTTCTGTGATTTTTTTTTTTTGGTTTTTCGGGCCACACCCGTTTGATGCTCAGGGGTTACTCCTGGCTAAGCACTCAGAAATTGCCCCTGGCTTGGGGGGACCATATGGGACGCCAGGGGATCGAACCGCGGTTGCAATCTTTCCTTGGCTAGTGCTTGCAAAGCAGACACCTTACCTCTAGCGCCACCTCTAGTGGTCTCTATTGGAGATGTCCTATGTGTATTAGAGAAATGTGTGAATTCAAATTTCTGGAAATGAACAGCCATATAAATACCACTCTCTTTTATTTTTTTCCTTCAAAGTCAGTATGTCTTTTAAAGTTTTAGCCTGATTGATATATTAAGAGTTGACTCTGCAGTATTGCAGTCTCCCAATACAATTTTGCTACTATTGATGTTTTGCTTAATGCTTATTAGCAGTTGTTTTAACTATTTTATTGTCCCTTCATTGGGTGCAAATACCTTTAAGATTGTGATTCCTTCCTGATATAGACATTCTTGATTATTAAATAATTCCCATATCTTTCTCTTATAATCTTTAAAGCCTAAAGTATGTGACATCTATATTAGTATAGCCACCTCAGCCTTCTCAAGCAAATTGTCTTCTTGAAGAATTTTCCTCTAGCCTTTGCTTCTGTTTTATCTCTGAATACTCAAATGTGTTTCTTGCAGGTGGCAAAATCTTGGATTCAATTCTCTAATCCATTTTGCCATTCTTTGTCTCTTAATTGGTGTATTTCGTCTGTTAGCACTGAAAGAACTTATTGTCATAGAATTTAGTGTCATCTTTTTGTAGAATTTTGATGTGTTTGTGGGGTCTGTATTGCTTTAAAATAGACCCTTCAGTTCTTTTGAGGTTGACTGAGACTGAAAAGCTCCCAAGCTGTTATTTATCCATAAAGCAGTGTCCTTCCTTCAAACCATATCGAAAGTCTCACTGGGTTAAGTAACCATGGTGAGAAACTTATTTCATTACTATTTTTTTTTACTTTACAAAAACATATCTATAACTACATGCTTGAGAGCAGTTACAAAAACAGGTTCCATGGAAAGGTTAAGGAATCAGGTTAAGCCAGATTCTTTGTGCTGAGCTAAATTTATTTGCAGTTTTCTGTTGGTTCGGGGCTATGCAAACTTTTGTGGCTTGAATCAGGCAGGCGGTGGAAAATTTATTCAGAGTTCCTTTGATATGTGGGGTGCTCGGTCTCCCACATCTCCCCCTGTTTAGTATACAATATGGAAGGGACAGATGTGCCTCAGTGGACTGGCCACACTGGGTGAAGAGGTGTGGGGCTTCCAGTCACCGCATCTGCTACCCTTGATTCAGTCATTTCCAAAGCTTGGCAAGGCGGGAGCGCACAGATTGATGTCTATGTGCCAGCTCCTCGATAACTTCAAACTTAAGTGGTGGAGAGTTGGCAGGAGGGGAGATGTCAGGTGTCAGCTGGTCTTCTGAGGTGCATAGTTGTTGGTACAGAACCTTTGAGTCCTTTCTGGTTGCTTCATCCACTTGATTCTTTACGAAGGTGGTGAGTTTGCGAAAAGCCCAAGGACCAAAGGAAACTAGCAACATAAAGCCAATGAAGGGCCCCAAAAAGGCTGGGAGCACTGTTGTTATCCATGGAGTGGTAGAAAACCAATTTTTGTACCAGCTCTCACTCTGCTCTATATCTTTTTGTCTATTTACTAAATTATCCTCTATGTGTTAAATGCTATCTCTAGCTAAGCCGAATTTATTTTAAAAAGCAACATTTTACTCTAAGGATGACACAAATTCCCCCCTCCCTCAAAAAAATGTTAATTTTGAACCACGGCGGTTATTCTGCATTCTTTGCTAGGAAATCAACAGTAGTGTAAACTTCTTTAAGTTTGTAAACATTTGTAGCAACAGTTATAAGGCATTAGCAGATTCTAGAGTATGAACCAATGAATAAATATTTGTGCTTACACCAATAACACCTAGGCCTTTTAATAAGGCTAGGGTGATGGCAGTGTTTGATTTTTGTACTGCAGCGGGGGAGAGACACAAGATTATATTTAAGAGGTAATAAGGCAATTTTTGATCTAACAGTCAATTTAGACATTAAAACAACCAAAACACAGTGGTACTAGGACTAAAGAAACAAATGTAAAACAATGGGGGAGATAAACTAGTGAAACAGGCAAAAAACGTTAAATTGGGGGCAATCATGAACTGAAAGGAGAAATCAACGACAAGAATTTGATTACAATTTTAGGGGGAATCATATTGGGTACCAAAAGGCAAAGTTCAAGTTCCACCACCTGTTCCAAGGTGATGCCGAAGTGAGGCTTGGGGCCGGATTGCAGAGCGAGGGGGTCAGAGACAGGCAGGGGGTCGCCAAAACTGTGTCCACATTTTATGCTGCCTGACTTTAAATAATAAACTTAAAGACATTTAAAAAAAATACAACGAACCAGTACCCTGTACCCAGGCGAGGGGACACCCAGATAAACCCACACCTCGTCTCCTGAAAGAAAAGACAGCCAACTCCCCTGTGGACTCATGCTGCGAGGCCCTCCCTACTAACTCTCCCTAACGCGGACTGTTCCTTGAAACTGGGCCTAGGTCCAAAAGTATCCCCAATGCAAGAACTCTTCCAAGACCTCCCTGCCGCAAATTTTAATAATCTGAAGAAGGTCAGGGGATGTGTTAGGAAGATGCCTGGGAACCCACACACCACAAGAAAAACCCAAAAGACAATGGGAAAAACTGTACTTCCAACATAGGCATAAAACCTGTAATACACCACCTCTTACCTGCTCTCCCCCAAATGTAAGGTAGTCCTCTGCACCACTTTGGTTCCTTAAAAACTTTGCTAACTTATTTTATTTTTATTTATTTTTTTTGTTTTGTTTTGTTTTTTGTTTTGTTTTGTTTTGTTTTTAATTTATTTCTTTATCTTTTTTAAATGATTGTCCTACATATATATTGATGAGCACATACTTTTTTAATTCCCTTTTTTTTTTCCCCCCTCGTTTTTGGGTATGTGACCTGTTTCTGTTATCCCATCAATCCACCCACAAATATACAGACATTATAATGTAGCACCACTTCCCCCTGCAAAGGCACACTAAGTAAAAGGGAAATCTTACATAAAAAAAAAATAATAACTAACAAGTTTAAGAAAAATCATTTAAGTTCAGTTTAAAAGTTTTTAAACAATTGGTGATTGTTAATTATAAAATTTTTTTTGAATGCTGAAGTCTTACAGAAGTCAGGAGGCATTCCCGTGGCATTCAAAAATAACCATTTTACCTCCTGCCAAGCTGTTTTCTTACAGACTTCCTGCAGCTTCCCGCAGTCCTGTCCTCATTCACTTTAAAACAGCCTGTCACCCCTCCTACTAGCCCACCATTCCTGCCGGACCTGTTTCTGACTGACTCTGCCTAAGGGGAATGCTGGATGATACTCTGCCTGGCAGCCCTTCTATAAACCTTCAGCATGCCCACTGCTACCAACAACCCTGCTGACCTCCACTGGGGAGCTGAGACTCATCAAGGCATACCTTTGACACAGGTTATGGGCGTGGGACCTTGCTTACTCGGACCATATATGCGCCCCTCCTGTCCAACTATTAAACATTTGCAATTAAACCATTGTGGTTAATAACACTTCCATCTTCATTGAAGCCCCCAGCTCCACTGGACATTCTCCCCATATTGTTACTAAAATGTTTCTTGCTTATCATGACTATTAGCTTTGTTAATGCCTAGATTAACCATCAAACCTGTTGGTCCAGTTTCCACCTCGAACCTCATCCTGCAGATGGTCAACGCCTCCACCATCACTGACCCTGCCTATCTGCTATTCATCTCAACAGCCCTTCATTACTATTTTTAATATATGCTCCACTGGTCTTTGAGTCTGGAGGGTTGCTTGTGATAAATATGCTGTAAATATTAAAGATATTTAATTTCCATTTTTGATCTTACTGTCTTTTAATATTCCATATCTATCTTTGGTGCTCATCATTGTTACTAGGATGTGCTTTTGGGTGCTTTGATTTGGGTTCTTTTGGCTGGAACTCTTCAGGCATCCAGAAAGAGGTTGCATGCATTCTTCAGTTCTGGAACTTCTCAGCAATGATGTCTGTGACTGTTACTTCTTCATAGGGGTTTTCTTCCTGCCTATCTGAGCCCCAATTACTGTTATGTTGAATTTATCTCATAGATATTGTTGTCCGTTCACTTATTTTGAGGATATTTTTCATCTTAGGTGCATTTATTTTAAAGCTCTTTTCCAACTTCTTCGCTTGGATTGAGGTGTTATGCAGTTCATCTTAGAGCTCACTGATTCTGCTCTCAACAGTTGTTATTCTGCTGGTGAAGACTTTCAGTGATTTTTGTTTTCATTTTGCCTACTGAGTTTTTTTCTTGCTATTTCTGTTTGAAATTTTCTCATTTTTACTCTCTTATTGTCTTGAGTCTTATGGCTGTTTGTTCTATTTGTTCCATTTTTTTCCTTTTTTGAGTTCTTTGAAGATACTCTACATTTACTTCCTAAAGTCGTTATCAGAGAAGATATATAGATGTATATAAATGGTTAGGACTAGTTAGGTGTTCAGAACTACCATTTTTATTCACTGAGATTGGTAGTATTCTGTGTTGTCTCACTATTGTGACTTTGCTGCATGCTGATGCATTTAATGTGTTGTCCAAGGGCTCAATGACTAGAAGGAAAATGCAGCTGAGGAACAGAGAGGAGCAGCTGTGCTCTTCTTATGGTGCATTGGTTCCACATCTTCTATTTTGTGTGCTGTGCTACTCTTAGAAATCCCCTCTTGCAGCACCTTGGCTTGCCTATTCATTAAAAGAGAGCCAGGTCCCAAAATTGCTTTGACTAATGTTTATAAAAAATTTATAAGAAAACTTCCAGGCTAAATTTGAATTAAACTAGTGACATTTGAAGAGCTGGTTTTATTTTATCATTCATCTTTAGTTGTTTTAAAACCTATTGACAATATATATATGAAAAATGCATATATGTATGTAATATATACCTGTATGTATATGTATCAACACATTATATCAATATATACATATGCACATTTATATATGAATGACTTATACTTATACTTATCTTACATTTAGCATAAATTTAGCTTACATTTAGCTTAAATTAGTTACATTTATTATGATTAGATAGTAGCAAATTTTTTTATAATCTATCATTCATTAATGTATATATATTTTTGTGTGTGTTTATTTATTTTAACAAAGTAACACTTCTTTTGACAATTGGCAGCAATATATGACAGTTCCAAGACAATAAAGTGTAAAATTCATTCTGAATTTTGGACCAGTTAGCATGCTTTATCATCCTCTCCATCTGCAATATCTACTATAGTACTTTCATAATTTTGAGGGAGGCCATTTCCTTATAACCTCAAAAAAAAAAAAAAACAAAAAACAAAAAACCCTTCATGTCCTCACCCACATACAAGTGAAAAAAGGGCACATTTGACACATATCTAATCAAACTAGTGGTCTAGGTGAATTCAGATCTCAATAATGGCTGTTGCAATGCTCAGTAAACAGATCAGTGTATTTGAAGTTGTTCTCACTAGGCACTAAAGTAGGAGTTTAGTTATTAATAGCATGTATGATGCCTTTAGGTTCCAATTACAAACTAAATGGTGCACTTGGTCTTGATAGTATATAGCAATGTGGGAGCCATGCCACCAGAATGCAATGGAAAGTACACTATATCTTTACTATAGTAAGGATCACATATTATTGCCTAATAGATAGACCCAAGAATGCACGGATGATTTCTGCAATGGAGAGATGTTCATGATAGGCTTTCTTAGCAGAAATGGCAATGGCATATGTGGCTAGAGGGAATTGGATTCGAATACAGGGAATCAGGTTCATCATAAATTTTGTCATTTTAACATTTAGGATTCCACTAAACTTGAGAGAAGCAGAAAGGGAGAACATAATCTGGCTAATAAAGTTATTAAATTTAGAGTAGATTGCATGTAATTATCTAGGTTTCTAGAACAAATGAGGTCTTGGATGATCTCATTGTTTATCATTAAGGGATAAATAGAGTGCTCCAGAGTTATGGTGGAGTTAGAGAGCTCCACCACATCTGTAGAAATCTGAGAGGGACTGATAGATGGATAACTCCATTTAAATTTACCATAACCAAAAAACAGAGGTGAACCCAAAGCATTTATATTACCTAAACTATGAAAACCAACACTGAAAACCTGTATATTGGTCAGTCAGCTTATAAACTTTTTCCAAGAGGTCACTCATATTATTTCTTTGTTTGTTTGTTTTTAGGGAACACACCTGGTGATGCTCAGGGGTCACTACTGGCTATGTGCTCAGAAATCCGTCCTGGCTTGGGGGACCATATGGGACGCTGGGGGATTGAACCAAGATTAGCACGCACATGTGCTTTGGCGCCAGTCACTGTTATTCTTGACAAAGATTATATTGCTCAAGTTCATAAATATTAACAGACAATTCCCAGCTTGTCATGATGTACTCAGGGTAAAGTTTTATTTAGGTCAAATTTCATCAATGACTGGCTTCCAGGTTTAAAAATATGGGTGCATGTTTACTAGCACCATTTTCATTAAAGAATGTAGTATCTTCTCCTGATGATTTTGTTACTGGTCATCTTGCATGGGATGCCACTTTACTATCAGTAGATCCCCATAGCAAGCATTTCAAATTGAATTTTAGCCTAGTTCAGATAGATATTGATGCACTCACACAGGACTAGGACTTATAAAGCTTTGCAAGATGTGAGGCAGTTAGGGGATGACAACAGAGATCTCCTACTAAAAGACTACTAGGGAGTCCAGAGGCAAAGAACTCTCATTAAATATTCTTTCAATTACCGCTATCCTATCATTCCTAATAAACAATTCACTTTCATTGATAAATCTATAGATAAAAGGACTTTCCTAGAGAGCCTTTATATGCTAGGACATTAATTTCTTATCCTCAGTAATGTAAACTAAAATTGCCTAAGTACAGCGTATGTGCACCAAATAAGAAAGATTAATACAAGCATTTGTGAGAAAAATTACAACTTTGAGCTTATATCTTTAATTTAATCTTAGTTACTATTCGGCAATTGATTTCATCACCATTTCTTATTTTTATAAACCTACTTGCCAATTCTGTCTTTTGCACAAATAGTTTCTGCCATTTCTATTTTATTTTTTGTTAGTTATATCAAATGTGTAAAACTCTTTAATGCACATTTCTTCCCATATTATTTTGCTTGTGGTTATAAGCACTTGTTTTATTTTAACGATTTGCCTCTCAGTAAGTTTGTTTGAATTTATGTCAGCACCATCTCTTTCTCAATTAAACTAACTCACCCCAAGGTTTCCAAGACCGTGAGATCAAATTTATTGATGACTTCAATTTTTAAAAGCTAATCTTCTTTTAGTATGTGAAAAACTTCAGCTCAGTAGCAAGGTCTTATTACAAAGAGAAAACATAAAGTAATCATTATAATGTCTGTTATTGTGATAGGTTATTACTATCCACTGAATTTACTTAGAATTCTGGAATATGTATTCTGCCTTATATAAGCAACTTTCTAGGGGACACCAAAATACAAAGAAATACAGTGAAGTGGTACAAGAAATTAAAAATACAAATGTCCCTTTGAATGTTCAATGATAAAATCTAAACTTAATGAATAAGTATACATATGAAAAATTACCTTGAAAGTATAGGTCATTTCCAGGATAGAAAGGCTATGGTAGTTTTGACACATATAAGACATAGATAAGTTAAAGCTAATGAAATTGTTTAACTACAAATGTTCATGAAAGTAAATGCTCAAAACAGGGAGAAGGAAATGTGTGCCTCAATGAATAGGTGTCACGTTTAATAGACAACATCTTGAGATGTTGCTTCCAAATCTGCAAATAACAAAATTCTACAAAAAC
Organism: Suncus etruscus; assembly: GCF_024139225.1. Taxonomy (NCBI): domain Eukaryota; kingdom Metazoa; phylum Chordata; class Mammalia; order Eulipotyphla; family Soricidae; genus Suncus; species Suncus etruscus. Next base: position 34,098,107 of record NC_064848.1, read on the forward strand.
TCTAATTTTTACATAAAGATTAAAATGACAAGCCTCATAATACTGTCTTATTTTCTTAATGAGATCTTGTATTCAATGTACTGAGTATGTACTGAGTATTAGGTATAGATTCACTTTATAAGTCTTTAAGTCAACTTCTGAGAACTTCTGACAACTGCTATGGTTTTTAACATTATAATATACATGTTTCAATGATTTTCTTAACATATATTAAAAATAACTAAGTTCCTGTAGTTGGGGTGGTAGAATTGGGCCATCTGGACTTTGTTATGATTGAACTGGAGTTGACTGCATGCAAGCCAAACACTTTATCATTTGTGTTACCTCTCTGACTCACTGATTTATTTTTACTAAACATCATTATGTTTGGTATAAATCTATAGTTGCTTTAATAATTAAAATGTTATTTAAAATTGATTATTAAATTAAACATAATTAATTAAATCAATATAAAATTACTTGACTTTCTTGATGGCTATTTCCATATTTCCAGGGTGATGGAATAAAAATATTTTTATCATAAAAAGATTTAAAAAAACTTCTTTGATACCTTACATACATTTTTCAGGCCAGGTCAGAATTATCTGGCTATTTGTTAAAAGTATAAAATGTGAACCTCATTCTAGACCTACTTAAACAGAACTCTTCAGATAATTTAGGATAATTTCTAAAATAGCTATTTTCCTTGTCTTTACGCTATGCTTCTTCCCATTGGCATTTCCAAATTTCAATAAATGGAACGTGTACTTCTCTGTATGTATTCTTCATTCAGTATTTTTGCTTTTTGTGAGCTGAAATAGTATATCTAATTTAAATATAGAGAAATATGATCCCAATCTGGGTGATTTATACACACTGTCCTAAACATGGATTTTATTTCCTACTATTAATCAGCACAGCATAAGTGTTAACCTGTTACATTTGAGAGAACAGGTTAAAGTGACCCAATTCTGTTCTCCTACTCACTGAGAAGCCACACATGTTTAAGGCAGAAGTATTTAGTCTGAAAGTGCTGAAGAGCAATATTAGTTTTACCATGAATAGGTCTATTCCTACAACATAAAAAAGCATCTTAACTATAATTGAATTAATGGTCTCCTCTTATATCTACTTTTTTATGGCATTTTTTGCTCATAGTAATTAGTGACTTTGTGGTAATTTATGGATCTATATCTGTGGTCAGAATTTATTATCAATTAATAAAATTTATCAGGTTTTTGATAAACGCTGGGAAAATCATTAATATGCATGTAGAGATTATTAAACAATATTGATATATTTTACAATCAAATATTTTAGTCTAAATCACTTACAGTCTTACTGTGAGCCACGAGAAATAAATGAGGGAATTACATCAAGTAAAATCTGCTCTAGAGAGACTGGCAGCAAATCTTTCTGGTACCACCAGAACCATGTTGACAAGAAATGTGCTTTTCTTGCAAATATAAGTATTATATTGAGTTGATTTTGGGGGGTGTTTACCAATAATAATAAATAATTTAGTATTTTCAGTCCCACATGGAGTATTTTCCTTCCTAAATTTTCAGGGATCAGGAGACAGTGGAGTGCTTCTGTTCTCTAAGAGGTAGACAGACTATCAAAAAATGCTCACCCTAGATCCAGTTTAGGTCACTTAAAGCAATAGGTCTTTATACTGACTTCCTAACTCCTAAGCAAGACTTCTTTATTGGTTGATGAATTCCAGGGACTGGAAAATTTGAGAAATCCATCTGGGCTACATCTGTGATAAAGACATTCAAAATGTAGATTAAGATAGAAAAAGACTTTGAGAAAATTAGGGAACCAGAAGAATGAGAACTAACAAGGACTCTGCCTATAAACAAAACATCTTTGGAAACTGAGGTCCAGATATGTAATAGTTGCCAATGTCACCAAGCGGATTATTAAAAGAGAGTATAATCACAGTCAGGCATAAAGGCACATTTATGGTATTCTTATCACATAAATGATTTGGATTGACTCCTAAAGTAGGAACAGGGGAGCTAGAGAAATAAAGCTAGAAAGATATAAGGGGTTAGGATTTTACAATTGTTTTCTCCTGAGAAAACCTTGAAATTCCTTCTCAATTTGATAGGTAATATATACCTCCAGAAATAGCATGAGTTTGCTTGTTTGTGTTTTTGTCTGTCTTTGTTTTGTTATTTTTTCCATTCTCAACCATATATGGTTCAGCTGAAAGCGTTGAGACTTTTTCTATGACTGTGGAACTATTTTCTAATTGCTCTTCTGCATTCCTTTTCTATTTATCACATAGTTACACTGTGTAATTTTCATCTCACTGAACTCTTTATCAATATTCAGCCCTTTCCACCTATTATTTTCTTTGTTTGACTGCACTATTCCTTTGTTTCTAATGGTCTGTTGACAATCATTTGATTTCTGTATTTCTCATCACATACCATTCCTGTCCAAGTTCCTGGTGGAGTATGACTGGGGATTTGGAAAACAGAAAAGTCATAATTAAGAACCCACTAGGTTTTACATTAAAACTGGAATTTTCTTTAGGATTTATATACTGTGCATTAATAAAGAGTTCATTCTTCCTGTTTGTTTCAATATGATCCACAATCTGAAAACCTTTGTCAGACTAAGAGATATAGATTGTTAAACCAAAATCCAGTTTTTACTTGGCACAGGCTATCTTAACTTTATTTCTTTTAAAGAATAAAAGGCAAAAATGGAAAAATAAAATGTGCAAAAGGAATTTAAAACTTCTCCTTCTATGGGATTTAATGCTCCAAATTCTGTTTCAAAATGTTACAGTCTTCAGTATATTTCAGGAAATCCCAGACCTATTAAATTTAGCTTTTCCGACCTCAAATGATTCCCATTAGGGCTTTCTGGCCCAATTGAGTAGATGAAACTAACCCAAGAATGGAATAAAGTCAGTAAAACTCTGCATTTATACTTCACCCACCAAAACTAAACTATTAAACTTTTTCCAAAATGACAGATCTTTGTGGGGGATAAGATTCAGTCACTATGTTATCTTTCATAAAGGTCACCAAAACCCCAGTGGGTAGTGTTGCCCAATGAATGAGTCAAGATTCATATTCAGAATATTGAATGTGGAGTCATTCTGGTTATATATCCTTAAGAGAGCTCAAATATCATTGAGAATAATTTAAAGAATGGTAAGAAGAAATGCCTAAGGAGAATATAAAAGGGAGTGAATAATAATAATAATAATAATAATAATAATAATAATAATAATAATAATAATAATAATAATAAACCAAACAGAAAATTGGGCTGGTGTGATAGCATAGCGATGGGGCATTTGCCTTGCATGTGGCCAACTTGGATCGAACCTGGGTTTGATCCCCGGCATCCCATATGGTCTCCCAGCATGCCAGGAGCGATTTCTGAGAGAAGAACTAGGAGTAATCCCTGAGGGCCACTGGGTGTGGTCCAAAAACCAAAAAACCAAATCAAAAAACAAAACAAAAACCAAAAACCCCAGCAAATCAATATTCTTACCTAAATCTTAAAGATACGGGTACATAAAACATGATGAGGGTGGAGACCACAATTTGCCATCTGATAAAACATCTAATATCTGTAAGATAAAGCTCCATGTTCTTGAGTTCTTTGAGAGAAATAAGAGGAACTCAGATAAAGCATTAAAGTATTTCAAAGGAAGAGTTATCAAACTAGAAGGATCAGAGAGGCAATAATATATACTAAAATGGCTTCTTCAAGAATGAGTAAATTGGGGCGTGCTTTATATTACAGATAAGAGCAAATGTATAGAGGGACTTTTGATCATAAAGATACATTAGTGGTTTCAGTTCAGGCAAGATTTTTCAGGTATAATAGATAAAACTCAAATCTCAGTGGTTTAGTAAAATTAAAGTTTTATTATTGCTTCTAAAAAGTTCAAAATGGACATTCCTGCTTAGTAAGTGATTATTTGACAGGTAGAGGTTAAACTGTTATCTTTAGCCTTATCAACTTCACACCCCTGGGATCATTGTGTTCATCTTTGTTAGGCTGGCAAATGAATAAGAGAAAAGGATAAAGAGATAATTAAGGAGTAAGGTTGTAGTCTGACCATGTGACTGATACCAGTTCTAAACCTCACAACACATGATTTTCTAAGCACTTCTGAACACAGACCTAGGAATAGACTCGGCACCAAAGGCTGTGACCCAATAGTACTTTCTTCCCAATAAAGTGTGTGTGTGTTTAGGGAGGGGGGCATGAAGTGACATGCTATGGAAAGAATTTTGGAAGTACTTATACTTAAACACTAGTAATGTATTACATTTTATTTCATATAACAGTCATGGCCAAAATTAATATAGGGAAAGCTGGAAATTCAGTCTAGTGAGAAGAAGAAAATGATGGTCTGAATGATCAAATAAAATAGTTTGGCAGTAAAATAACTAGATTTGGCAGTGCAATCTAAATGAGGAAATACTTCACTTTGATTGAAAGAAAGGATGGGATAAACTATTTGAAATAAAACAAAAAATAGTTTGAGAACATTTTGATTTCAGTGATTATGTCTATATTCCTTCATTCAGAAAAAATACTGAGCCACTACCATATATCGAAAACTAATTAGATGTTGAAGATTCAATAAGGAATTGTCAAAAAGAGGCAATTTTTACGAGTAAATACTGTGAGCACTACAATGGAGGTGAGTGCAAAATGCCAGCTAAATAAAAAGGAGATACAGTTACTTTGTTGGGGAAGCTGGTATAAGAACTGAATTAGAATGAGAATATTTTTATGTGAGGATAATTGGCACTAGTGATGCTAAAAGAAAAGTTCAGGAGGAAATATCTTTGGCATATGCACAGATACATGGAAAAACATGCTGCAGTCACCATTACTGAAATAAGCAACAATTTTTACAGAATTATATTTTATTAGAAACAGAATTAACAATGCAAGTCTGAAAAATATAAATTCATACCAAAAGAGAGTAAGTAGGAAGAAATAAAATTATACATTTACAGTATATATATATATATATATATATATATATATATATATATATTGGCTTGAGAGAGTACTTGGTAGTGTTATGCCCACTTAGCAGTAGGCTAAGGAGATAAAATATATATTAAATTCACAGCTTATGATGGTTTTAGGGGTAGAACTGTGATTATTTTTTAATTTTTTCCCCTCTAGTGGTTTTCCAAGGACATGTTTGGAACTGCTGTTGAACTCAGGCTCAAAGACTGATAGACAAGTGTATGTATCCTACTCCTGGCTAGTTAGTTGTATGGTCTTTGGAGGTTTTCTCTTTTTTTTCAAAATGTTAGTTTTCGGGGCCGGAGAGATAGCACAGCGGTAGTGTGTTTGCCTTGCAAGCGCTGACCCAGGACCAATGGTGGTTCGAATCCAGGCATCCCATATGGTCTACCTTGCCTGCCAGGAGTGATTTCTGAGCAGAGAGCCAGGAGTAACCCCTGAGCGTCGCCGAGTGTGGCCCCCAAAATAACCAAACAAAAAAATGTTAGTTTTCCTTGTCGATTGAAAATGGCCTTTAATGTACCTGTTCATTGCTCATGATTTAGTGATAAACTTATTAATTAATCATCTCATGCATACAAGAACTTACAGACTGAGTTGGGCTCCCCTAAACTTTTCTCCCTGGTGACCTAATTTGAACTGTATGTGACTGTATTTAACTGTAAATTGAGGGTTATTTTTGACAATTATCACATATCTGGTGATTTGTACTGGTTTGGGATTGGTAATAGATATTACTAAAGATTGCGGGATTAAATTTACAACAACATGTATTTAGAGGGTAACATTGAGTTCATTTATGTAGCAACAATCTCAAGAATTCTGAAAACAAGATTAGCAAGCATCAATGCTGGTATTTTATGAATTTATGTTTTATGTAGGACCACAAGTTATGTTATCTCATTAACCAATTTAGTATCCTGTGAACTGACTATCCAAGAGCATGAATGGGTTAGATTAAATAAATTTAGAGGAGGTGGGACGGGGGAACAAAAAGAAAAAATATTAAATTTAGACTTTACTATGGAAATAAACAATCATGAATTTTATATACATATATAACGTAATATGTTTACCAAATTTTCTAACATAATAAACATTAAATAATGTACCTGATAAAAAGAATACATATGCATAGAGTAACATCAATATAGTATCTCTCGTTATTGTCAGATGAGAAAATGCCTAGTAATTGCTAAGACCTGTATTCTGCTTTTGCTTTTATGTGATAAACAGAGGGACTACCGGTGGTTTACTCATAACAGTGCAAAAATTAAAAACTCTTTTTTATTGATATTATGATATGATTCTTCGACCTCATTCTTATCTTCATATTAAATCCCACCTAGTGTACTGTTCCTTAATACCCAGCTTACCTCACCTCCACTGCACATGACTATCACAGGATACTGTATGCAAATTTTCTGAATCTGTAACTATTTTATTAGAATTATTTTACATACAGGTAAGTAGTCAACTTCAATGATAAAATTCTGATGAAATATTGCCTCATATAACAATCCTGTCAGAAGTAATTTCTGAGCTGATTGATTTATAAGTTAAAGAAATAAATTCAGTGTCAGAGAGTCTCTGTAACTTTCCTTCACTAATATTATAAGGATTCCAAATGTCATTTCAAGCATTCTGCTTTTATAAAACAACATCTAAGGAAAGAGAAAAGGGCTTTCCTCTTCCCCACTCAGAATATTTTCCTTTAACATTTCATTCATAAGAATTCACCGAACACTAAACTTGTTTGTACTAGCCCCTGAGCACTACCAGATATGACCCCCACCCTACTTTGCATACAAAGAAAGTCACCTCATAAAAACCTACAAAAATAGAAGAGTCTAAAGGGAAATGTGATTACTGCTATCATGCTTTATCTCTCAGAAATAGAAAAGGGCCCATAGTGACTATATTCTTGTGGAATGTATTTTAATTAATTTTGAGAGGTTTAATCATAAGTTTTATAAAATGAACACATGTCAATGATTTTACTTTGTTAATTCAGGAGAGAAGATGAGAAGAATTTGTAAGCAGTTTGATAGAATTTAAGAATCAAGTAACATAAAATCATCATGATTGCTAAAATGAGTTAATCTAATCAATGCAAAACTAAATCATTCTAAGGTAGAATCTCCCTTGGATATACTTTATTTGAAAACTTAATAATAGGCAAAAAACATTTGTTTTACCACCACACGCCAACTTAATTCTGAAGAGTTGTAAAATGTTATAAAGACAATGAAAGGCACAAGTAACATAAAGTAAGATAACTTGGAAGAATGAAATGTAAATAATGCACATTTTATAATCTAGTCTTTTGGTTCATTTAAAAATACTTCACTTTCTCAGACTTCACCCTAGGCTTCATCCTATGACCTAGAGAAAAAAATGTAATGGTTATTGGATATGCAATCAGCAGTGTCTGCCATAATTATATTGTTAAGAATAAGAAAAGAAAGAATATATTCTATTGTGTAGTAAAACTTCCATACCTCTTTACAGGGATAACTTTGTAGATGAATGGTAAAACAGGCAGTATTGATTGAGGCAGAGAAAGTCTGGTAATTTGCCCTAGTCTAAGTCTGAGCCTGCTCTGATGGGATAGCAACTTGGTATCTTTATGACTGAGGAGTTGCTAGAATTGCATATTAGAAATTGTAGCCAGAGGCACTTCTGTCATGGAAGACAGACCATGAATGATTCTTTTTTGGAAACTGCAAAATTTAATTTTCTTAATGTACATGACCATTCTATGCTCCCCTTCCGCCCCTTTCCTTGGTTCTTTCTGCATTTAGCATAAATTTAATTCCTAGGGAATTATACCAGGGATCACATACTATTCATTTCAGTCTGTTGACAGGCAATTTTTCTGTAGTATCCTGCTGGGGATTTAATAGTGAGAGGGGGTGGTGTGAAAATGTGATATCTGGTATTACTTTAGGTCCCCAATCTGGTATTTATGAGATGCTTTAATTCTATGACTTGTGTAATTTAGTATAGTTTATTTTTGTACCTTAATTAGTTTCAAGATTATAAACCAGATTTTTTATTAAGTTCTAAGTAACATATATGATTGCCTATAATGTTAATGGCTCAGCAAACCTGTCAAGTTTGAAAACTAGTCAAGATTTTGCTAAATACTACATTTTATGCACACACATTTTAAACATAGACTTCTTATTGTGAGTTTATGTGTATTTAAAAAGGATTTATCACAATTTAAGAATATTATTAAAAAATCACATTGTTACAATATATCTACATAATGCCTATTCAAACATTTTAATTTCCAAGGAAAAGTCAAATTTGTCCTTTGAAAACACTTATTTCATGTCCCTTTAGGCCTAAAAAAAATTGCACAAACGAGGGCCAGAGTGAAAGAGTAGTGGTTTGCCTTGCATGCAGCTGCCCATAATAGACCTCAGTTTGATCCCCGGCTTGGTCCCCAAAGCAAGGAGCGATTTCTGAGTGCAGAGCCAGGAGTAACCCCTGAGTGTCACTGGGTGTGGCCCAAAAAATAAAGAAAACTAAAAGATTCTCACAACCCAAAAGTGATAATCTACATTTTACAGAAAGGAATGTAATTTTATAATTGCTGCAGATTATTAACTTTCCTTCAAAAGGACCTATATGAATTTTTATTATCTTATCCAGTGAATGTAATCCACAATAGCAAGTCATTTAAAAAATATGCTGGCTGCTCTCTGCTGTGTGGCTTGAAAAGTGGCAGACATCTCAGGCCTCCTCTCTACTGATCTGTGGCATGGGATTTAGTTCCTCTCAGCCATTGTTCCCCAGAGCTCATCTTCTTCAGAGGTGAGCCTCTTATCCACAAGCAGTGGAGCTAAAATAGTGTGGCTGCTCTGATCTGCTTCGTGGTCATGCACATCAATTATCCAATGAACACCACCACAACACTTAGAAAAAATTCACAATAGAAGTGTGCCAATGGGAAACAATGCAGGCCAACACCAGACATTGAGAATGTAGATGGCAACACTCATGACCTGAAAACTGCCAACCACCTAGTTAGTCTCTTATATATGGATTTTAGAGAGGGAATATGGAGGATGTTCATAGAACTCAAAGAAAGCATAAATTGAGTTGAACTAAACACAAATAAGAGTTAAGAGGATATGAAGACAGAAATCAAAAAATCCTAAATTGAAATAACAGGTCTGATAAACTCAGTACACAAATTGAAAACTTCAATGGAAAGCCTCTCCAAAAGGATAAAAGCACCTGAGGATAAAATTAGTGAGCTGGAAGATGAGATGCAGAACAACTTTATACAGCAGAAGAGATTGGAAAAAATCTTTAAAGCAAATGATCAGACAATGTAAAAATTACTCAAAGAATGTGAACAGATGAAAATAGAAGGACACCATACATTTTTGTATAGGCACAGTAAATAAGGGGAAATCATAGACACAGAAACGATCTTTGATAAGTTCAACAGAAAAAACATAAGAATTATTGGAGTCCCAGAGAGCCAGGTACAATAACCAAGAAAACGTCTTGCCTGGGATAAAAGCTCAGACCACACCACAGATACTGTGTGTGTAGCCTGTCATCCTTACCCAGAATAGCACCAGCAATACAAAAAGACACCATATGTTTTTGTATAGACACAGTAAATAAGGGGAAATCATGGACTCAGACACAAGATCTTATCTTCTAAGGATAAGAACTCACACTTGACACCAAAACCAGACAGAGATGCTTCAAAAATTTTTTTCAGACCAATAGCCCTGATGAACACAGATGTAAAGATCCTAAACAGAATCTTGGCAAATAGGATCCAATGTCTCATCAAGGTAATTCACCAGACCAAGTAGGTTTCATCCCAGGAATGCAAGGATGGTTTAACATCCATAAATCAATCAACATAATACACCATATCAACAAAAAAATAAAGAATAACCAATTATATGATCATGTCAATAGATGCAGAGAAAGCATTTGATAAGGTCCAACACCCATTCTTGGTAAAAACCCTCACCAAGATGAGAATGAAAGGAATCTTTCTCAATATAGTCAAGGCCATCTACCACAAGCCAATGGTAAATATTATTCTAAATGGAGATAAACTAAAAACCTTTTCTCTAAAATCTGGTACAAGACAAGGCTGCCCCCTCTCATCTCTCCTATTCAGCATAGTACTGGAGGTAATTGCTATAGGGATTAGGCAAGAAAAAGATATAAAGGGCATCCTGATAGGAAAGGAAGAAGTCAAGCAGTCACTGTTTGCAGATGGCATGATACTTTAGAAAACCCTGAAGACTCTACCAACAAGCTTCTAGAAATAACAGATTCATATAGCAAAGTGGCAGATTACAAAATTAGCATGCAAAAGTCAATGGTCTTCTTTAATAACAATAATAATAATAATAAAGGAGAAATAAACATCAAAAATACAATCACATTTACATTAGTGCCCCACAAACTCAAATGTTTTGGAGTCAACTAAAGAGGTTAAGGACCTATAGAAAGAAAACTTCAAAAGTCTGCTTAAAGAAATAAGAGAGTACAAAAGGAAATAGAGACACATACACTGCTCATGGGTTGGGAGGATTAATATAATTAAAATGGCAATATTCCCCAAAGCATTGTACAGATTCAATGCAAGCCCTCTAAAGATACCCATGCCATTTTTCAAAGAAGTGGATCAAACACTCCTAAATTTTATTTGAAACAATAAACACCCACAAATAGCTAAAGCAATTCTTGGGAAAAGGAATATGGAAGGCCTTACTTTCTCCAATTTTAAATTGTATTACAAAGTAATAGTTATTAAAAACAGTATGGTATTGAATAAAGACACATTCTCAAAACAGTGAAATAGACTTGAGTATTCAGAGAATGTTCCCCTGGCATAAAATTAACTAATCTTTGATAAAGGGGCAAGAAATACAAAATGGAGCAAAGAAAGCCTCTTCAACAAGTGATGCTGGCACAACTGGTTAGCCATTTTCAAAAAAGTTAACTCAGACACCCACCCATATAACACCATGCACCATTAGGGTTAGGGTTAGGGTTAGGATTAAATGGATTAAAGACCTTGATATCAGGCTTGAAACCATAAGGTATATAGAACAATACATAGGTAAAAACACTCCAAGACATTGAGAATAAAGGCATCTTCAAGGAGGAAACAGTACTATCCAAATAAGTGGAAGCAGAGTTAAACAGATGGGAATATATTAAGCTGAGAAACTTCTGCATCTCAAAGGATACAAAAGCCGCCCACAGAATGGGAGAAACTATTCACCCGATACCCATAAGGTAAGGGGCTAATATCCAAAATATACAACTAACTGAACCTAACAAAAAAAAAATATCACCCCATCAAAAAAATGGGGAGAAGAAATGAATAGACACTTCCTCGAAGAAGAAAGTGTCCAAAGTGCCAAAAGGCACACGAAAAAAATGCTCCACATCACTAATCATTAGGGAGATGCAAATCAAAACAACAGTGAAGTTACCATCTCACACCACAGAGACTGGCACATATCAGAGAGACCAAGAACAGTAAGTGCTGGAGGGGATGTGAAGAGAAAGAAACTTTTATTCACTGCTGGTGGAAATGCCATCTAATCCAGCCTTTATGGAAAACAATATGAAGATTCCTCAAAAACTGGAAATTAAGCTCTCTTATGATCCAGCTATACCACTCCTAGGGATATACCCTAGGAACACAAAAATACAATTCAAAAATTCCTTTCTCACACCTATATTTATTGCAGCACTATTTATAATAGCCAGGCTCTGGAAACAAACAGATTGCCCATCAATAGATGAATGGCTAAAGAAACTGTGGTACATATACTCAATGGAATATTATGCAGCCTGTCAGGAGAGATGAAGTCCTGAAATTTTCCTATACATAGATGTACATGGAATCTATTATGCTGAGTGAAATAAGTTAGTGGAAGAGAGATAGACACAAAGTAGTCTCACTCATCTATTAGATTTTAAAAAAAAATTAAGGACATTTTTGTAATAATCCCCAGAGATAATAGAGATGAAGGCTGGAAGGACCAGCTCACAATATGAAGCTCATCACAAAGAGTAGTAGTGCATTTAGGGAAACAACTATGTTAACAATTATCATGATAATCTTAATCAGTGAGAGAAGTAGGATGCCTGTGTCAAATACAGACAAGGGTTGTGGGAAGAGAAAAATGGTAAGCATTGGTGATGAGAATGTTGCATTGGTAAAGGGGTAGTTCTTTTTGTCACTGAAATCCATCTATAGTCATATTTGTAATCACGGTGTTTAAATAAAGATATTATCAAAAATAAAAAATAGATAGATAGCACAGAGTTTAAGGAATTTACTTTGTCATGACTAACCCCAGGTTTAATACCTGTCACTGTGTATGGCCACTTGAGCACCTACAGGAGTGAGCTTGAAGTCCTTTGTACCACTTAATATGGCCCCCAAACAAACCAATAATAATATAAATACTGATAAGCTATATGTTAAGGAGAAATTAGGGTTTATTGAGAAAATCAGAAGAACATAGAGTTCCCAAATACCCCTTCCAGCAGTGTTACCCACTTTTCTCTTTCTTATTATCAACATCTTTCATTCCTGTGGCATATTATCATTAACAAGCAATATTAATACACATTATAATAAAAGACTAATTTAAACTAAAAAATGTGATTGAAGTTGTTGGATAACTGCCAGCTAATTGTTGATACTTACTATAGTTGAAGAACATAAGTGTGGTAATTGAAGACAGCAAAACCATAAAACCTGTGTACTATTCTCTGTATGTATTGGCTGTGTGACTTCGACCCTACAATTATGGTCTCTGACAATTTCATCTGTAAGTAAAGATGGTAGACTGTGTTGATCAGTTATCTGGAAATTCTAATGTTACATAAAATAATATTAACTATATAAAATTTATAGTTGAATATAAAATGCACAAAGGTAATAGAAATGAAGGGCAAGAGAACTGATCTCCATTAGGAAGGGAGTAATAAGTTAGGGCAGGAAACCTAGGATAATCACAGAGCATAACTGTGGGTTGGGAGGAAAACTGGGGGTATTGGTGGAATTAATTGGTGTTGAAGTACCTGAAATTCAATCACAAATATTTTTGTAACTTTGCAATTCACAATTATTTAATAAAAAATAAATTTAAAAATAATTCAAACCATAAATTGAGAAAGTTTCCTAAGCTCATCCACTTGGATAGATCTCTAGAGCAAAGAAATTCAAAGAAAAGCCTTGTTACTTGACTCAGAGACTATAACTACAGCATTGCCAACCCTGATATCAGAGATTGAAGAGAAATGACAAGAAGAGTTTCAACAGTCTTCAAGGATATATAAAGTGTACAGAAGGTTTGGTGCTTGCCTTTATGCAGTCAGTTCCAGTTCAATTCCCAGCACTATATATGGTCCTCTGAGCACCAAGAGAAGCAATACCTGAGCAAGGAGCCAGGAAGAGCCAGAGTCTTGCTGCTTTGATCCCTTTTCTTCAAAAGACTAAGACACCAAATAAAATTTATCTAGCAGTGTGTTTATCTCTTCTCTTGATAGAGCAATCACAATTGCTAATGTCTCTAGTTGCCTAACACTATTTTGCATTTTGTATCTCACACCTCTAAAATTATTTCAGTCCCAAAGTTCTACAATTGAGAAAGCCCCCGCCCCCCATTTCTAGTGGAAACTAATTAGAGTGTTCTGATAAAGTATTTTGGGGTAGCTAAACAGCCTATGTAGATTTAACTTTAAATACTTGAGAAGTCATAAAACAAAGTCAAATGCTTTAAATTTCACTCAGGTTTTTATGTCCTATGCAAAGTGCACAGTGTGCATAAAGAAAGGCATTTTCTATCTAAGAGAAAATCTATTTTTAAGTCTTAGGGTCAGTGCATATGTGTTTATGTGGGATTCCCATACAAAACCCTGGGTTTTCAGACAAAGAATTGCACTTTTTCCACTGTTGCCATGCCATTGTATTTACCTGATGATATGACTTTGAAAGAAAAACAGTTTCATAGGTTTTTATGACTAGAATGAGCATCTGTGATTTGGATGTGTGGGAAGCTGTTTTACTATTTGCATGGCAGTAAACGAAAGACAATTTTGTTGGTTTGCTTCCTTCTTTCAGAAAATTTTAAAATAATTAGTTTAATAAAGTACTCTCATAGGAAAAATAAAGTCCATTACCTCAACAAAAATCAACTGAATAAATAAATAAGTAAATAATTTTATAGTATTTTAGTGAAAATACAATTCTTTGTAACTTGTAAAAACAACTTTGAAATAAAATTTAAATAAGTAAATGGTTTCTCTCTTGACTGTATGAGTCATACAAATTCTATTATTCATTTTTTAATAATTATAGTAAAACCATGATAAGACTGGAGTGATAGTACAGAGGTTAGGGCACTTGCCTGGCATGTAGCTGGCCCTGGTTTGATCTCTAGCACCACATATAGTTACATCTACAGGCGTGATCTATGAGTTCAGAACTAAAAGTAAGTCCTAAACACAGCTAGATATGACCCCAAGACAAAACAAAGCAAAAGAATGATATTAATTGCTCAACTTTTAATTAGGCACTAGGAATGTTGTTTTTTTTTAATTTAATAACCAGAGATATCTGAGAAGTAGCTGCTATGTTTCCAGAAAGAGTGAAAAATTTGCTCATAGAATCTTGTTGGTCATTGGTAGAGTCAAGGTTTGTGTTAAGGAAGCCTGACCCCAGTGTTAATGCTTCTCATCTATGTATCATGTCAGAAGCATTGATGATAAATGAGCTCTAGAGAAACAGCCTGTGCTGTACTGAATAATAGTCCTCCAAGATGTCTATATCCTAATGACTGGAACTTATGAGTGAATTAAATTACATGGTTAAAGAGACTTTATAGTTGTGATTAAATCAAGGAACTTGAGAGGTAGGAATTAATATTATGGATAATCCAGTTGGGTTTAATGTAATCACAAAGGTCTTTACAAGAGGAAAACAGTCGTATCCGTGTAAGAAAAGAATGTGGGAAGGTAAAATCAGGGGATCAGGTGGGATCAGGTGTTAGATCAGATGGTCAGCAGAATGGCTGGGAAGCAAGGAAATGAGGTGTTTTCTTATAGCTACTAGGAACGGTAAGGAAATACATTCTCCTTAGACACTAGCAAAGCAGGATTCTAAGAACCCATTTTGACTTTTGATCTCTAACACTGTGGGATAGTATATCTGTGTTGTTTTACATCATAAAGTGTTAATTGTTACATCTACAAGTTTGAGTAATTTGTTATAGTAGCCATAGGATACTGATACGCTGCTGATTGTAACCTGATGATGGTCACACTTTGCCCTTGGTAGGTGATGTAAGCACAAGCTTCCAAAGCAGCTGTAGCTGATTCACAGGCCTTTTTCTGGAGAGAAACCCTGTTGGTTTCGAGGCTCCCAGATTTGCCTGCTGCTTTATTTATCAGTACATAAATACATGCCATTTCAGAAAGTGAATGCCATTCCACAGCATATTCACAGCAATCAAAATAGCAAACAGACTGAAAATTGCCATAATAGCACTTATTCTTGTCCTCACTTTGACTTATAAAATGACATTCTCACAAAATTTGTAAAAAAATATCTGCTTCTCTTTGCCCTCTCCATATCTTTTTCAATCTTTTCCCTCTGCACTGAAAAAAAAAATGTTTTACTCCCCTTAGCAAGTTTTCCTAAATTGACATATATTGTGGGCTTTTGTTTTTCTCTATTTAAATGAGAATATTTTCCTCTTTAAATTATTTTTATGACATGTGTTTAGTTAGAAACAAAAGGAACTTTAAAATGCAAACATAAACATGAAGCTAACAGATTTTAAATTCAGTAATTCTAAATTACTGAGAAACTCATTGATCTATTTGAGTATATTGGAAATATGTGGTAGGTGAAGTAAGACTGTTTTAAAATTTTTTAAAGGAAAATAATTTTATTTAAAGAAATTTATTTACAGAAATGTGTGAGAGATAAAAGGAGAGAAAGGAGAGAGAGCAAAAGAGAGAGAAAGAGAGAGAGAGAGAAAACTACAGAGATATGTTCAAGAGCAAACACGGGCTTCCTCACAGGGGAAAAAAACAATTGTTTTAAACTTTAATCTGAGAAAGAGATAGATTTTTTTCGATATTGACTATGTTTAATGCTTTATACATAACATAATATTTAATTTTAAACCTTATTTTATATATTTCTATCATTTTTATTAAAAAGAAAGTACATGTTCTCACAGCTATAAAGTAGCAGGATTGATTGTTAATTGAAACCCAAATTATTTTATACCTTATTCTGCCTCCAGAGCAGAAACACTTCTTCACAGATCACCTACCAAGTAGCTTTCTGACACGGAGGAATGGTGGCAACTCTAGAACCCTAAACCTAACTTCTGTTCATGTCACTGGCATCCTACCTGCAAGCCTCCAGTCTGAGGTACCACCCCTCTTATTTTCTGTCTTGCAAGTTGAATAAGATGCCCCTGATTTTTTATTCAAACCCTTGCCTTTACTCTTTACCCTCATCATATTATTGTATTTAAAAAAGTTAGAATGTATTGGAAAAGATCTTTTGATAATAGCATGTCAGACATGGTTCATCTAGAGTAGGCTCTAACCCCATATATGGAGGTTCACTAGCTACATTTGAAAATAGATTAATCCCCTTACCATCTATTGTTGTCCACTACAAACATTTAACAAATATGACACTTTTATCATGTTAGCAGATATTTGGAGGTAGGTAAAGGGTGAATTACAAATTTGAACAAGTAGATCAACCACAAATCACAAGTTGAATCCTAACACACAAAATACTCATCCCCCCTCATAGAAGATCAGACAGTTCCACAGTACATTGTCCAGACCACTATGTGGCTATGCTTAGATGATTAGCAGTTTAGATAGACAATGGAATAGATAATGTAAATTGTCTTTTTCATCTTTAATTTTTTCTGATTTTTATATAATACATTCATAATACAGTTGTTTCAGGCATTATATATTCAAACACCAATCCTACCACCAATATAACCTTCCCTTTATCAGTGTCCCCAATGTCCTATCCACCACCATAGCCTGTCTCCACGCACACACAAATTTACTTGCTTGTTAACAATACAAAGAAAAATAGAACTATTTAAACTTAGTTAAGCATGGGTCAATTTAAAATGATTGTTATATCATGGTGTTATATCATTGTTATACCATGGTGTTACTAAAGCCAATGCCTTAGGATTTACTGGGTTATGGTGATAGAAATGACTCAATTTTGTGACTAAAAACAATTACTATGAGCAGCTAAATCTTCTCAGGTGAGAGGGCTATAAGGCTAAATCCTCTGGGTCTTTCCTTATAAAATGAGATTGGGCCAAGCCCTTCTGCACCCATCCTATCACCGAAAAATCTTGTAGTACCAACCTACTGTTTTTACTCCTTAATAGAAAATTTTGTAAAAAAAATTTTGGGACACTTTTATCTTTTTGGTAATAGGCTCCACTTGATTGCAGGAATTACAGTCTCATCATAAGACCTGTAAATTTTTTTTTAAAGAAACAGTCATTTGGGGAAAAAAGATCATGTCCCCACTTCAACTCTTCTATGATTTAAGTGCTTCAAACTCCAAGATCAGTTTTATTTTTCAAAGTTTGATTTATTGGTTAATAATTATTCTAGGAATCAAGTCGATTTCAAAAGATAGAAGTACTACTGACGTGATTCTAGAATTTCTGAGGTGGGAAAAAAAGCCCATAAAATAATGTTCATAACTAGTTGTAGAAACTGTTTTTTTCATTGTGCAAGAAATTGTTTTACTTAAGAACAATCATTCTTGTGTCATCTGTAACCTAAGAACCACTTGGAAGTTCTCCCTTATGGGAATATCTTTTTGCTTAAAGAGTACCATCAGAGAATCAGATGAATCAGATGAACTTTTGAGCAATTATGGAAAGTAAAATAAATGTCTAATAATATGATAGACTGCCATTTCTTACTTGTTTTCTCTGTTTTTGGCACTCTAAATGTTTTTCCCCTTTGGATTTGTGTCACACAGTGTACTAGTTCTGTAAATATTTTTTATTTCTTTAAGGAAAAATTCTTCCATGAGTCTGTTAAAGTTTTTAAGCAACCTTCAAACTACTAATTATGTAAAGATTATGCTAGGGAGAAGATAGATTTAATTCAGAGATGATTACCATGTTATCTAGAGAGCATAAATAATGATGTACATAGTGTAGAATAGTTTGAAAAATGCACAACCATTTCTTGGCTATGTGAGCCTGAGGAAATAATAAGAAGCCAAAACTTTTTTTGTGATTTATGATTCTTTCATCTGTTGAGAATTGTCTTAAATATATTCCTAAACTTATCTTAGGTATTGCATATATTCCTCCCTTAACTCCCTGCATTCTAAGTATCAGGGTCAGGCTGTGTACCATTGAAATTTGTAGGACATCATTGTGGGGGAACAGAAGGAATATCTCTAGAATTGGATGTCAGGAAGGAAAGGTCTACCTTGCACTTCTATAGTCTCTTGCCTTTAAGAAATACAGAAAACGCTGGTTTCTCAGATACATATTTCATTGTTTGAAAACTCACTGTGCTCCTGTGCTTTCAAGCTTCTCCATTCAAAATATCAATGAATAATAAGGTCCTAAGGAAAGGTATTTTAAAATGAACAATTCCTTGAAACTGTCTTTATAACAAGTTGTCAAGAATTCCAAGGCATTGAAAAGAGAAAGTTGGTGTTTCTCTCCAGTGCTAACTTTTATGGTCTGCCAATTCTAAGAAACCAAAAGAATCCATCCCATCATCCTCAATTCAGGAGTTTGAATTATTTTCCCAGTTGCTTCATGGGTTTGCTAACTACATGAACCGTATCTTTTAAATTTAGTCTCCATTTACAATGTCTTATTCATGCTCCTTATTTGCTCCAAACATACTCAAACTTCAGAAATAAAATTAGAGTTCATGGTGATAATTCAGAAAATGTGTCATCACTTAGAATAGACAAATATGACCTTAAAATGTCAGCAGCTAATCTTTAGCAAAACTCTAATCTTTATCCTGATATTTGCCTTTAAATTCATACTAATAAAGCAGCCTCTTAATGGAACACTGCTTCTATCATATAGAAAAACAAGAGACGTTGAACCATGTGCTTGCTCTTGAATCTTGAGTTCAGAAAGGACAAACACACACACACACATACATATATATATATATATATATATATATATATATATATATATATATATATATATATATATCACTTCTGCCTATCATGTCATTGGTTAGAATAAGTCTTATGGCTATTCCTGAGTTGAGAAGCATAGATATATATAATCTCCTGGCAAAATGGGGCACAAAGGGAGACAAAAGTGAAATACTGAGAACACTATAACATAATATACATGAAGGATAGAAAGAAGACATACTAGATCAGTGTTCAGCTTGTATATCTCCTTCCAGCCCTAGGCCAGGCACTTAGCAGCCATTATTCACTACTTCCTTGTCTCCCCTAACCTTGGGTGTGATTAAATTAATTGGTAAAGGAAAGCTGGTATGTATTTTATGTGATTAATGCCTTGGAAAACAATTGCAGTAGATTGCATTGATTCGTTTCATTTTACATACTTGAAATTAGAGGCTTATGAAGTCTCCATGCAAATTTATGCAAAGTGTGATGCAAATTCATATTGTGAGCATGAGTCCTGGCACTTTCCCCCTCCCCCTAGAAAAAGAACTGCACCATTGAATATGCATGTGCTGCATATGGTACTGCTCTTTTCAAATAGCAACTCAGCCAGCAGCCAAATAAATCCCAATGACATCGACTGAGCAACAAACAAAAGTTTAAAGTCATTTAGAAACAAAAATTGAGCTTCAAAATCTCAATATTTTCAGGGCCAACAACTTCAGACAGGATCTGAGTTAATGAATACTCTAGATCCTGAACTATAAGTTCTGCATAGATGGGGCAGAGACAGGCCATTGAACAAAAGAGGTACTGGCAGAACCCACCCTGGAATTCCATTCTTTTGATTACTTGCTTCTGGTGATCACTTGCTTGACTGAATGAAATAAATCTTCATTGCCACAAGCCAGTGCCTATATATGCTGACATATTTCTCCCTCATTTATACCTATCAATGGGGGATTCTGGTTCCAAGATTCAGATGGGGAGTGATTATTAAGATGGTTTCAAAGAGAAGAACACATTTTTTACCTGAGTGCTTGCAACTCAGGCATAGGAGGAAAATTAACCACTTGTATGAATGCCAATTAAATATAATATCTTGATTGGATTGCAGGTGTTACTCAGATGATTTCACTGAGCTTGTTCTGTTCATGTGAAATCCTAATTTTGCTTTGCTACTAAGTATGTGTAAAATATTTTTGGTGAATGTTTATAAATAAACATAAACGGGGTACAGTCTCTTGAGGGTCCTTCTTAATTTGTCGTTAATAGATTCAGCATTTAGTCATTGAATTATTCATTCATTCATAATTGGGGAAGTTACCCTCAAAGTACCAGGCAGAGACTGGAGCCTGCAAAAATGAATGATAAGCATATCCTGCCCTTGAAGAACACCAGCCAACCTACTGAGCTAACGAAAGCTTTTCTTAATGTCAGACATACTGTCTCCGGAAGCCTTTTAAAAGTAAGTGCTTATGAATAACATTGAGAAATATACCAGGTGGGAAGAGGAAGCAGTGAGATCCTTTGATGTGATGCTTATGGAACAAACCTCCATTAAAGCTATTGCTTTTGCACAAATCTGTTCAGAATAAGTTTTCTCAGTCATGGTTTAGGTTTCAACAACTATTGGGTACAAAAAAAATTTAGTGCAACAAATATGTTTCAAATGTCCTCTGAACTTTGTCACAATGGAGCTTGATCTATGAATTTTAAGAATATGCCGTGATTTATAGATACTAAAACTACCTTGGAGCCAAGGAATATGTAAAAATTATGTCTGAATTATAAAATTAGCTAAGAATGAAAGGATCCCTGTGTGTGTGTTTGTGTGTGTGTGTATGTGTGTGTGTGTGTGTTGACCCTTTGAACCCTTTGAATAACTACCTAAGGACAATGTTTCAAAGTAATTGCTATAGCTGTGACAATGTGCTATGTTTACTATGGATCTCAGTGCAGGATAGTCAGCTTCCCAAATAGTCTGGGAGGTAATCTATTGAAAATTTCCACCAGATGTCTCTCCTTATTCTTTTTCAAAGATCAAATAAAAATTTTATTTTTCTTACTCTTTATTTAGCATTCTATTTACGATTTATTTATTTTCAGCTTTATAATTGTTTAAATTATTTATTAAACATGAAATTACAAAGTTATTCATGGTTGGTTTTCAAGTAAACAATATTTCAACAAGAATTTCTCTACCAGTCTCCACTTCCCTCTACCAATGGGCACCCTACCTCTATTACATTTGTCTAACACCTTTCTTCAGTATACTTCTAGAAGAAGTGCTTTTTAACAAAAATTAAGATTCTAAATTGTGTTTTACTGTACTGCTACTGATAGAGTTTAGCACATAACACCTCACCTCCTTTCATCTCCCCCTTCTCCTTCCCCTTAACACTTCCCTTCTTCATAGTCATTGTCATCTCTCTATCTTATTCCAACAACCCCCAAATGACTTGTTTCCTACTGAAGACCAGCTTTCATGTTCATTGTGTCCCTTGTCTTAAAGATGGCTTTTCTTAAACAAGGCAGTAATAACCATGAGAGTGGCACCAGGTCCAAGTCATAATCATTAAGAGTTTACAAGTGTGATAAGCACCAGAAAAAGAAAGTTGAACATTTTATTGGCAAATTATGTTCATTTGGCAGAATGGAACATTGACACCACTATAGGTCTCTAAAGGACTGGGTTTGGCATTTGTTTTGGCTTCACGGCCTCCTCTTTTTGTGGATGCTATATTCTGCTGAATAGAGCTCATTCCTGTAGTGCAGAGTTGGAGTAAGAATGAGACCATTCACATCTGTTCAACTTTGAAAAATGATATATAGACATGAATGTAGAAGACTGTTTATACTGCCCTGTTCTATGCATAGCTAATATAAAGAAAGAGATAGCTCCATTTCTTATGTAGTCCCTTGCCTAAAAGAAATAATTAGAGCAGGAAAATAGAATTATTACTCTCCCCATATCATAACTGTTTTTTTTTAATTTATGGAAATTCAAAATATAAGGTTGAATTCTTCAAGACTTAATTTTATGGGCCTGGAGAGATAGCACAGCGGCGTTTGCCTTGCAAGCAGCCGATCCAGGACGAAAAGTGGTTGGTTCGAATCCCGGTGTCCCATATGGTCCTCCGTGCCAGGAGCTATTTCTGAGCAGACAGCCAGGAGTGACCCCTGAGCACTGCCGGGTATGGCCCAAAAACCAAAAGAAAAAAAAAAACACTTAATTTTATACCTGTTTATTTTTATAAAATAAAACAAAACTGTGCCCTTTTTGTGCCCTCATTTGAAGGATGAACCTTTAACTAGTGCTATTGATTATGATGAGTTAATGCTGTAGTAGGGCAGACTGAAGATTCAATAAATTGCTACTTTACACAATAAAAAGGAGGAAAATTAGACATAGAGACACAGACAATCAGGTATAAGTCACATAAAGATGGACAGGTATGTTAGTGATGCCAGCATAGGCACATAAGGTTACTGACAACAGCCAGAAGAGAGGAAGAAAATATTTTTTCATTAGAACTTTCAGAAAAAACATGGAACATTAACATATAGACTCTTAATTTTACATTCAGATCTAGGAGAGAATAAATTGTTTTGCTATTTGTGGTCAGCTGTTGGTGGAACTTCATTATAGTTGTCCTAGGAAGCTAGAACACCACTTTTCTTGACTCTGTTTTATTCTCTTTTATTATCATGCTTTATGTTCTACTTCAGGCTTTCCTCCATCAGCTCAATTATTATGCTACACTTTTCTCCGGTCTACATAAATGTTATTATTATTTACAATACAAAACTTTGCTCACTGTCAAAATTTTTCACAAATCCAAAGTCCCACCTTGGGTTTCAAATTTTTAATTATTCTTCAGTAGACAATATGTGTAATCTAGAACACTAGTCCATTATTTATTAGAAGACCCTAACATATTGATTATTTCACCACTGTTACCCCTCATTTATCTTTTTTATTTATTTTTGGAACAAATCTTGCTGTGCTCAGGAATTACTTCTGGTAGGGCTGGGTTCCTATAGGGTACTGGGGACTGAACTATGTTGGCTCTGAGCAAGACAATCACCTCACTCTCCTCTCCAGTATCTTTATTTTTCCAGCCTTTATCTTTATCTTCTCCAGCCTCATTTTTAGACTGGTCCTGATGAATCTACAGTAAAAATAATTAATATCCCTCTAATAATAATTCAGTCCAAATGATATATTAGCATACCTAACTATATCCCTGATTTTATGCCTTCTCTTAATGTATATGCATGCTTCATTCCTGTTGACAATTTGACCCTTTACCTCTCTTTTTACTCCAAGGACCATGCTTGTTTTTTCCCATAATTCACAATTTTTTTATAGTCTTACCCAGTGGCAAAAACATGATGATCCTTTTTTATCCTCTATAACAGTGATTTTAAGTATCAGTATACTAGTTAACTGGCAATTAAAAACCATTGCTCTGCACTCCCATTAAATTTCTGTCTATCCATAAGTAACATTCACTGAATTCTTGTGCATGCTGCAATACTGTGTTTAACTGATATAGACTAACTGCTCTTTAGCCATATTATAATTCTACTTATTCATTTTATCGAGACTTGGTGTGCTAATGAAGTCATAGTTAAGTAATATTGGAGTTAGTTTACACTCTGAGCTTTTAGAATTTCATGTTCTTCCCCACTACAATGCCAACACTGTGGTAACTTTCTTGTTCTTGAGTTACCGTTATATCATTTTTTCCCACAGTCAGATCTACTTTACTAGTATTGGAGCCCCTGGAGTGTGGAATGTGTCTAGTTTCTCTTCAACAAAAGACTAGATTAGTAGATTGAACCTGTGCAGTTTAGACTTGACTTTTAACATAAACCCTTAGATGAAATGCCCATTTGTATAATAGATCTTCTTTACCAGAAACTGTGCTTAAAACTTACATTTAACTACTTTCATGAAACATCCTTTCAACTGAGCCAGATTATTTGCTTGAGGTAAGTCTGTTTATTCTTTTTTTATCACTTAATATCAGATGAATTTTCTATTTTAACATCTTAATTTCTTAATAAAACTTTTAACACATGATGTAAGACAGTACTTTAAAGATATTTGAAGATTATAGTTAAAATGAGACATTAAAAACTTTCAGCTCTTCAACCACCAAAACATTTGGTGTGTCTTTCTTTTGTAGGCCCCAAATAACCATGTAATCATCACTCTGTGTTTTACATGTAATTCTAAAGCTAAATGCATCTTTATTTAGACACTGCAGATTATATGGTAATCATAGATTTACAGTAAACCAATTTAACTTCTACAGAATTACTGACTTTAGGGTTGCAAATCAATATTGTTTACAACTCAGTAAAACAGCACTCAAAATGAATCCTGATTAGCACTAATAAAGAAATTCATGGAGCCAGAGCAGTGGTGCTAGAAGTAAGAGCCTTGCAAGCACTAGCCTAGGATAGACCACGGTTCGATCCCTGGGTGTCCCATATGGTCCCCCCCAAGCCAGGAGCAATTTCTGAGTACATAGCCAGGAGTAACCCCTGAGCGTCAATGGGTGTGGCCCACAAAACACCCCAAACAAACAAAAAAGAAACTCATATGTCTCAGATATAAACTTAAATATTAAATATAAAGTAGTCTAGTCAAACATCTTTGATAATACTGTTGAATACCTATGCTGTTCTCTATTAAATGAGGGAAATTAAAAATAATTTTACTATAAAATGTATGAATAATCCTTATAATTGGTTACTTCTTTTATCTACTTACTCTTTCTAACTATACCTTGGTATTTAGGATTTGAATTTTTTTAAATAATTTTTATTGTGACCAAAAGTGAGTAACAAATCTTTTACAGTAACATTTAAGGTACATAGTGACAATAAATCAGGACCATTTCCACCACCAGGGTTGTCCTCCCTCACCCCTTTTCCCAGCATGTGTCTCATATCTTCCTCCTTTGCCCCCCCCCCCCAGAGTGCTAGTGTAACTGTTCCCCTCTATGTATAGCTTGTTGTAGATAGGGTATCGATTCTGTTGTTGACTTTGGATTTGGTGTTTAAGTCTGATCATTTTTTTATTTGCACTCAATTTTCTTATGGCTGTTTGGTCCTGGTACCATTCATTTTTATTTTCCCCCTCAATTCATGAGGCAGAACAAGATGATTTAAGTTGTGTGGTTCTGTTGGAAAAAGACAAAAAAAAAAAAAAACCCAAAGAAAAACATAATAAAAAAGCAACCAACAACAGTAAAAGACAAAACAAAACAAAACAAAACAAAAAAACAAAAAACAGTAACTACCAAATAAAGAAAAAGCACCAGCAACAACAAAAGAATCACCAAATGATAATCAGAAGAGTGTAAAAGAAAGAAAAGAAGGAAAAAAGAAAAAAAAAAGAGAAAAAATAAATAGAAAAAAACAAAGGAAAGAGTGCTGGTGTGGCAAAATTTTGTGCTCTTTTTTTTTTTTTTTTTTTTGCATAGGTACAGTAAATATTTGGGGAAATAAGAAAGGTAATTCCCTTGGCCTAAGAGATTCAGGGTTTCTCTGCCCTTGAAGCATACTGCTATGGAAACAACTACTGACTCCATACATGCTCATTATCACACCCCAAGGTTTTTTTTTATGGTGCCAGGAAACTTTCCGCTCAATTGTGGATGATAAAATCAGGCCTCTGTAGCTAGAGATCTTGGTATTTGCACAGGTCATAGGACAAAGTCTAGGAAGGATTTGAATTTTTTAATGAATAACATATGTGTTGAGTTTTTTTAGCAGGTTAAGTTTTGAAGCATCTCCTTGAAACCTAAATACTGCTTATCAAAACTATTGCTTACTAAACTGGTTTTTCTATATTTTTCCTTTGACCAATTATTATATCTGAATTTTACTGCACAGGTGGGAGCATTAATTAATACATTAATACTGCTCTACTTAATTAACTCTGAGATGTGTTGAAAAAGAAAAAGCTTTTGGATGTAAATAGACACAATTTTTAAAGAATAATTAGCTACTGCATCAAAAACAATCTGAAGCTTTGATCATGGCTAAAGAAAAGATTCAGCATATTTTCTGATAGGATCTCATTATTTCCACTTTTCTTCTTTAATGGTTGTTTTTTGTTTGTTTGTTTTGTTTGTTTGTTTGTTTGTTTTTGTGATTATAAATGGGGTTGGGTGCCAGTACACCCAACCTTAGTTTTATCTTGTTACAATACACACTAGAAGAGAATTTTTTCTTTCTGGATCTTGTTCAAAAATGGATTAGCTACTCATTGCTAAATAAACTACTTTACACAAATTGTATATTAATTGTCCCTGCCTAGAAAATTCCATTACAATCACATGAAAAGGAAAAGGGTGATAATTTCATAAGAAAAAATTGAATGAATTCCTGAAGTTAAAAGAGTCCCAGGCAGGCAAAATTAATAGATACATACTATACATTTTACTCTGCAAAAAATAGATAAGTGATCCACTTTATTTTTACTTCTTCCACTATGCACAAATTAAGCATCATGTCAATAATGGCTATATTTAAATCATATGAAAAACTAAATTTAAATAACTATAGTCTCCATATATGTGTGTCAATTCGACTGGGGCATATAAATGCTTACATATTCAGTAAAACATTTCTTGTGTATTTGTCAGGGCATTTATAAAAAAAATCAACTTTTAAATCAAGAGATTGAATAAGAAAATGTTTCATCAATGCGTATGAGCCCATACATAGGTCCATCCAATCTTTATGTTAAGAGCCTGAATAGAATATAAAGGCCGCAGGGACAAGTTGTCTTTTAATGAACATCAGTGTCTGTTGATCTAAGGTTTTTTGACTTACACCATTAATCCCTGGTTTCAATTTTTGGGGTTTTGTCTGAAAATATAGTAGTCACTTTTAGGATGTGTCCAGATTTCTGTGAAATCCTAAAATTTTGGAATATCTATAATCGTATGACCCAGTTACTCTTAATAAATCTCTGGCCAGAGATATAATACAATGGCAAGGCAATTTGCCTAGCATATCACTGACCAAGGTTTAGTCCCTTTTCTGATACCATATACATTCCCTTGAACACCACCATGACTGATCCCTGAGCACAGATCCAGGAATAATCCCTGAGTACTTCTGGATATGACCAAAAACAAACAAACAAACAAACAAACAAACAAAAACTCTATTTTATTTGGCCTAAAAATCAAGTATTACAGAGTACTGATTTTGAGATTCAAAACAATGATTGCAAGAAGCTTTGTATTTTAGACAGAAAATATAATCAACTGAAACAAAGAAGTTTCTGTTTATGTGAAATGATATGTTACAGATTAAATGCTTACGTGATAAATAAGGCATGAAGAGAAGACTCCTTGTTCTTCTATAATTCAAAATTGAAATATATAGTATCAAGCCTGTCAGATTCCTAGGAATTTAATTTCATGACCCTTATCTTACCAAGGAAATGGTTACAGCAGGAGTGAGAAGCAGAAGTCCACGATGGAGATAAGCAGATGGGAGGGGTGTGTGCTTCTGGCTGTTCTTTTCCCTCTCTGGTTTCTGGAGGGTCATCTTCCAAATACTTACTGCAGTGAAAGGTTCTGGGTAGTCCAAAAGCATTATTGAATGCTTTTTGCTTGCCAAAAAGTGATCTTATTTTTTATTCTGAAAGTTCATAATTTTGCTTGATATGTGTAGTTGCTTGCTATTTCAGAATGTCAGTACTTCCTTTTAATACTAAATGCTTAGCTCTATTTTTGAGTAATTGATCCTTATTTTATGACTTATTTTGTGACTCTGAAGAAGCTCATCATGTTTTTGAACTGTGGTTCTGCCATCCAGATTCAAAACTTAGCTCTCAAACCTGCAATGTGATTCTAAGTGTGAGGACAGACCTGTTATTTTCTGTCTTGAGAAAAATATTTAATATAGTAACCATATTAGATCACAAATTACTCCCGGTTTTTGTGGATAACAGCTCCCCCCAAAAGTATCCCTTAACTTTAAAAGACTTTAAATCCTGAAATAAAATCATAAGTTATCGTAGTGAAAAAAATCTTCCTCTAGAAAGTTTCTATTGGGAAACTGGCACACATCACAAAGAACAAGAACAATCAGTACTGGCAGGGATGTGAAGAGAAAGGAACTTTCATTCACTGTTGGTGGGAATGCTGTCTAGTCTAGCCTTTATGGAAAAAATATGGAAATTCCTCAAAAAAACTGGAAGTTGAGCTCCCATCTGCTCTACCTATACCAATCATAGGGATATAACCTAGAAACACAAAAACACAATACAAAAATGCCTCCTGTATTCATTGCAGTGCTATTTACAATAGCCAAAATTTGGAAACAACCAAGATGCCCTTCATCAGATGAATGGCTAAAGAAACTGGTATATATACACAAAGGAATATTATGCAGCCATCAAGAGAGATAAAGTAATAAAATTTTCCTATACATAGATGGACATGGGAACTATTATTTTGAGTGAAATATGTCAGAGGAAGAGAGATAGACACATAATAGTCTCACTCATCTATGAGATTTAAAAAAAATAAGACATTATTATAATAATACACAAGACTATAGAGATGAGGGCTGGAAGGACCAGCTCATGATATGAAACTTATCATAAAGAGTCGTGAGTGAGTAGAGAAATAACTACAATAACAACTATCATGACAATGTTAATGAGTGAGAAAAGTAGAATGCCTGTTTGGAATACAGGCAGGGGTGTGGAGGGTGATGGAGGCTTTAGTGATGCGAATGTTACACTGGTGAAGGAGGGTGTTCTTTTTATGACTGAAACTCAACTACAAACAAGTTTGTAATCATGGTGCTTAAATAAAGATATTTTTAAAAATTAATTTAAAAAAGAAAGTTTCTGTTTAGTATGTGTAAATCCAAGTAGTTATTTATGATGTCACCATATGTTTATTCCTTTCCATGAAAGACAAATCACACAGAATGTTTCTTGGGTTTTCAGTTTGCTTAAAACACAATTTTATAATTTCCCAAATTCTCTATTGTTTAGAATTTTTTTGGAATTTTCTATTCACTAAGTACCTTCCAGTTTATATCTTAACCATAGCAGAGCCCTTGAAAGAGTTTGGGCTAATATATTGTAGGTTTCATATTTTTTTTTAATTTTTTTTATTATTTTAATTATGACAACAAAGATGCAAAGAAAGAGGACAGGGTAAAGTTACAGTGGAGGCCCAATCACCCATAAACAGAATTCTCTGTAGTCCCATCGATGATATCCCAGCCTTGAACTTTCAGCCAAAGAACATTAAGAAAAACAAAACTGAACCCATGTACAATACAATTACTTTGTCCCTCAAATCCCCAGTTGTAGTACATACTATTTCTTAGCAGCACACAATATAATCTAAAGACATTAGACTTATGTAACTCCTTAAACATTGAGGGCAAAGTACATTTCTCTAGTTCCATGCACATGCTTACTAGTTTAAGTTAGCCTCAAAAGTTTTAGTGGGTGTTTTTCTTAAGGATTGGAGTCAAGGGAACATAGTAAAAAACAGTATTAAAGTAGCATTTGTTTGCATAGGCCCACCAAAACATAAGGGACATGGAAAGACAAATTATGGTCTAAATACAAGGAGACCCTACCCCTGAAGTTTCCTGGCACAGGACTGACTCTAGGCTCCAGGCACACTAGTTTGTCCAATTCAAGTCATCCTTTGTAGTGGCAATACACCTCCATTCCTCACTTAGTCTCTGTTGTTGTTGGTATCATGCTTCTGTATTAAAGATCCTGGAGTCTGCATATCCCTTATTGTAGTCAGGATGGTGCGGAGCATCCTTTCATTTCACCTCACACTTATGGGGCAATAGAGAGAACCATGTCCTGTAGAGCAGGTCATTGTTGTTGTCAAGTCTTCTCAGTGTAAACGGAAGTCTCTTTTTAGGAGGTCGATGTCAGGCCCTTGGTAGAGTCTTTCCTGGTAGAGGACTGCTTCCAGCTGTTGCTATAAAAGACCTTGGATGATTCGTAGATAGCTTGCCTGGTTCCGAGGTTTCATATTTTGAATGGGGAATCTAAACAAAAATGTGTTCAAAGTTACACACACAAAACCAAAGTTGAAACCAGTAGTCTTAGTTACAAGTATATTATATTGATTTTGCTTTCCTTTCCCTACTTAACTTTGACTTTTCCTATAATCTCTTTTTTTTTTGTTTTTTTGTTTTTTGGGCCACACCCGGCAGTGCTCAGGAGTCACTCCTGGCTGTCTGCTCAGAAATGATTCGAACCAACCACCTTTGGTCCTGGATCAGCTACTTGCAAGGCAAACACCACTATGCTATCTCTCCGGGCCCCTTATAATCTCTTAAAGTCAAAATCCAGATCTATAGTCAGACAAAGATATACATGGGACAAGATCTGGCAGGATCTCAAGCAATGAGCATCTGATTCTCTGGGCGTAAGGTTATTCACCATCTTCCTGGTATGTGGTTTTGTTCACTCACCTGAAACCTCCCAAAAACTTTGAACAGTTTTTGAGGGGTAGGGCTACACCTGGTGAAGCTATTACAAAACTACTACTGCCCACTATTCTCTCAATCACTGATCATGGTTCTCAGTATAATATGTATTTATTTAACAGATGCTAATTTACCATTTTATCACTGAATGTCCAATGTTTTGTACAATGTCTAGCACAAATAAAGCACTCATATATATAGTTATTGGATGAATGAATACTTGATAATTAATAATGAATGAATGAATCCAGTGAGCCTAAATTAGTGAAATAGAAGATTCCTCTTGTTAAGTTCTCTCATATTTGAGTTTACTGAGATGCAAAACACAATCACTTCTAGAATACTATGGAGTAATTATTCCTTTAACACTACTTCAAGTAATTATGTCTTTGAATCTGCTATCTTTCAAACTCTCAAGGCCAAGGAGTCTGCTTCTTCAGGTTCAAAAATTTTCTAACTAACTGTCATTAATAGGTAGCATTGTTACTAGAGATGGTAGGAGGATAAAATAGTGATCAAGATAAAATATTTGCCTTGGAGCCAGAGCGATAGCACTGCGGTAGGGTATTGGCTTTGCACAAGGCTGCCCAGGACGAACCTGGGTTTGATCCCTGGTGTCACATATGGTCCCTCAGAGCCAGGAGTGATTTCTGAGCACATAGCCAAGAGTAAATCTTGAGTGTCACCGGGTGTGGCCCCAAAACCAAAAAACAAATTTTGCCTTAACTGTTAAAATATTTTTAAGAAACTTAAATGATTAAAATCATGCATATTATGAAGTATACTATGAAAACTTTCCATATATGTGCTTGGAAAATATAAAGCAGAATATTGGTAGGCACTTAATAACTTCTATGTATTTCTTTAGTTTTGATCATTGTTTATTAATAATATATCTTGATAATATACTTTAATAGAATACATGTGGTGAAAAAATTTGGTCTGATTTCTTTATTTTCTTCATAGTTCCTTGGCAGTATATTTTAGAGATATGATTTTTTTCCTCAAGTCTATGCACACAAAAAAAAGGGTATAAAAGATATAAACATGAGAGACTGGTAGATCTTCATTCTACAGCGACAATTTACTGCCCTTTTTTAAATTCAGCTGTCATACATGATAAATAAAGTTTAATTGTATTACTCAATCCTGTGAGCATATTTATGACATATATTTTAGTTTTTATTCTTAAAACATGTCATGCTACAGGACTAGGGAGATGTATTAAAAGACAAAGGGTGTGTTCATAGTGCCATTTGCCCCATTCCATCTTTGGTGCCACATGATCCCCTGAGCACTCATGGACTTGACCACTTGTACTGATGAATTTAAGAAGCAACAGCTCCGTACCACTAGGTTAAAATACTGACCCATTCAGTCCACACAGCTGGGCTGAGATTCATTTGGAGTGACCTTCATGAGCAATTCTTCTAATGGCCTTCATATTTATATGTATCTTGCAGAATTTTGCACTTCAATACATATAGAACTTAGAATTTGCTTTCATGCTACTGTCTTTTTTATGTAAGAAGCCATACAAGATAACATGAGGCTGATTATATCATCATGAAAAATCTGAAACAAACAATGCTACCCTTTTTAGATTGGTGAGAGCACACTATGGTGCTGCAAATACCCTGGAAATATATTACTAGGTGAATAAGAAACAGGGAGATTATTAAAACTGTACTCTAGAAACATTTTTCGATGGAAGGTCACAGTGAATTTGATGAGTTTGATATAAAGACAGTAGCAGTGAGATCAGCTAGAAAGTGATCTAGTTTAAATCTAAATCACAGATGATAATGAAGAAAATGGGTGTAAAAGGATATAAACATAGGAGACTGGTAGATCTTCATTCTACGATGACAGTTCACTGCCCTTTTTTTTATTCAGCTGTCATACATGATAAATAAAGTTTAACTGCATTACTCAATCCTGTGAGCATATTTAGTGACATATAAATTCTAAGCTTGCTGACTTCACTTCTAGCTATTTCTCTAGCAAAAAAAAAAAAAAAAAAAACACCTTCAGAGTTCATATGAGTGAGAGTGATGAGTTACAGAGTTGATTTTGACTACCCCCTATTTTATACACTAGTTAAAAAGTAAATCATTTTTAAACTTGGGCATTCTATTATTAGCAACAGTAAATTATTTCAGTTGACTGACAAGACAGTCCTACATGTCAATTTAGTTGAAACCACTGATTCCAGAAGTTAATAACTAACTCTGTACAGGGTTTGACAAAGGGCAGTGTGTGTGGGTGACTGACTAGTTGGTGGGATGCAAATCTGAGTGTCTAAATGCATGAGATGTAATTAATAGAGATAGAAAATTTATAGAGAACTAACTGGCTTTCATAACAGTAAAAACAGAACAGCAGGCATAAGCAGTTATGTGACTTAAAATACATTTAAGTCCTAAAATATTCAGCGTAAAGAGTTGATTAAGCACGTGACCTGAGTCTTATTTATTTTATCTATTCAGTAAATTAGGGATTAAGAGATTAACTCTAGAGTTGCAATCCCTGGGTTTGAGTGTACTCTTCCAGTTTATAACTTTATAGCACTGCTCAAGTTATTTAATATTTCTTTGTTTCAGCTGCCATATTTGTCACGTGGGGAGAATTGTATTACTTGTTTCTGGAGTTACTTTGAGGAAGAACAAAATAAAAAATGTATAACGGGGCCAGTGAGGTGGCACTAGAGGTAAGGTGTCTGCCTTGCCAGCGCTAGCCAAGGAAGGACCGCGGTTCGATCCCCCGGTGTCCCATATGGTCCCCCCCAAGCCAGGGGCAATTTCTGAGCGCTGAGCTAGGAGTAACCCCTGAGCATCAAACGGGTGTGGCCCGAAAAAAACAAAAAAAATGTATAACATAAAATATTCATTAGTGCTATTATTATTTTTTGAGAATAGTATTTGTTTTTAACATATACCATGGCCTATACATGATGCTGAGATAAGAACGTTTTTTTCATAGAGGTTAGAAAAAATAATTAACTTCAAGAAACATTGTATAGCATGGTTGGTCCTAAAAAAGAAGTTGTATCTATATTCATTAATAGAGAACTTTTCGATGAATTCATATGTTTAAAATATATATAAAGTTAATATGTTGGGGTTGGAGAGAGTGTTCAGTAGATAGAGCACTTGCCTTACACACAGTTGATCCAAATTTGATCCTTGGAATTTCATATTGTCCCCTCATCATTGACAATTCTGCTCCTCCCCCTCCAAAAAAGCTAATGTGTATAAGGGTGCATGTAGAGACAGGTAAGAAGCGTATGTTAGCAAGGTGGTAATACAGAAAAACAATCTATGAAACTAAGATTCATAAAGAGGAGGGTCCCGAAATGAGTTAAAGAATTAGAATGCACGCTTGTCACCACATGCTTCCTACACCCTGTTGAGTATGGCATTGTTTGTTAATATATTTATGTATTTTGAGGGCCACACCAGGAATAAAGATAATTTTGTGTAGGGAGGCACACTCATCTGTGTTTTAATTTAATTCTGGCTTTGCACTCAAGGATCACTCTTAGTGGGCTTCAAGATACTATCTAAGGTGCTGGGGATTGAGGTGATAAATTGGATGCATGCAAGGTATGTGTTCTCTCTACTGTATTATCTCTGAGGTCCCTGTGTAATTCTCTTATATTAAGTGTTTGGACAATGTGAGTACATTCTCTAGATATAAAATGAAATGAATACACAATGTGATAAGGGTATTTTTTGAAGGTACTGAAAACATTATATAAAAAACAAACCTGAAATAATTGGTTGCGGTATAATATAATAATATAACGGCAGTAAATACCATTAAGTTATATACTCTAAAATGATTAACTAGGGCTTAAAATATAGTACAGCAGTGAAGTTGCTTTCCTTACAAGATAGATACTTCAGTTCAATCCCCAGGACCACGACCATTGAACACAAAGCCAGAAGTAGTCACTGAGTAACATGGGGTGTGGTCAGAAATTAATAATACTATTAAAAATGATTAATTGTTTGATCTAAGAGTTCACTTTAGAAGAAGGAAGAAAAAAAAAGAAAAAAATAGAAGTGAGTGTGGGTAGGAGGAAGGAAACAAGGGATAGGACACCTTATTGGATGTAAGTAGAAAATACAAGTTAATAAGAAGAAAGTTTCCACATCTATCCAGTTATAAAATATAAAGCAGATTTCTTTAGATATTTTCTTGTTCTTTGATACTAATTCAAATTATAAAATGTAGATGAATCTCTCAAGTTTCAAAAATATGATGTGATTGTGGGACCACTGTCCATCATTTTGAGAACTTACACAATATAAAAGATGCAGGACAGTGGGCAACTGTAAAGATTTTTCACAAAGGAGAAATGGTCTTTGGATTTCAGGATGCTAATCTAGATGGTGATTTTCACAAAATTTCTTATTGTATAATATGTGGACATTTTATAAGATGTGATGTGTAACAATTAAATTGTATTCTCTAAAAGAGCTAGCAACTCAAAATTATTTTAC
This sequence comes from Suncus etruscus, assembly GCF_024139225.1. NCBI lineage: Eukaryota > Metazoa > Chordata > Mammalia > Eulipotyphla > Soricidae > Suncus > Suncus etruscus. The sequence continues at coordinate 34,133,363 of NC_064848.1, forward strand.
ATTTATGTGCAATTCAGACTAGGAAATTAGAGGAGTCGCATAAATGAGAAACTAATCTTATTAAAAGATATAAATCAGGGGCTGGAGTGATAGCACAGATATAGGACAATTGCCGTGAACAGAACTGACCTGGGAACGACCTGGGTTCAATCCTTGGTATCCCATAGGGTCTCCTGAACCTGCTAGGAGTGATTTCTGAGCTCAGAGCCAGGAGTAGCCCCTGAGCGCCACCAGGTGTGGCCCAAAAACAAAAACAAAATGTATGTATCAATCAAAAGTTAGCTTGTTAACAGATGATAAATATGTATTGGGATATTAGGTTAACTGGATTGAATACTAATGCTAATTCCTGGACCTTAATCTGAAAACTTAGTGATCACATTCTCTGGGCCTTTTCTACTGATTACATTTAAAATAAATTAACAATCTATAATTATTGACTATTCTATTGTTATTGATTAAAAAGCAATTTATTATTTAAACTTAAGTCCAAAGAATATAAAATTCCAGCAAATTATTATACTGCATTAGTAAATTTATACTAACCTGAAGAAGGTCAGGGGGTGTGATAGGAAGATGCCTGGGAACCCACACATCACAAGAAAAACCCAAAAGACAATGGGAAAAACTGTACTTCTAACATAGGCATAAGACCTGTAATACACCACCTCGTTACCTGCTCTCCCCCAAATGTAAGGTAGTCTTTTGCACCACTTTGGTCCTTTAAAAACTTCGCTAACTCATTTTAGTTCTTTTTTTTTTCTCTTAAATTTATTTATTTATTTATTTTTAAATGTTGGTCCTATATATACATTTGCGAGCACATACATTTTTATTTATTTTATTTTATTTTATTTTATTTTATTTTATTTTATTATTTTTTTTATCATTTTTGGGTATGTGACCTGTGTCTGTTATCCCCTCTGTCCACCCCCAACCACACCGACAATACAATGTAGCTCCACCTCCCCCTGCAAAGACACACTAAATAATGGGGAAATCTTACATATAAAAAAAAGAGCTCTTATCTACTAGAGATAGGAACTCATAGTTGTTTACAATACAGGGGTATCTCCTACCTTGAAAATATGTCATGTGGAATCACTTAGACCTCAGATGATTAGATGCCAGTCATCCAGCCTTGAACCCTGGATCCCAGACATAGAATCGGCACAGCTCTTCACAACAGCTGCAGGAAACAAACTCCATCCGGGACAGCCTTAATACTGCGGGGTCAACAACAAGGGCCAGCGCTAACATGATATCCTGACAAAGAGGAAAATGTGAACAACTTGACCTTAGAACAGATTAGCCTACCTTACCAGCTAACGACAAGACAAAACCAGAAGACTCGGCACCCTGTGGTAGGTCCAAAAGCCAAGATCGTGACTTACAGATGACTGGCTACTAGAACCACGACCAGACAGTATACATCTTGGGACCAATAAAAAAGCCCTAGTTTAGGGATTGAATTATGACTTGCACAATAAGCATGATCCCCAGTCCCAAAGGTCTGACAGAGACAACTGCAACAGAATGGGCCTTCTGGAAGCATAAAGAAAGACGCTAACCTAGGTGCCATCCTAGGTTCAGTGCAAAGACCAAGGTCACCAACCACAGAAGATGGACTAAAACGACACTGAGGTAACAGAACCTCTAGAACCACAAAGACTGACTTCACCATAAGTCCTACCTCAGGATCTGTGCAGATACTGAGACCTCTAAACACAGAGCTCTGAGTGTATCACCCTGGACAGAACAGAAGTCTTCCACACACCAAAAACACCACCGGGAGAATAAATGATCCTGAGCAAAGTCTAGAGCTGATCCCATGACAGTATACTCCAAGGACGGAGAAACCCCATATTTCTTAGGCCATGTGAATTCCTTTTCGAATGACCCCAATATTTACTGTGCCAGGGCAGGAGGGAAAAAAAACAAAAATGCAAAAAGCACAAAACCTTGGTATTTTATGTATATATGTATATATATATATATATATACACATATATATATATCTTTTACCTTCATTTATTATTGTTATTATTATTTTTATTTACCTATCTATTTTGGTCGATTTCTCTGTTTGGGTGTGATTATTGAAATCGTTGTCCCCAATTATACTTATTTTTTTCTATTCTTTTCTTTTCCTTCGTTATGTGCTATGCCATGTTTCTTATTTCAAGACCATGGCGTGTTTTTGGTTTGTTTGTTTGTTTTTGTTTTGTTTTTTGTTTGTTTGTTTGTTTGTTTTGCTTTGTTTTTCGTCTGTTTTTTGTGGTGCTTATCGATATAGCTGGAGTCCTCACTGGATAATTGACACTTTTTTTGGTACTGGTGGAGTGTTTCACCTTCTTTCTCTCCTTCATCTCCCAAATCGATGATGAGAGCCTCTAGAAGGATTCCACCCATTTTGGGAGTATTAGACTCTTACCCCAGTTTATTTATCTCCTCCTTTTCAGGCAAAAACACGCAACTTGAACTAGCTAGTCCTGCCTACAGTTAGAGGGGGAGATAAGGGAGGCATCAAGACCAAACAGGTGCAAGACTACTAAGTAGTGGGTTGGATACAGAGGGGACCACATATTCTAGCCGCCCTGGGGGTGAGGGAAGAGGAAATGGGAGGTAGGACAAAAACGAAGGGGTAGGGAGGGCAATTTGGGGATGGGAATCCCCCCCGATTTTATGTAAATATGTACCTAAAATGTTATTGTCAACAATATGTAAGACACTATGATCAAAATAAAAATTATATAAAAAAAAGAAAGAATAAAAAGCAAAATTTCAGTATTGAAATTAAAATCTATTCACTGAAATCACAAATTGGAAAAGTTTAATATGATACCTTTTTCTGTGAGTTAACAATAGTTAAGTTGAGGTGTTTTCATCTCTAACATAGATATGAAAGTATTATGCTGATTAAAATGATTCAGAGGGAGAGAATGTTCACACTTATTGTGAAATATTAAAAATAAATGATAAGGGCCAGAGAGATAACACAGTGCTAGGGTGTTTGACTTACAAGCAGCCAACCCTGGACGATTCCTTTCAACCTTTATGGTCCCCTGAGACTGCCAGGAGCAATTTATGAAAACATAGCCTGGAGTAAACCCTGAGTGCCAAAAGTGGGGCTCAAAAACAAACAAACAAATAAAAAGCAAAACCAAAAAACTCCCAAACCCCAAAACCAAAAGAATGAAAATATAAAAATAAATAAAAATAAATTATAGCATGGTATTAATACCCAAGAAATAATAGGCAGACTAGTCCATAGTAGGAAACTTTCTATAAAGGCAGGAAGGAAGAAAGGCAGGTAAAAAACTGGGGACATTGGAGGTGGGAAATGTGCACTGGTGAAGGGTGAGGTGTTGGGCCTTGTATGACTGAAACTCAATTATGAAAAACTTTGTAACTATGTATTTTACAATGATTCAATTAAAAATTTGTAAAAAAAAAAAAAAAAAAGACAGGGGGAGACTGATGGTGGGATTGGCCCTGTGAAGTAAAATTATGAAGAACTTTATAAATCACAATGGTTCCAATAAAACATAAAAAGGGGGATATTATCATCTTTGCATGTCAATTGAGAGTCTTTATTTTTATTTTTACTATTTTGGGGGTATTCATTCTACTAGCTGGTAAACACAGTAAAGTGCATACTCACTGCCAAGGATCATAACAAACTGGTCACTGGAAAGTTCTTAATTCTTAGTTTCTAACTAAAGGGCCAGAAAACTAAAGGGTCAGCAGTGAGATTTTTTTTTTCAAATAGGCTTCAGGGACCTTGATTTCCCCATCTTTCAAGCCATGGCATCTCCCTCTCTGCATTCTCTAAATAAACAAGGCAAGAGTGAGCATTAGAAGGCCTGTTTCTCCCAACCCCAGAGTCCCAGAGTCTCACTTGCCCTGAGTCAACCTTTGGTCCTATCTAACCCCAAAGGAAGCCAGGAAGAATAATTTCACCTTGCCCCAATGATTAGGAAAAACTATTTGGACAGTAAGTAGTCAATCTCTGCTCAAGAGGTAAAAAAAAAAACGACAAATAAAATGTATGTAAGGCAACATAATAAATAGAATCTATCCTAGAGATTTATAGGAGATGCTAAAATAATGATCAAAAGAACTTTAGAAGCAGCATGAGTCACAGTGGTTAAATATTTTCAAATGAAGTAATGCCAGCCATGATATGGTTAGGAGTGAAACAAAGAGTAAGTTGCCAAACAAAGCAGGGGTGGAGGGACATTATAAAAGATGTAAACTCTGTCGTATACCTTAAAGAGAAAAATGTCTAGGAACTCTGGACCCAGAGATGAGTGTAAACTCGTAAGTTGGTTCTCAATATGGGACAAACACTGTGTGCATAGGAAGCAGACACCATCATCTATTCCACTATCCTGTTTAAAGAGCTCCTTTTTGGTTATGACCATCACAAAATAAGTCCTTTCTGTGTTCTGCCTTTCCTTGTAAGGTATTATGAAAGGGGCCCTAAGAGCCCTTCCCTGTGAATGTCAGTAGCTACTGCTCTACCATCCAAAGCTGTAAAGGCTGTTCAATACCAAATCAATGTTCTCTTCAAAATTAGCTGAGTTTCCACTTCTACTCACCGTAGGTAAGTCTCTTTGATTAGAATCATATCTCCATCAAAAGCCATGGATCCATGAGAATGGTGCTTCTGATCCCAGAGTTCTAATTTTGGAGACCCTCAAATTGCTGACGGTAACAAATGTGACTGTACCTATATCCACTGGGAAAAGCAGCTAGAGCCCACAAGATTTCTGTGACTAGAGCTGTTTGGACATCTCTGTCCTGGGAGTTTTCGCTAGAAGCATAAATGCAAAAAGCAATTCTGTTATCCTCAAACACTCAACTGGAGCGGGCTTGCAGTCTGCACCATGGAAATATGTCTCTCAGTTTTTTATTTAAAGGCTCTTTTTTGACTTCTGGCTTTTGGTTCCACAGCTTACTGTGAGAGCTAAATGTGTTCTAAAGGACATATGAGAGCTAGATAACCTCAAACTGTGTGCTTAGGCAATAATCTTCTAACTTTTATGGTGTGCTCACCCAAAAGTGTTCAGAACTTACTCTACTCAAGGATCACGCCTAACTATGCTTGAGGGACCATATGGAGTGCCATGTATCAAACCCAAGTCTGCTGAGTGCAAAACAAGCAACTTAGTTTTATTTATTTAATTTATGTATTGCTTTAAATCAATAATAAAAGAATAGTCAATAGATTATTGACTGATAATTGATAATAAATAATCAGTAAGATATGTCCATAGAATAGGCCCATAGATAACCAAGTTTCAAGATTAAGGTCTATCTGTTTCTCAATCATTACCCGCCCTCACCCAGGCTATAGTTTTCAAATCCTACTTTTTCCCAAAACCAAGATCCTGGCTGATAAGCAGTGCTAGGTCCTGGCTGATATTGTTTAAATCTTTTGTATCTATTTGTTTGCATTCTTGTATCTGAATAAAATGTAAATGGATTTTTATATAGGTCAAGGAGCATAATGCTAAAGACTAAAAGCATAAAAGGTAAAAGCACTAAAAGTTTAAAATCACAAGCAAAGATCATACATGGAGACTTATCAAACTCGGAGGCACGTGTCTTGTTAATTTGCTCTAGAAAAGGGAAGAATAAAATACATAGACCAGGGGTCTCAAACTCTCGGCCCACGGGCCGTTTGTGGCCCTCCATACAACATTTTGTGGCCCGCGGCCGGCCGTCAAATACCACAGTATTAGTGATTATTCACTTACCAAAAGATCGCAATAAAAATCGTATTAGTAAGAAAAAATTGCATTAAACATTTGCATACCCCAAGCAGTTTCGTTCGGGGTATGCAAAAGTTTAATGCGATTTTTTTCTTACTAATGCTATTTTTTATTCGAATATTCGGTAAACAAAATCCCTTATGTGGCCCTGCCTCAACCTGACTTTGCCTCCTGCGGCCCCCAGGTAAATTGAGTTTGAGACTCCTGACATAGACAGAGATCTATAATCATGTCAATGTTCAAATCAAGGTCTTTTTTAACTGTTTTATTGGGCCAGGTGACCAAAATTTCCCTCATTTTTAAAATGTTCTGTCTATAAATGATAATAAAAATACTTAATCATAATATTATCTGTTAATAATGTAACAGTACTCTATAAACAACTCAGTTGTTTTTCTTTCCATTTCAACTTTTGAGTACTTCGAGTTCCAATTGTGTACTTAAATATTTGTTGTCTCTTTCTCTTATCTGAAATAGTAGATCTGAGAGCAAAGTGTTTTAAGTTGGTTCTTCCTCTCAATGGCCATTAATTAGTAGCATCACCATTTTATCATTTTCTTATATTTACTTCTCTGTTTTTTTTTTTTTTTGGCTTTAGGCTATGTTCACGGTTTATTCTTGGCTCTGTGCTCAGAGATCACTCCTGGTGTTGTTCAAGAAATCATATACAGCAGGTCAACTGATAATGCTGTCATTGTCCTCCTCTCCTTGCAGCTTTATTATGTGCAAGTTTTTTTTTTAATTCCACCATCCATCATCCCAGATTATGTTTTATTTTCATAAAAAAAACCCTTTATCCATTTGACCCTTTACCTCCCAGTGCTTCTTATCTACATCCATTTTTGGTTCAAATTAGGTTTCTTATGAATTCTCATAGATCTATGCCTTGTTTCTCTTTTCAAAAACTCACTTTGGTTTTGTTGTTGTTTGTATTTAATTTGGGGGCCGCACCTGACTGTATTAAGGGTTTACTCCTGTTTCTGTGCTCAGGGATCACTTCTGGCTATTCTGGGTGTGCCAAAAATTTGACTTGGATTGGTCACATCAAGATAAATGTTCTCTGGTCCCTCAGCCACTCACTTTATAACATTTATTGGACTTATTTTGTGCTAATTTTTTATGCCTAGCTCACTATTAAATTAAATTCCCCAAGAGAATGGATTTTTTTCTCTATAGTATTCTTAGTGACTAAAATAGTTCCTGGCATTACAGAATATGTCAAATTATTACTGTGTAATAGATGAAGTTTTGTTGGATGCTTAATTAATAAATTAGCAATTCAGATGGAATAAGTTGAAGTAACTAAAGGAAATAAAATATAGTGTATTTATCATATCATTTCTCGAAATCAAGTATACTGCCCTTTTGATTGACACCAAAAAAAAGTATTTTGTTTTGGAGGTACATTTATAAAAGATATTTTATCAAATGAGAAAAAATTTATGTTAGTTTTTAAATCAAGAGCATAAATAAATCAAAAAATAGTATAGTTATTATCTATACATAAATGTGTTCCAAAAGTATGCAGGTAAAATAAATGTTGTGTTCATGATTTTCAAAAGTTTTCATAATATGAAAGAACATTTAATTATATGTAATTAAACTAATAAGATAGTTTAAGTAGTGATACTTTGGGAATAAAGTTACAGTGGTATCAGAAGAGTAATTAACAAAATTTATGATTTATTGATTATATTGGCAGAACTAATGTTTCATGATTAAATTAGAACATTTGTATTTCTCACAACACCATTTTATCTGGGACAACTCATGAGTTGGCAGAAAGAACATAGATTTTTGTGGCAAACAAACCTAGGTTTGAATCCTGATTTTATTTTAGACTCTGTTATATGAATTTGGCAAACAACAATGAAGTTTCCTTTTCCTTTTTCTTTTTTTGTTTTGTTTTGTTTTGTTTTGGGGTCACACCTGGAGGAGCTCAAGGGTTACTCCTGGCTCTGAACTCAGAAATCTCTCTTGGCAGGCTCGGAGAACCACATGGAATGCCAGGATTCTGTCCATCCTGTGTCTGCTGCATGCAAGGTAAAAGTCCTACCACTGTGCTATCTCTCCGGGCCCTGAATTTCCATTCTTTTCCTTAAAATTTAAACACTGACTTTCTGCTTCCAGGATTTTGCCTTTGTTTACTCTCTGACTCTTTACATAGCTGTCTTCTTTTTACATGTTTAAAAATTGTATAAGTCCTGTAAGAGCTGGGGCTGTCTTGGCAGTTCCATGGATAGCACATCCTGACATATAGATGTTTGTGCAGAAAGTTGGTTAGGAAGTATATGTGAGACTAATTTGTAATGGGTGCCTAGGGAAACATGATTAGACATAAAAGTTGAGCTGTGATACAGTCACAGTAAGCACCTCAATAATCTCGTAGGGTATTCCAGCTTTGTCTTTAGGACTGTCTTGTATTCTTTTCCCCACGAGTTTAGGCATTCACACCACTTCCTCTTCCTGCTGTCTATCAGTTAAGCATGGTAAGAGTGAATTATGTGGTGAAATACTCAGTAAAGTGAATATCATTTACTAAGGATAGATATTAGAGACATTACTAAGTTGTGAGAGTAGGGCATCTCACAGCCCAGCAGTTGGGACAAAGAAAGCCAGATTCTAAAGCGAAAAGCATCATTATTTTTTACTTAAATTTTCCCTTTTTGTCTCTGTTCATTTTCTGAACTTCTTGACTCAGGCATAGACACCCTTTGAGGGCAAAAATATTATCATAGGATAATGCTCAGTTATTAAGTAGCAAATACTGTCAAATAAATGAATTTATAATTTGTTAATTAATTATGATATGAATTCTACTTAATTTGCTGCAACAATAGGATGTATAAAGTTATTGCACAGACTGAAAAGAACTAAGTCTTTTGCATTTGGAAGGAATAAAAAAAATTGCCTCCTTGTTCCAAAAGTAGAAGCAGACTTTGACCTCAAATTATAATTCAAGTACATTATTACATCTAATCAAGCTTTTACAAAGAATAATACCTTGTTTAGCTCTAATTGGTAAAGTAATGGGTAATTATTGTGAAAATTGTGGACACACAAAATGTATAACATTTAAAAAGTTATCTATTACTAAATCGGAGAATGATGGCCATTATTAGAATATAGCTACTATACTTTTGTTTCTTATTTGTTTCCCCTAGCATCATTGAGAGTTCTTGACTTCATTCACATATTTTAGAAGCCATTTAAAAAAATAATTTCTTTCTTTAAGCATTGTGGCTACAAACATGTTTGTAGATGAGTTTCAGTTGTATAATGTATATCCCCCTTCAGCAGTGCAACTTTCTCACCACCAATGTCCCCCATTTCCCTCCTCTCCCACCCCTTGTCTATCTTAGGGTCAGGCATTTTCTTTCTCTTATTATCATTGTCATGGTAGTTGTCAGTGTAGTTATTTTTCTAACTGCACGCACTACTCTTTGTGGTAAGATTCATATCATGGCTGGCCTTTCCAGCCCTCATCTCTATTTTCTCTTTGTATTGTCCTTTATTTTTCTTGTGTTCCACATATGAGTGAGACTATTCTGTGTCAATCTCTCTCCCTCTGACTCATTTTACTCTGCATAATATTCTCCATGTCCCTCCAGGTATAGGCAAACTTTATGACTATATATTTCCTAACAACTGCATAGTATTCCATTGTATAGATGTACCACAGTTTCTCTAGTCACTCATCTGTGTCTGGCACCTGGATTGTTTGTAGATTCTAGCTATTGTATAAAGCACTGCAATGAACCTAGGAGTGTAAAGGGCATTTTTGTATTGTTTTTTTTTTTTTTTTTTGAGTGTGTGTTCCTACAGTATAACTTTAGGATTGGTATTACTAGATCATATGGGAGCTCAATTTCCAATTTTATGAGGAAAATTCATATTGTTTTCCAGAAAGGCTGGACTAGACTACATTACCAACATCAGTGAATTTGAGTTCCTTTCTCCCTGAATTTATGCCAGCATTGGTTTTTCTTATTCTTTGTGACGTGTGGCACTCTCCGTGGTGTAAAATGATGCTTCATTGTTGTTTTGATTTGCATCTTCCTGATGATTATTGATGTGGAGCATTTTTTTGCATTTATGACTTTACCTTTTATTTATGCCTTTATTTTTTTTAATTTTCATTTTTAATTATGAGAACAAAGATGCAAAAAAAGAGGACAAGGTAGTTACAGTGGAAGGACAATCACCCATAAACAGAATTCTCAGAAATTCCCTTGCTGATATATGAACTTTGAACTTTCAGCCAAAGAACATTAAGAAAAATAAAACAGAACCCATGTACAATTACTTTGTCCCACAAGTTCCCAGATTGTAATACATAATATTTCTTAGCAGCACACAAAGCAATCTAAAGCCATAAAACTTATGTAACTCCTTAAACATTGAAGGCAAAGTACTTTTTTACATTTCCATGCGCATGCATATTAGTTTAAGTTAACCTCAAAAGTTTAAGTGGGTTGTTTTTCTTAAGGATTAGAGTCAGTAAAAACGGTGTTGGAGTGGCAATTATTGTTTGCATAGGCCCACCAAAATATGAGGGACATGGAAAGGAAAAGCCTTGGCCTAAATACAAGGAGACCCTACCCCTGAAATTTCCTGGCATAAGACCAACTCTAGGCTCCAGGCAAACTAGTTTGTCCAATCCAAGTCATTGTCTGTAGTGCCATTACACTTTTATTTTTCACACAGTCTCTGTTGTTGGTATCAAGTTTCTGTATTAAAGATCCTGGAATCTGCATATCCTACATTGCAGTCTGGACGGTGCGCAGCATCCTCTCTTTTCACCTCACAATTAAAGGGCAATGCAGAGAGCCCTGTCCTGTAAGCAGGTCGCTGTTGTTGTCAAGTCTTCTTAGTGTTAAGGGAAGTCTCTTTTGAGAAGGTCGATGTCAGAGCATCGAGTTGTGAGATTCAATGCATGGCTTTGGTCTTTGATTAGGATTGTGCAATACTGAAGTTAAAAAGAGTAATGTAGGGTACTGATGGTTGGGGGGGGTGAGAGAGTTAGGGAGTAAAAATGAGCTTTGTAGGGGTATGCGAAAGGGCAGAATACAAAATGGACATTCTGCATATACAAAACATAACTTAAAGATAAGAATATTTTTGGACGATGTCAAAAAGGGTATTTGAAAATGAATATCAGTAAAAAAAAAAAAAAAAAACCACCCCTGCAGGGGGCCTAGTATGCATATGGGAATTTTCAGCCCAGTGCCAGTGCCTCCAACATACCAGTGGAAGAGGAAGAGAAGTCCAGGCATGTGAGGTCTCTGAGCCCAGCTCTTGCCTCTGCAGTTTGTATATGCATAGGGGAGGAGTTTTCCTCCACCTCCCTTCCCCTGGGGCCCAGGTTACCAGGTGTGACCCTGAAGGCCATTCTGGCATGGGGGGATCTAGTCCCCTGGACTAAGTTGTCAAGTCCAAGGGGGTCTTTAGCTAGCTGTCCAGTCCAGTGCCCCCAACATACCAGTGGGAGAGACAAAGTCCTGGCATGTGGGATCTCCTGAGTACAACTGCAGCCTCCCTTTCCAGTTTGAAAATGCATAGGGGAGGAGTTTTCCTCCACCTCCCTCCCCCCAGGGCCCAGGTTACCAAGTCAGGCCTTGAAGGCCATTCTAAAGTGGGGGGAATCTAGTCCCCTGGACTATGCGTCAGTACAGGGGGTCTTTGGCTAGCTGTCCAGCCCAGTACCCCCAACATACCAGTGGAAGAGGAAGAGAAGTTCTGGCATGTGGGGTCTCTGAGCCCAGCTCTTGCCTCTGCATAATACCAAGGTCTTTAATTCATTTTGATTTGACCTTTGTGCATCATGTTGCATAGAGGTCTGAGTTTGCTTTTATGCATGTGGCTAACTAATTGTTCCAACACCACTTGCTGAAGAGGCTTTCCTTTCTCAACTTTGCATTTTCTTGCCCCTTTATCAAAAATTAATTGATTGTATGTCTGGAGTTCATTCTCTGAATTGTTATAGTTGCAATATTATTATTTAAACATCCTACCATGCTTGGATAATTAAATTGTTTCCAATTTTTATGTGATTAAAAACAGCACCAAGTAAAACTTTTTATAGCAAGATTTATTAATGATTATCCTTTTAAGTGATAAGATGATCTAATATGCTAATCATATGCCTCATTTGACAGTTAGATCAAATTACTTCTTTTCATTAAGGTTTTTTGTCAGAAATAATAGAGTAAAACCAGTCTCTAAGCTGAAGGTATTGAATCCTGGGTTCTGTTCCAGTTGGCAACATACTAATGATTGAGTTTTGATAACATAGTATACTTTTCTATCCTGAACCTTAGGGTTTTTACTTAAAAAAAAAAAAGATGGTTTTGCCAGATAGTTAAAACCCCTTTAGTACTTGCATCCTATACTATTATAACTGCTTTATACTTTTCTCTGTGAAACAGTTTCATGAGCTCAATTTTAGCTTTCTTTCACATTTTGAGTTACCTACAAATCTTGTCTGATTTCCTGTATTTCTGATTTAATTTCCTTCCCTTTCATCCAATTTTGGCCATTCCTTAATCTTCTTATCGAGGTATTACTTTTGTTCCTTCTTTCATTGCCATCCATTAAGCTAAGATGAACCCTCTCTTCTTGATCTTTTACCCTCTCAGTACTTGATATTTTTTTAAATCCTTTCTTAACACTTAAAATTGTTACCCGCTAAACTTTTTGATGTTCAAGACTCATAAAAATCACTCAACACCCTCTTTTCTATAAAAAAAAAATAAAAGCAAATACAAGTTGAGTAAAATGAAGAAACTGAATTAAGCCAAGTAGCACAATACAGAACATGTCTGCATCTTGTGTTTTAATATATTTCATCTGTAGAATGTGTATGAAGAAGGGGTTAGATGTAGTGGGAGAGGAATACCATTGATAACATTGGCTAACTGGTCAAGAATGTTTCAGTCAACAAGTTTAATAAAGGCTTGCCCAAGGGATACAGTATGTTAATCTGATAGTGAAAAGATAGTGATAAAATGACATTGAAATTGCTTTTTATGTATTAGATATTATACTAAGCATATTCATATGCCATCTTTAAATATTAGGAAACCACTTTGAGATAGATATTATTCTTTTTAATTTGAAATCTTTTAAATTAAAATTGTAATAATTTTTACTATGTTATAAAAAAACAATTTACAAAAATTATACCAAACTCCTGAAAAGAATTTAGTGCAATGGCAGAATTAGGATCTATGTATTTAAGCATTCTCAAATTGTTTGAGATTGTGTTTTACTTGGCAATGGGGCTATAGCAAGTGGTGACACATGCAGTAGGAGTAAGCAAATGAGGGAAGTGAGATAAGGAAGAAGAAAAAGCCAAAATATGGATGCCATTGATGAGACTACTATAGTTTCCTGGAAGAGAAATCTATCTCAGTGTCTCAAAATCCACCGCTGAAACTGTAAGAACTCTATTTCTTGCTCTTCCTCTCTATTTATCATAGTTTTATGCAAGTGAATTTTTATAAAATTTTTTATAAAAAGTTATAAAATTGTTGATAGACTAGCTACAAGATACTAAAATAAGAAGTGCATGATCAAATGTATTTAGTTGAATGAAGAGATTAGAGGGACATCATTACACCTTTATACCAGAAACCTTTTCTTTTCTTCACTGTACTAGTTGATATTCACCACCAAGATAGAAAATCACCTCATTTCCATCATATATATGAAAAAAATTGAGTTTATAAAATTATAACCTGATTAGAACTTTGTAAGTGAGGCATGTCTACATACCATATTTGAATTCTGTCTGACTTGAGCATTCATATTCTCCTAAATATCCATTGTCTAAGAAAGTTAGTACCTAATAATATTTCTTATATAAATAAGAATAGAGATAGAATAAAACTTCTATCTCTCTTTCAGATACACCATGTCAGGTTACTCATAAGAAACATGGATTTGTTTAAGATTTACTTTCTGGTCAGCTGTTCAGGTTACCGGGACTTTTTTGTAGTAGAAAATTCCTGGATTATATTTTGTATATTTTGAATAAAAATTGTACAAATTTTGTAGAAATTGACCTTATTGTAAAAATTACACAGTTATCCACTACACTTTTGCTTTGTGCTGCTTGTCACTTTGTGATCCTTTAATAGTGTTAGGCAGTCATCTGTTAAATATTGTTTCTTGCCAAATCAGAGATTTCCAAAAATGAAACAGATAGAAAGTCCTGAGTAAATAAGGACAAAGAAGACATATTTCTTTCAAACTATATTCCATATTAAAGTTTACCTGATTTATTTTTGTTCCCAGGTGTAGAGAAGCATGGATATTTCACAGCTGTTACTCAGATGGTCTAGAAATATTATTTAGAGCTATAATTTTGTTTTGTCCTTGACCAAAACTTGAACTGAGTAGGCTGGCCAGAAAATCCAAAATAAAGTTGAATTTTAATTTCTTGTCATAAAGAATGAGCTTCAGAGGAAGATAAACATGATTTGTAACACCAACTCTGTCTATGATCAATTACATAACTTTGGATAAGTTCATTAAACTCTGCTCAATTAACTTTAGGTAGAGAGAAAACAATAATGATTGTTTTAACTTATAAGTATCTTTTCTGAAGATCTATGAAGCAATATGTAAAATACTTAGCGAGTCACCAGCCACAGATACTCAACACATATTAGTTTCCATTCTGTTTCCTCCAATCCTTGTCCACTTATTCTGATCAAACAGGCAAGAAAATTTTAAAAATGAATATTTAGGGGACTACTTATACATGCAAAAGGGAGGGGACAGGGGATGCATGCTGGGAACAGGGGTGGAGGGAGGACAACAGTGGTGGTGGGAATGCCCCTGATTCATTATCACTATGTACCTTAAATATTACTGTGAAAGATTTGTAATCCACTTTGGTCAAAATAAAAATGAAAAAAAAATAAATATGTAATCTTAGAAAATAATAATCAATAATTTCTAGATTTGTACTGTTCTATCATTCTGGCAGTGCCTTTAGCCTATAACTTTGATTAGGAATTAGCTACAGTGAAGTAAAAATCTAACTCAGAATTTCCAATTATCTTTGAACTTGGAGAGAACATTTTATCTTATTAAATACAAACTACCCAGATATTCTCTCCAGAAAATGATTGATTGAATTAGATGGCCTAGGAGTAAGCTTTGAATAGAGCTAAGAAAACAGCTGTGTCTGGATGGAGAAATCCAGCTTCTAGCTCTTACTGATTCATTTCTCCAGCAGTTTTCACTTAAGAGAACTATCCATAATGCATAGCTACAGGACTGTATAGAAGGCAAATCATCCAAACTGAACTTTACAAGCTTTACGCATTGACGTTTTGAATTCTGGGAAATTGCCTGATGAAGGCTTCTATAATTTTTCTAGCAGAAACATGAAAGTAGAAGAAATGTAGCTACTCCAATAAACAAATAGAAGCAGAAATCACTGACTTGCTTTTCCTGTATGCCTTCTCTATCCTTCCTAGAAGCATTAATTATAATTCATTTATTCCATTTTCATTTGCTAACCATGTCCTATGTGTCAGGCACAAGGCTAAATATTGGGAATTCAGAGAGCAGTAAGATTACCATAAACCCTACCCTTCATGAAGCTTGCAGCATAGTAAATTCAATAAACATGTCACTAAGAAAATAAATATGTATTTTTAATGATATGAAAATGAGGATATAATACAATAAAAAATTTCTTAAAGGTTCCAGCACTCATCTAAGCTTAGTCTACAAGATTAGCAGGAGCCAGCTATGTAAAATGTAGATATGCCTTAAAATTATTATACGAAGTGTTTAGGAGAAAAAAAGTTCTTTGTAATTTTCTTGTTTCTGGAAACCAAAAAGAAAGATTTAAAGCAAAGCAAGAAAGGGAAAGTGGTATAAATTAATAGTTGGAGAAGATGCTGGAAGGCTATATATAATATGTGTATATGTGCATGTTAATTGTAAATTTAATATGAAATCTCAAAACAGGACTCAGGGGAACAAATTACCATTGCATTTTCAAATTTACAATTTCAAAGTTTATTTGGGTTGTCAGATGGCAAATGGCTTACATAGGAAGGCCAAAGAAAGATTTAGAAAGATTTAGAGCCAACTGGTAAGGTTCTTCATTGGCCCTGATGGCAGTGGTGGAGAGACAGGAAAGAGATTACAAGCTGGAGGAAAACGTAGAACAATGAGGGATTAATTGGAAGTAGAAATTAATTGAATGGCCAGAGGCTGATGGTAAGAGGCTGTATACACACACACACACACACACACACACACACACACACACACACACACACACACACACACACACCTTTGTTATTAAATTAACTGACTACTTTCCCTGACAACTTTTTGCCCTTTTGCACTATTAGTGCAAGGGTTGGTACTATGGCTTTTTAGTCATTTACTGTGTGATGTTGAACAGGTTACTTAGCCCCACAGAGCCTGGGTTTCCAACTATGCAGCTGCTAATGAGACCTGTTTCAAGGCTGTATATGGAATCGATAGATTTTTATCAATATAGCATTAATAAAATTTAGCTATTATGGCCATTAGACCCTTTTATGGTTTTTGTTGATAACTTGGCTAGTTAATGGGATGATTGGTGATGAAATCTAAATAAATATTCTTCCCAAAATGAATGACTCACATAGATTGTACTTTTGAATCTACTATTAATGAACTACTAACTACGGATTTTAAACCTTTGTGGTTTAAGCTCAAACTTATATCCTCATTTGAAAAGCATGGCAGAGTTCTGTGAGGAAAGAGTAGTTATATGTTAAATGACATACATTTTTAGGGAATTGTTGAATTTAGCCTTCTAATAATATTCTCAGTACTTTGTTTTAATTAACTATTAAAGGATAGTTAATAATTCATAAAATGTCTATCTTCTTTCTCATTTAATGCTCTGAAAAATACTGAACTGAAAGTAGGTCAGATAATTTAATTCTGGGCTAAAAATGGACGTTAACAACGTGTGTCTGAAAGGTACTAAAATTCACACCTCATTGAACAAATTGTGGTTCTGTTTCTTCAACACTAGACATTTGCTACATGATTTTCCTACTCTTGCTTCTAATTTCCATTCAAGCCTTATTTGCTAATTTCATATTTTCCAAAGAATTCAAAATTAGAGAATATCATTGTGAAATAGTCTTATAGCATATTTGAATTGTATAGTAAATCAGTGTGGTTATTTCATAAAACAAATAATTAGATAACAAATGGCATTTTATTTGAGATGTAGTCTACTAACCATTTCTATCTTACATTAAATGAAAAAAGGTTTTTCATTCTATACATTTTCAAAACATTAGAACTATAGCTAGAATGATAGCACAGTGGGTAGTTTGTTTGCCTTGCATGCAGCTGACCATGGCATCTCCTACACTCCTCTGAACCTGCCAGGAGTAATTTCTAGGTGCAGAGCCAGGATTAACCACTCAGTGTTAAGGGTGTGGCCCCAAAATGCCAAAAGCTGGGAATGGGGTGGGGGAGAGGGAGGACAACTTTGATGATGAGAATTCCCTGATTCAATGTTAATATGTACCTAAAATATTACTGTGAAAGATATGTAATCCACTTTGGTCATATTACTGTGAAAGATATGTAATCCACTTTGGTCAAAATAAAAATGATAAAAAAAATTCCAAAATAAACATCATCAATTAGAAAAAAAACAACAAAAAACATTAGGAGCAGAACTTTGGAAAAGATAAGTACAATAACTGGAAGAGAAAGTTATTTGTTGGAAATACATTTTTATAATGTTTGAAATTATCAGAGATTCAAGAAAAATTAAAAGATTGAGATTTCAGGGAAATTTGTTTTAGAATATAAACTACAATTAAAGCAGAAAAGTCTGTAAAAAGACATGCATCAAAGAAAAAAATAACTCCCATTGCTTTTTTGTGGTTATTTTTCTCAGTAGGTTTATTCAGTCAAAAGTTTGAAATTGTAGTGGGATATTATCCAAAGTTATAATCAATATATAAACCCAAGAAGATTTCAACCATATTACTGCAGTGTAGGAAGCAGACACACTCTGTTGGAAAGTTCCTCTGAATCTGATGGGCTTTGTAGCCCTACATCACCCATGGCTCAGGCTGTCAAATAACTAGAGAAAATCAATAAAAATTTCTTCTTGCACTCAGAACTGCAAGGCATATTTAATGTGTTATCAGCCACCAGGCCTGATCCACATACTGGCAGCCTGTGAGATGTCATTGCACTAGTTCTAGATTGATCAAATCCTTTCTTTTCTTGGAGGCCACATAGATTGGTGTTGATTTATTTTCAGTACTAATAATTTGTTGGACACTAATTTTAGTAATTTCCCTTAAAAATAATAAAAAATTTTATTACCTTCTTGGAAAGTGATCTACTTTATCCTATTAATGATCCAAAGAAGTGAATCTATTTACCATTATTGTGTTTTGATTAAGCATACATATTTTATTGACTTTTAATTATTTTTCTAAATGAGAATAATTATGTATATCTGAGAAATAATAATTAAATAAAATTTATCTTAATTTATTTTAATTTTATTTTAGATCATACATGGCTATGATAAGGGATTAGTCCTGGCTCTACACTCAGGGATAATTTCTGCGGGGTTCTGAGGACAACACATCTGGGATGCCTGTCAAGTACATGCAAAGAAATCACTTTATCTCTGACCTGAGAACTAGTACCTGAAATAATATAGATATATAAATGAGGAACCTTCCTAATGTTCAGAAAGTAAAATGGACACATAGGAGTTCATAATACTAATTAAATTATTTATTTATATCTTTCCCTTCCCTGCTCCATTTTTACTTGGCAAAATCTCACCAAAAAGTTATGTGCTCTACAAAAAGCAGTATTTTGAAAGCATAACTATTATAAAAGGAAAAATACTTTTATTTTTATAATATGACACACATTTCCAGACCAGGTAAGCATGAACCAGCATGAATAAATCAGAAAATTATAGTGAACTGAAACATGTAAACCACCACTTTTAAAATGGAAGAATCTTCAAATGAAAGAGTTTGAAACTAAATTAAAAAAAATGTGAATTCTTGGGGCTGGAGTGATAGCACAATGGGTAGGATGTTTTTCTTGCATGTGGTCAATCTGGGTTTAATCCCTGGCATCCCATATGATTCCCTGAGCCTTCCAGGAGTAACTCTTGAATGTCACACCCTGTTCCAAAAACCAATAAATAAATAAACATACAAATAAATAAAAAGAATGTGACCTCTTATTGAGCTTCTGGATTAAGATTTATTCACATAAATAGCTTAAATGGATCAATTATTAGTGTCATGATTCAATGCAATGATTATATTGCCACAGTTGAGCATGCTTCTTTTTTTATTATTTTTATTTTGATCATAGTGGCTTATATATCTTTTATATATATATATATATATATATATATATATATATATATATATATTCATAGTATTTTAGGTACATATTAACATTGAATCAGGGGAATACCCACCACCAAATTTCTCCTCCCCCCTTCCCCATTCCCTTTCTGCAACCCATATCCCCCACCATCAACCCCTGGGCTACTAGAGTAGGTGGTCACCTCTTTGTCTAGCTTACTATCAGTGATCATACATCTGTTTTGCCCTCTCTTGTTTCTTCCTCTATTTGAGAGGCTAAGCTAGATAAATCGAGTTACGTGGTTTTGTTTGAGGGAAAGAAAAGCAATAGAATGGGGTAAATAATAAGAAAAAAATTTTTTAATTAAAATATGCTTAAAATGGGCGGAGTCCTTCTATTGTCTATCAACCTGAGTTTGAGAGAGGACATGAAGAAGGTAATTGAAACGCCATAACAATACAAAAATAAATGTCAAATTAAATATCCAGTGAGCCCTACAGCAATAAAGAGAAGCATCACACAATAGTCTCGGTTCTGAAATCAAATCATGCTGGAGTGCAAAAAGAAAGAGAAAGATAAGATAAAATAATACAAAATAAAAAAGGAGACATCAACTTCAATATCTACACCAAAATAAGGACATCAAAAAAACAATCAATCTCTCTCTCTCTCTCTCTCTCTCTCTCTCTCTCTCTCTCTCTCTCTCTCTATATATATATATATATATATATATATTTTTTTTTTTTTTTCTTTCTTTCTTTTTTTTCTCCCCCCCCCCCTGCATAGGCACAGTAACTATTGGGGATATTATAGAGGAATTCCCTTGGCCTAGGAGATACAGGGTTTCTCCATCCCTGAAGTATACTGTCATGGGATTAACTATAGACTCCTTGCATGATCATTTACTCTCCCCTCGGTGCTTTTGTGGTATATGGAAAACTTCTGCTTGGTCATGGATGGTAAAATCAGACTTCTGTATCTAGAGGTCTTGGTGACTGCAGCTCAAGGAATGGAGCTTATGATGAAGGCTTTCTTTGTGGTTCTAGCAGTTCTGCTTCTTCAGTGTCATTTTAATTCATCTTCTGTAGTTGGTGTTCTTGGTCATTATGTTGCTCCTAGGATGGAGCTTGGGATAGAGTCTTTCGTTATGTTTCTGGAAGACCCGTTCACTTGCAGTTGTCTCAGTCAGACCTCTGGAATTGGAGATCTTGTTTGTTGAACAGATTGTAGACCAAAAGCTAGGTTAGAGCTTTTTGTTGTTGTTGTTGTTGTTGGTCCTGGGATGTGTACTGTCTAGTCCTGGTTGTAACAACCAGTCACCTGTATATAGCGATCTTGGTTTTTGCACAGATCAAAGGGTGACATGTCTTCTGATTTTGTCTTATTGTTGGCTGGTGAGAAAAAACAACTTGCTCTTAGATCAAGTTGTTCCCATTTCCTCGTTGTCAGGTTATCAATTTAGAACTGGCGTATGTTGGCATCAGAGCAGCATTATGAATGCCCTGAGGGAATTGATTCCTGGAGCTGTTGTCGAGAACTCTGTCGTTTCTATGTCTGGGATCCAGGAGTCAAGGCTAGACGGACTGTGCCTATTTCCCTGGAGTCTAGGTTGGTTCCACATGACATACATTCAGGGTGGGAGATGTCCCTGTGTTGTAAAAAAGTATAAGTTCTTATCCCTAGTAGATAAGAGCTTATTTTTACACATAAAATTTCCCCTATTTTTAATATGCCTTTGCAGGAAGAAGTGGTACTACATTATATTGCTGGTGGATTTGGGGGTGGACAGAGAAGAAAACAGACCCATGACAAAAACTAAAAATATATATGCTCAGACATATCTAAAGAAAAAAGAGTTTCTTAAAAGAAAAAAAAAGATTAAATAGAAGAAATAATTAAAGGAATAAAGTGGGGCCGGGAGGGATAGTATGAAGGCAAGGCATCTGTCCTTCCTGCAGGAGGACAGTGGCTCACATCCTGGCATCCCACATGGTCCCCCATGCCCACCAAGGGCAACCTCCGAGCACAGAGCCAGGAGCACCCTCCAAGCGCCGCCAGCTGTGACCCAAAAGAAGCAAAAAACAAATCAAATTAAAAAAAAAAACTAGAACAAAGCAAATAAAAAAAAAAACGAACAAGGGGGGGGGAGAAAAACAAACAAAGAAAAAGGGAGAAAGTGATACAGGAGATTACATTTGGGGAGAAACAGTATAAGAGGTAGTGTTATACTTATGATGATAGTATAGGCTTCCCCATTTTCTTTTGAGATTTCCTCGTGAGGTGTGGGCTCCAGGCAGGGAGGTCTTGGTAGAGTTCTTGCAATGGGAGTCCTTTTGGAGCTTATAGGGTATTAAGCCACAGTCCATAATAAGGAGAGGTGATTAGAAGGGCCACACTACATGAGTCAGTCAGAGTGTTGGTTGTGTTTTCTTGCCGGGAGCGAGATGTGAGTTTGAGTGGATGTCTCTTCACTTGGGTACAAGGTACTGATTCGTTGGTGTAGGAGGTTGGTCTTGATGCATAATGGGTTAAGAACTGAGGGTGAAAAGTTATAACATGGTGGGGATTGGATTGGGGTGAAGGGATAGTCAGATTTCTGAGATGGGGAGAGGGGAAAGTATATGGAAGGGGTTATATAGGGTATAGGTATGGGTTGTTTGTGGTTTAGGTTTGCCTCTTAAGGAGGATTCTTATCTCTGTGTGCTCCTGCCCCCATATAAACATATAGAAGTTAGCTTATGTAGAGAGGTGGGGAGGGCAAGAGATACACTAAGTACAGAAAGATAGGTAGGTATAGTACTTGTAAGGAAAGGAAACTAATAGATCAACTTTTGGATATGTATAGGTTTCGTGTCTTGAGTACTAACCATTGTGTTAGTGAGGTCTATCTATATAGGTGTTTACCCTTTGCAGTATTGTCCGCAGCACCCTATATATCAGCTTTCTTTCCTTTCCTATAGAGGAGGTAACTGTGTGTTTTTATTTGACATGAATTGAATTGATGGTGATGAGGAGAAGAAGGTGGAAGAAGAGGGAGACAAGAAGAGAGAAAAGGAAAACCAAAACAGAACAAAACAAACCAACAATTAAACAACAACAACAAAAAAAATATGAAGTAATGAGAAGAGAGGGTAAAAGAGCAAGGGCATGCTTGTTTGCTTGAACGTGTTTGATGCTTAGGCCCTGTAGTAAAAATCTGTAGGTCATGGTTGTTGCTTTGGTGGTCTGACTGGTCATGCACTTCAGGTCCTAAAAGAAGGTATAATCTAGAGATAAAGGGTATGTTAAAGAGTTTTATCCGGACATTTTCATGATGTAAACTGAGTATGGTGCCTCGTGTGACTCAGCACCGAGGTACCACCGTAGGATGTTCACAATTTGTATTCAGGAACCCCTACAGGCTGAAAAACTGAGAGGTTATTTTAAATGTGGTAAGGTTAAGGCATTCAACCATAATGGTATGAAATGTTTCCATTGGAGTCAATAATTTCCCATCATAATCTTTACCTGTAATCCTGTATAAGATCCCTAGTAAATTATTATGGGCCTTTGTAGTAAAACGATACTTACATACCTGTTCTCTCTATGCTGCTGTTTCTGCTGTTGCTGGTTTCTTTATGATATAATGTGTAGTCGGGCTTTGTGTTGTTTCTCTTCCCTTTGTTTTGGGCTCTACTTCCCAGTATTTGATGATTATTTCTAGGTTTCTATCCTGTTACACCCTGTTATTTAATCGTGGGGTTTTGGTTATATATCTGCCTATTCTAAGTACTTCAGAATAATGCTATCATTCTGTGTTTATCTTTCATCTTCTGGCTTGCTTCATTTAACATAATATGTTCTAGGTCCATCCATGTTGCTGCAAAGTCTGTGATTGTATCATTTCTGATTGCCATGTAGTATTCCATTGTGTATAGATACCACATCTTAATGATCCACTCATCTGTTGTTGGACATTGAGGTTGGTTCCAAGACTTGGCTATTATACTGAGTGCTGCAATAAATAATGGGGTGCACACATACTTTGGGATGAATGTCCTTCCGACTAGGGGGTAGAAGAGCAATTGCTGGATCAAATGGCAGCTCAATTCTGAGTTCCATAAGCACTCTCCAGATTGTTCTCCATAGGTGTTGGACTAGGGGGCATTCCCACCAGCAGTGGATGAGAGTGCCTTTCATACCACAACCCCGCCAACAGAGATTGTTCCCATTATTTTTTTTTATGTGAGCCATCCTCACTGGTGTAAGGTGGTACCTCATTATTGTCTTGATTTGGATTTCCCTAATGATGAGTGAAGGTGAGCATGTTTTCATGTTTTCATGTTGGCCATCCTTCGGTCTTCCTCAGAGAAGTGTCTATTCATTTTATATCCCCATTTTTAATGGCTTTATTTGGTTTTAGAGGGCTCAGCTTTCTGAGTGCGTTGTATATTCTAGATATCAGCCCTTTATCTGACATGTTGAGTGCAAAGATTTTTTTTTCCCATTCAGTTAACTGTCTTCTTGTGTTAAGTAGGGTTTCTTTTGCCATGCAGAAGCTTTTTAGTTTGATGTAGTCACATTTGTTTATTTGATGCTAAATTTCTTGCCATTGGTGAATTGAGCATTTTTCTAGGAAAATTTCCTGAACATTGTTTTAACTCCTTTTTTGAGGTGAGGTTTTATGCATATATACATATATACACATATATAATTTAAGACTAAATTTAAAAACAACATGTATGGCTTTTTTGCTTTAAATACAATGCTTATAGTAATTGGAATAATTATAGTTATGATCAATATTATTTATAATGATGATTATGTATATTTACATATATAAATATATATAAAGATAATTTGAATCCTATTCTATATCTGATGGAAGATTTAGTGCATCAATAATATTTTGTGTGATTGTGTGGTGCTGGGCATTAAACATAGGGCCTCATATATGTAGGTGAGTGAGTGAAATCTTTGACCCAGTAAGTATTTTTGTGAATTCTCAGCAATATTCCCTTTATCATTAGCTATAACACCAAGCTCTGATTCTGCTGACATTGAACATTTTCCTATTATTTTAAATGTTGTTTACCTGGGACTCATTTTATCATCCCAGATGCCAAATTTAGTCCATTGAACTAATATTCAATACACCAATATGAAAAGCTAAACAAAATAGCACAAATTTTATGAGGATTTATGGTTATAAAATAATTTTAAAAAAGAATAATATCTACATTTTAGAAACATAAACAATAGAATAAATTAGATACTCCTTTCTTTATTCTTTTGGCCATCTGCAGAATAAAACTTCAGGGTATCTCTGTATAGTTAAATCCTGACAGTGAACTCATTTTCTATATTACTTCCGTCTTAGAACAAAGAAAAGAATTATCACTAAACCCCCAAACTACCCTATATAATATGAAATGGTATTTATATTGTTTAGGGAAATGAATAAATCCCTTCTGTCATTTTCCCTAATTAAAGGTACCCATGTGCAAAACAGCTTCAAGTTGAAATTAAGTCTACAATTAAAGCACTTATCTCTTAGTTTTAATTTTTATTTTAGATTTCATATTCATCAATTCTCCACATCATGTCAATAAATAAGCTCTCTGAATGTACCAAGAACAGTTCTTAGTTTGAAAGATTATTATCCTTCAACATATCACATTAAATTTTATGGGAGCCAAGTTGCTTATATATTAGAATAGATAACCCTAAATTTACCATATGCTGAAACACCCCCTTAATTTGTTCCAGGTTCCATTCTGTCTTCAAATTAAGAATCCTAATCTCTACATATAACCTTCTCAAATCTTCACAATCTTTCTTCATTCTGCCATTTATTCTGATGTACTTCATAAATCAAACACCCCAACATCACAAACCACTTGAGTCCCTAATTCACTGTATTTTCATATGTTTTATCTTGTTATATGTACTATAATACTTGCTACCCAAACTTTGTCAAGTTTATTCCAACTAGAAAGTAAGTAATAGCTTTGAAATCATCTTGTTGGTATTTTTTCAGTGCTATGCTGAGAACAGATTCTTTATCCAGAGATCTTCCCAGCAGTGCTGGGGTGGTGTTAGTGGTAGTGGAGAAATATGAACTGGCCTCCTCTAAGGACTAAAGGCTTGATATTTCATTTCAGTGTTCAAATTCAGGAAAGCAGTTCTGCTTGGGTCCATCTGTGCTGGGAGTGGGTGAATTGAGGCCATTATTGGTGCTCTGAAGTTAATGAAAAATGCTGGAGATTAAACTCAGTACATCTCAGATTCCCCATTTGTGCTCTGTCACTTAACCTAATGAGATATATTTTTAATCTTTACTTAAGCTTCTCAAATAGTGGGGCGCACCCCCCAAAGGGGTGGGGCACGAGGCTCGATAAAAGGGGGCGCGTTTGACCTCAGCAAACACTATCATAACAAGCTAAGCCCCGTGTTTATGTCTCTGTATGTCTCTGAAGCTGAGAGTTTCTGTGTCCTGCTTCAAACCCCGCTTCGAAAAGCTATGCATTGCAAAACATGCTCATTGTAGTCATTAATCCAGAAATAACCTCTGATTAAAATATCAGCTCAAATTATTTTATATATTTTTGTTTTGCAGGTTAAAGCTTTTTTTTAATAAAGATACTATTTACAGTGGGGGAGGCGCAAAAAATGTTTTCTTTTTCCTAGGGGGGCATGACAGAAAATAACTGAGAAGCACTGATTTAAGCACCATGATTACAAGCATGATTATAGTTGGGTTTCAGACATAAACAGAATACTCCCCTTCACCAGTACAACTTTCCCACCACCAATGCCACCCACCCTGCTCCCCCACCCCTGCCTGTATTCCAGACAGGCATTCTCTTTCTCTCATTCTTTAATATTGTCATCTAGTTGTTAATAGTATTCACCACTCTTTGTGGTGAACTTCATATTGTGAGCCGGTCCGTCTGGCCCTTCACTCTATTATTACAATAATGTCTTTAATTTTTCTTAAAACCCATAAATGAGTGAGACTATTCTGTGTCTATTCATCTCTCTCCCTCTGACTTATTTCACTCAGCATAATAGATTCTATATACATCCACATATAAAAAAATTCATAACTTCATCTCTCCTGATGGCTGCATAATATTCCATTAAGTATATTTACCACAGTTTCTTTTTTTTCTCCAAACAAAGACATTTATTTAAGTTGGGTAAATGATTCTTGACATTATTCTTGGCAGTGATAACAAAAGAATAGACAACAAAAGCAAAAGCAAAAGCAAGTATCTCTATTAGGCCTAATTGGAACTCCATTAAGCAAAAAGTCTTTTTGCACAGCAAAAGAGATATAATAGAGTAAAAATGCAAAGGAAGAAAATATTTGCAAATATCACATATGATAGGGCCTGATATCTACAACATATAATAAATTCTATATCCCAATAGGAATAAAAGCCCAATAAAATAAGCGACACAGTTGAAAAATAGCCAAAGGGCTATTTCTTACCAAGATTTATTCAGGGCTAGAGAGGTAGCACAGTAGTAGGGTGTTTGCCTTGTACATGACTGACCCAGGACAGACCTAAGTTCGATCCCCAGCATCCCATATGGTCTCCCGAGCCTTCCAGGATCAATTTTTGAGTGTAGAACCAAGAGTAACCCCTGAGCTCTATTGGCTGTGACTCCAAAATAATAAAGCAAAACAAACAAATAAACAAAAACCAGACATTTCTTCAAAAGACAATCAAAGAAAAATAAAAAGAGCAATTAATGTCCTTAATTATCAGGGAACTATAAAAATCACAATGAAATATTATTTAATACCTAATGGAATGTCTATTTTATAAAAGAATAGAAAAAGGTCTGAAGATATAAAACCCTTGTGGGAATGTAAATTAGTACAGATTCTATGGAAAATAATGTGGGAGTTCCTCAACACATTTAAAATAATTTAGACACATGAGACAGTAATCCAAGTTTCAGGCAAATATCCAAAAGAATCTAAATAGGATTTTTTGAGGGGGGAGGGGCACACCCTGAAGCACTCAGAAATCACTCCCTGCAGGTTTAGGGGAACATAAGGGATGCTTGGGATAAAACTGGTGTTGGCATGTGCAAGGCAAATGCCACACCCACTGTGCCATCTCTCTGGCCCCCTAAATAGAATATTAGAGAGATATCTGTATGCCTTTGTTTCTTGTGACATTATTTGCTATGGCCAAGATATGAAGCAGTCTAATTTGTCCATCAATCTAAGTGGATAAGGAAAGTGTGGCATGTATAGAGAATGGAGTCTTTATTTTGTCTAAAAAAAAAAATAAATAAAATCCTGCCACATGTGACAAAATGGCTGACCCTTAAGAACATTTTCCTTTGTGAAATAAACCAAACACAGGACAAATAGTGCCTGATTCCACTTACATAAGTTGTTAAACTCCCAGAGCAGAGAGTAGAGATTACCAGGGACAAGGGAAGAAGGAAATGGAAGGGTCTTTTAAAATGTAATTTTCAAAATAGTAATGATAATTATACCCAATTGTAATAATACCCAAAGACAATAGAGACAAGGGTCAGGAGGACTGGTCCATGGTAGGAAGCTTGCCACAAAGATAGGCGGAGTGCAGTTAGAACTGAAAAAAGAACCACTATGACCACTATGATAGGTGGAGATGATCATTCTGGATAAGAACTGGGTGCAGAAAGGAGGTAAAGTGATATGCATAATACTTCTTCAGTAACAATATTGCAATCTACAGTGTCCAAAAAAAAAAAAAAGGAAACGAGAAAAAGAAGAAAAATAGCACAGAGGCAGGCAGCGGATAGTGTGCAGGAAGGATAAAGGGGACATCGATAACAGGAAATGGGCACTGGTGAAGGGATAGGGGTAGGACATTGAATAACTGAAAATCAATCATTAACAATTTTGTAACTGTGTCTCACAGTGATTCGATTAAAGTTTTTATGGAAAATAAAAGATATAAATAAAAATGTATTTTCAGGAAAAGATGGAGAAAGATGATAATTAATTTATTATTCAGCTCTGGCCCTTACATTTTAAATCATCATCTCACTCATCCACCTCAGTTTTTATCCTTCCTGACATGTTTATTGGGGTTCTAATCCTTATCTAAGCAATAGAAGATAGAGCTTTGAGTAAGGCAGATAAAGTTGTGCTTTCATAGAGGTCATAGTCTAGTGAAGAGAGAGAGCAGGAAATGGGAAATAAAAAAAAATGGACAACCACGAATATCAGACAGAATGAAAATCATCTTAACAAGGCTGCTAGTGTGAACAGGATGATCAAAGGAAGCTTATGTTTGTCTGAGGTGTGTCCAATGATGAGGTCATTGCTCAAAGGGTTTTAGAGGATCAACCTTTAATAATAGAAATTGCAAGTGCAAAGACCATGACATGGGAAGAACCAGCGTATTGGAAAGAGGAAGAAGTAAAGCAATGTATGGACCTAACTTTATAAGGATATCAAAGTACTTGAATGAAGTAAAGAAAGAATGCAGACAATTCTGCCAAGAAAAGTCTCATACCTCTCTGGGCCTGAGCTAAATACATTTTCCCTCTGAGTCACTGATCTCACCTGGGCCGTGGGTAGGTTGCGTGATTTGTTTCTGTAAAATCTGTCCTGATAGTTGGCTCTTTCTCTTCCTATCAACAGTGTGTTCATGCTTGGTCTAATACTAAGTTGTCCAATATGGTAGCCAATGGACATATAAAGTAACACGAGGTTGTCCAATATGGTAGCCATTGAACATATAGATCAAAATAAAAATATTGATGAAAGCAAATTTAAACATAAAAAATTCAGTTTCTTAGTTGTTATAACCACATATCAGGTGACTTCCTTGGATCTAGCCAATAGAAAACATTTCTATCATTAATAAAAACTCATCACTAAGCTACTTGGTAATAGAATCAATCAGGATTTGATAATTATCCCTAATAAATTATTTCTTATAAAAAGATAATATTTCCTAAGAAGTACCATAATGGTGACTGTTCTGGGTAGAATATTTTCTACTTCTTCCCCTCCCCAAATGATACACTTAAGACCTAACCCTTAACATCTCAGTAATTGACACAGGGGTCTTTATAGAATTAGTCAAGGTTAAATTGAATCTATGAAGTTTGTTTTAATCCAAATTAATTATTGAGCTTATAAGGAGATCACAATACAGATATAATTGGAGATAAGAGCCAGAGAAGACAGCCATATATGCTTTTCCCAGAATAGCTTTAATAATGAAACATATTTTTTCAGTGACTTTAAAGTAACACATACTTTACATGCATATCATTAATCTTAAAATCAGAAGTGTTCTAGAGATATTTCTTTTGTTTTTGCAAAGTTCAAAGTTTTTTATATTTTTTCTTTATTTAAACATCTTGATTAAAAATATGATTGTCATTAGGTTTCAGTCATTTAAAGAAAACCCCCCTTCACCAGTGCAACATTCCCACTACCAATGTCCCAAATCTCCCTCATCCCACCCCACCCCCACCTGAACTCCAGACAGGCTTTCCAGTTCTCTCATTCATTCACATGATTATGGTAGTTTTCAGTGGTTATTATTTCTATAACTGCACTCACCATTCTTTGTGGTGAGCTTCATGAAGTGAGCTGGAAGTTCCAGCCCTCCTCTCATTGTCTCTAAGGATTGTTGCAAAAATGACTTTTATTTTTTTAAAAACCCATAGATGAGTGAGATTAGTTTGTGTGTGTCTCTCTCTCCCTCTGACTTATTTCACTCAGCATGATAGATTCCATGTACATCCATGTATAGGAAAATTTCATGACTTCATCTCTTCTGATGGCTGCATAATATTCCATTGTGTATATGTATCACTTTACTTTAGCCATTCGTCTGTTGAAGGGCATCTTGGTTGTTTCCAGAGCCTGGCGATTGTGAGTAGTGTTGCAATAAATATAGGTGTGAGGAGGGGGTTTTTGTATTGTATTCTTGTGTTCCTAGGGTATATCCCTAGGAGTGGAATAGCAGGTCAAATGGGAGCTCAATTTCCAGTTTTTGGAGGAATCTCCATATCGCTTTCCATAGAGGTTGGAGTAGACAGCATTCCCATCAGCAGTGGATGAGTTCCTTTCTCTCCACATCCCTGGCAGTACTGATTGTTCTCATTCTTTGTGATGTATGCCAATCTCTGGTGGGTATTGGTGAATAGTTTCTCCCACATGGTGGGTGGCTCTTGTATCCTGGGCACTATTTCTATTGAGGTGCAGAAGCTTCTCAGCTTAGTGTATTCCCATATGTTTATCTCTGCTTCCACTTGTTTGGAGAGTGCAGTTTCCTCCTTGAAGATGCCTTTAGTCTCAATGCCATTGAGTGTTTTACCTATGAGTTGTTCTATATACGTTATGATATCAGGTCTGATATCTAGGATTAAACATTTGGAGTTTACCTTCGTACATGATGTTAACTGGGGGTCTATGTTTGCTTTTTTGTAAGTAGCTAACCAGTTCTGCCAGCACCACTTGTTGAAGAGATTTTTCCTGCTCAACTTAGGATTTCTTGCTCCTTTGTCAAAAATTAGGTGATTGTATGTCTTGGGAACATTGTCTGAGAACTCAAGCCTATTCCACTGATCTGAGGGTCTGTCTTTATTCCAATACCATGCTGTTTTGATAACTATTGCTTTGTAGTACAGTTTAAAGTTGGGGAAAGTAATGCCTCCCGTTTTTATTTTCCCTTGGAGTGCTTTAGCTATTCGGGGCTGTTTTTGTTCCAGATGAGCTTTATAAGTGTTTGATCCACTTCTTTGAAGAATGTCATGGGTATATTTAGAGGGATTGCTTTAAATCTGTACAATGCTTTGGGGAGTATTGCCATTTTAATGATGTTAATCCTGCCAATCCTT
Source organism: Suncus etruscus (assembly GCF_024139225.1). NCBI lineage: Eukaryota > Metazoa > Chordata > Mammalia > Eulipotyphla > Soricidae > Suncus > Suncus etruscus. The sequence continues at coordinate 34,164,400 of NC_064848.1, forward strand.
GAGCAGGGTATGTGTTTCCATTTCTGTCTGTCCTCTATTATTTCTTGGAGTAGGGCTTTATAGTTTTCTTTGTATAGGTCCTTCACATCTTTGGTTAAGTTGACTCCAAGATATTTGAGTTTGTCTGACACTAATGTGAATGGGATTGTCTTCTTGACGACCATCTCTTCCCTATCATTATTGGTGTATAAAAAGGCCATTGGTTTCAGGGTGTTAATTTTGTAGCCTGCCACCTTGCTAGAAGCTTTTTGGTAGAGTCTTTAGGGTTTTCTAAGTAGAGTATCATGTCATCTGCAAAAAGTGAGAGTTTGACTTCTTCCTTTCCTATCTGGATTCCCTTGATACCTTTTTCTTGCCTGATCTCTATAGCAAGCACTTCCAGTACTATGTTGAAGAGGAGTGGTGAGAGTGGACAGCCTTGTCTTTTACCCAAATTTAGAAGAAAAGCTTTTAGTTTTTCTCCATTGAGGATAATATTTGCCATTGGCTTGTGGTATATGGCTTTAACTAGATTGAGAAAGGTTCCTTCCATTCCCATCTTGCTGAAGTTTTCATCAAGAATGGGTGTTGGACCTTGTCAAACGCTTTCTCTGCATCTATTGATATGATCATGTGATTTTTACTTTTCTTGTTGTTGATGTTGTGTATGATTTTGATAGATTTACGGATGTTAAACCATCCTTGCATTCATGGGATGAAACCGACTTGGTAGTATTGTATGATCTTCTTGAGGATGCATTGGATCCTATTTGCCAGGATTTTGTTGAAGATCTTTGCATCTGCATTCATCAGGGATATTGGTCTTTAGTTTTCTCTTTTGGCAGCATCTCTGTCTGGTTTTGGTATCAAGTTTATGTTGGCTTCATAAAAGCTGTTTGGGAGTGTTCCTGTTTTTTCAATTTCATAGAAGATCCTGGCTAGGATTGGTAGTAGCTCCTCTTGAAAGGTTTGAAAGAATTCATTAGTGAATCCATCTGGACTTGGGCTTTTCTTTTGGGTCAGATGTTTAATTACAGTTTCAGTTTCCTCAGTAATGAGGAATGTTTAGTAATGAGGGTGTTTAGATATGCTACATCCTCCTTACTTAACTGTAGAAGGTTATACATGTCCAAGAACTTATCTATTTCTTCTAGGTTCTCATGTTTAGTAGCATAATGTTTCTCAAAGTAGTCTCTGATTACCCTTTGGATCTCTGCAATATCTGTCATGATCTCCCCCTTTTCATTTCTAATGTGGGTTATCAGGTTTCTCTCTCTTTCTTTTTGAGTTTTGCCAATGGTCTATCAATCTTGTTTATTTTTTCAAAAAACCAACTTCTGCTTTCATTGATCTTTCGGATTGTTTTTTGGGTTTCCACTTCTTTGATTTCTACTCTCAGCTTTGTTATTTCCTTCTGTCTCCCTATTTTTGGGTCCTTTTGTTGAGCACTTTTTAATTCTATGAGCTGTGTTATTAAGCTATTCAGGTATGCCCATTCTTCCTTCCTGATGTGTGCTTGCGAAGCTATACGTTTTTTCTCAGGACCGCTTTTGTTGTTTCCAATAGATTCTGGCAGTTTGTCTCTTCATTATTATTTGTTTCCAGAAAAGTTTTGATTTCCTCTTTGATTTTATCTTGGACCCACTTGTTGTTCAGTACTAGGCTGTTTAATTTCCAATTATTAAAGTTTTTCTTCTATGTTCCTGTGTAGTTCACATCTAATTTCAGAGCCTTGTGGTCAGCAAAGTTATCCTGCAAGATTTCTATCCTCTTGATTTTATGGAGGAATGTTTTATGTGTCAGCATGTAGTCTACCTGGAGAATGACCCATGTACATTGGAGATGAATGTGTATTCAGTTATTTAATGTGGAGTGTCCTATATATTTCTACTAGTCCTCTTTCTTCCATTACTCTTTTCGGGGCTAGTATGTTTTTGTTAGGTTTCAGTCTGGTTGACCTATCAAGTGTTGACAGGGCTGTGTTGAGGTCTCCCACAATTACTGTGTTATTATTGATGTCTTCTTTCAGATTTGTAAGTAAATGTATTAGATAATTTGCTGGTCTCTCATTGGGTGCATATATGTTAATAGTCTGAATTCTTCCTGTTGCACATATTCCTTGACTAGTACATAGTGTCCATCTTTGTCCCTTACCACTTTTCTGAATATAAAGTTGGTGTCATCAGATATTAATATGACCTTGTTTGATTGGATGATTTTCCTACAGCTTTTGATTTTGAGTCTATATTTGTTTTGACTATTAAGGTGTGTTTCTTGTACGCAGCAGAAGGTTGGATTTATCTTTTGACCCATTTTGCCACTCTGTGTCTTTTAGTTGGTGAATTTAGTCCATTGACATTGAGAGAGATGATTGTCATAGGATTTAATGTCATCTTTGTAGATAAGTTTGCTATGTTTGTTGGTCTCTCTTGTCTTAAAGTAGACCTGTCAGTTTTTCCTTTATGGCTTGTTTTTCATCTGTGAAAGCTATGTATCTTTGTGTTCCTAAGGTATTTTCCTGGGAGTGGTATAGCTAGATCATATGGGAGTTCAATTTTCAGCTTCAATTTCCAGTTAAATTTCCAATCTCCATATTGTTTTCCATACAGGCTGGATTAACTGCAGTCCCATCAGCAGAGAATAAGTTCCTTTCTCCCCACATCCCCACCAGCACTGATTGTTCTTGTTCTTTGTGATGTGTGCCAGTCTCTGAGGCATGAGATGGTACCTCATAATTGTTTTGATTTGCATCTCCCTATTGATTCGTGATGTGGAGCATTACTCAGAAGTTCTTTAGTCAGATGATTCCAAAGTTGTTGCTTGAAACCAACCACAATGGAAATACTTACATCAGTAAACTTGGCAAGTTCTACAAATCAGTATGCAGGCCTCTCCCCAGAATTGTTTATGAACATTTACCAATGCCCCACCACCTATTGCTCTTACCATATTGTTTGTTTTTTCAATGTTATTTGATCATCTGTCTTTTGCCCTTAAGCACTGTGTGGGAGACAGTTGGATAATGGAAAAAGAAGGAAATAAACCCTAAAAGTAGGGATTTTAATCTCATACATCAAATAGCTTGTTCATTAAATGCATGGAAATGAATCAACGAAAGGCCACCTGCACATTTTAATTTCTTTTTTTTTTTTTTTTTTTTTTTTTTTTTTTTTTTTGTGGTTTTTGGGTCACACCCGGCAGTGCTCAGGGGTTACTCCTGGCTCCATGCTCAGAAATTGCTCCTGGCAGGCACGGGGGACCATATGGGACGCTGGGATTCGAACCGATGACCTCTTGCATGAAAGGCAAACGCCTTACCTCCATGCTATCTCTCCAGCCCCCACACATTTTAATTTCTTCTGCTTGGAATACACCATTTAAGTAATAATTACATATCCTCTTTGAATATTTTCTCATAAGAAGATGCACATGTTTCTTATTGCCCATCAACTTTGACATCCAATGCAGTCATAAAAGGCCATGCTTAAATAATCCTCAACAAAGAAAGCTGCTTCCTCTTCTGCTGAAAAAAGTCAAGCTTAAGTTTACCTGATTTTCTTCTTAAGAATTCCCTCTATATTTAAAGCCATTATTTTTTATTTGACAATTTCTATAATCTAATTGCTCCAAATTTTTTAATTTAATTAAATGATAGTTCCTTCCTCAGTTCATAATATTTATTTTAAAAAGTTAAATCCTAAGTGATTTTAGTTTTTTCCAGTGTTGTCCTCCCTTCATCCCTGTTCCCAAGCATATATCCCTTATCTCCCTCCTTTATCCCCCAGAATGCTAATGTAACTAAAAACATATATGTTAACACTAATGTAACACATTTTTTTGTAGTTCCAGATACTTTTACTAGTAGTTTCTAAAGGTTTAAAGTCAAAGGGGCATTGTAAAAACAATGTTAGAGTGGCAATTATCGTTTGCATGGGCCCATCAAAGTATGGGGGACATAGAAAGGAAAAAATTTGGCCTAAATACAAGGAGACCCTACTCCTGAAGTTTCCTGACATAAGACCAATTCTAGGCTCCAGGCAAACTAGTTTGTCTAATCCAGGTCATTGTCTATAGTGCCCATACAGTTTTATTTTTCACGTAGTCTCTGTTGTTGGTATCATATTTCTGTATTGAAGATCCTGAAATCTGTATATTCTACATTGAAGTCAGGATGGTGCGGAGTGGCGTCTAATTTCAACTCACAATTAAAGGGCAATGCAGAAAGCCCTGTCCAGTATGCAGGTCATTATTGTTGTTGTTTAAATCTTCTCAGTGTTAAGGGAAGACTCTTTTGAGTAAATCGATGTCAGAGCAGCAGTAGGGTCTTCCCTGGTAGAGGATTGCTTCCAGGTGATGTCATAGACTTTCGATGTTTCATAGATGGCTTCCCTGGTTCAGGGGTGAATGGAGATTGCCCAAACCTCTGATGCCTGTGCAGGTCATCATGTCAATGTTCAGGGTGTAAGGTTCCATTGCGCCACAAGATTTGTGTGTTCCTATCTTTATTAAATAAGAACTTATTTGTATGTAGAGTATTTTCCATTTTAATGTGCCCATGAAAACGAGGAATAATGCCACCTGGCCTTATCAGTGCATAAGGGGGCCGCAAGAACAAGTCCAACAATCCCCGTGACCTGGTTCAAACATAAGCATTAAACTGAGGGACTCTCATCAAAATTCCTTATTGAACAGTTCACAAAGAGAAAAAAAAAAGCTAAAAAGTGGGGGGGAAAAACAATCTAACTTAAGACAGTGGACACAATTGTCACCGTTTAAGAAAAATTGTATGTTCCCATCTCTATAAGAACGTGTTTGTATATAATTTTCCATTTTAATTTGCCTATGCAAAGGAAGAACAGTATCACATGGCGAGATTGGTGCCTATAGAGATGCTAGAGCAAGTCCAACAATCCAATTGACTTGGTTCTTATATAAACATTAAATGGAGGGACACTTCTACAAACTTCCTTATTTAAAAAATAACAAAGGGGAGAAAAAATAGAGAGATACTCTTTCACCAAAATATCTTATTGAACAGTTCACAAAGAGGAGAAAAGATAAAAAGTGGGGATAATAAACAATCTAATTTAAGACAGTGTACTCAATTGTCACTGTTTATGGGGACTAATTAGAAACCTAGTATGGTAGCAACCACAGTTACACAATGAAAGAAGGAAGAAGCCAAGAGGCCGTTGAGAGTAAACAAGTAGTTAAAGAGTCCTGGCCTCTTCCTAGCCTGAGAGTCCATCCTCTCATTTTTATTTTGAAAATATATGATACCCCCACCCAAACTGGTCTCTTCCCAACCTGAGAGTCCATCCTCCCATTTTTATTTTAACTATTATGATATATATTTAACTATATATGGGTTGTTTTTTTTTGAAATGGAGACCAATGAGAAAAAATACAACCAGTGAATGTCACGACATAATGTCCCGAAATACACCAGTGCTGCATTGGCCCACCATCAACCCCATGTGCCCCCCCCCTTGTATTGGGAGAGAAAGGGGGAAAGCCTGAGGACCACGATAGTGTCCATGTGGGCCAGCAACCAGGAAGGCCTGGAGTAGGGGAGAAATAGGGGAATGGCTGGGGGCCTGCCAAGCCTCCCAACACCCCCCAAGCTAGGGAGTAAGCCTCCAGAATGGGGTGTCCCCTAACCCCATGCCTGGGAAGAACTGGCCTCCAGGATGAAGTTTAAGTTTAGATGATTTTTCTATTAAGAATTCCCTCTATATTAAAAGCCATTATTTTTCATTTGACAATTTCTATAATCTAATTGTTCCAAATTTTTCTAATTTAATTAAATGATGGTTCCTTCCTCAATTGATAATATTTATTTTAAAAAACAGTTAAAGCCTAAATTATTTAAAAAATTTTTAGCACAAAATTACCATCTCTTAAAGAGTAAGAAACAAAATTTAAAGAAATGAAATATTTTGCTAACATAATACAAGTAGCTTCTGGCAAAGCTGATGTCAAAACCTGTTTTATATATATACACACACACTTTGGTTGTAGTAATTTGGCTAGTCCCTGAGTGTGGATTATTGAGGATTTATATGTAAAATAAGCACACAGTTTTAAGATATTTTGTGTTATGATTTCTTCGTTTTAGAATTTTGGTGGGTAATCTTAAATTCTCTGATGTTTGCTATTTGAAATTCTAACTAAGACCTCATGCTGGTTCCATGTTAGTTCTATCTTTTTCTATTTCTATCTTCCATTGGCCTCTCCTTGCCCATGTAGGGTGTCCTGGTCTAAGGTCAACTGCTTGTGTCTCTGGTGCTTATTTGCCTGTATCTCAAGCTCCATTGCCCCACTGCTCTTTGTCCCTTTGACTTTTTTTGTTCTTCAATCTGTACACACATTAGAGAACTGCCGTGTTTCTGTTACTAGCCAGATACAGGTGAGGGATCAAAAACTAATTTACCTGACCTGTGCCCCACTTTTATATTTGATTTTTTCTCCTCTACTAGCTATTTACTTTATTTATTATATGGTTATACCTTATGCTGGTTTGATTATTAGTAACCAAGTGATGACCTCATATACTCCCCTTGCACTCTAATAGAGTAACAAATAAAATGGAATTAATTTCTCTTGCTATATATAAAATTCTCCAGAATATATCTCAAATAGAAACCAACTCAAACTTTTTTTTTCACATATTTTATGGGTTAAGAATTTACTCCAGGTTGAGGGTCAGGTTCTCTTATAAGTCTATAGTAAAGATATTGGTTGAACCTAACATCATCTAAAGATAATTACAAGTCTGCTGAGCTGTTCATTCCCGTGATGATGACTTTGAATTGTAAGGTAGAAGGTGCTTTAAGATTTTCACTATGTATTTTCTCCATTGAGTAGCTTCAGTGCATTTCAATGTAGCAGCTATCTTTCTCTAAACTGGATACTGAAGCCTATTTCATGGCCTGGCCACTGAAGTAAAAGGTACATATCATTTTTTCTCTAATCTCATTGGTCACTGCTCAGTGTATAAATGAGTCCTGATCAGTGTATCTGGATACCAAAAAAAGTATAAATAACAGGCAACAAAAATCCATAGAAAGAACCATGGCTGTTGGCTACAATTTCAACCCTATCAGTTGTGAAGATCAGCTAGGCTAATTAACATAAGAAATGTATCAATTACACTTAGGTCCAAATTTTAATGTTAACTATTACCCTCATTATTAGCCTGTTTAAAGTAATTTAAAATGAATGTACCATGTATGTTTAAAATTTGGCAAATAAAAAGCTGACAAAAAAAGAAATAGAAACACCCACATTTGTTTCAACAGCTTTCAGCTAGAACTGGTTTTCAACACAAAACATGGGCAAAGTTTGTCAAAATAAAATATCAGAATCTTTGTATAACTTAAGTAACTATTTGAATATTTTGAAAAATTCACTAGAAATTTTATCTCTCTAGATTTATTTTCTATGTCATTGAATAAGGCTCTTTGAGATTATAAGTAAGAAAAGTATTAAAAGTAAATTATTTTCAATATGGTACATACTGTTCAAGTTCTTGTATTTCTTGCTGTTCTGAAAACAGTAAGTTTTATATGAAAGGCATTGTTAGGTTATAATTGATGAGAATAAACTGAATCTATTTTAAGAGAAAAGGGAGTAAGTTAATTCACACATTCTGAAAGCCAGAGTAGAAACATTTTGTGTAATAGATAGACCCCAGGGGGGTTAATTGTAAAATTTAGCTCCTGGTACAAGACAAAGATCTTGCCTGGACTTTTGCTTTTTGATGTTCGATAAAACACAATTACCAGAAGATTCAAATCCTCACATAATTTAGAATAGTAGTAAAATGCAAAGTAAACTTTTTCTTTTAGTAACTATCTGTCAATGGCAAGTCATATGTTCCTTCCTAAGTCTATCACTATAGTTAGAGAGATGAGTCTGCTGATTGTTCAGTCTGGTTGATGTACTTACCCTGAGATGGATTGATGATAGTGTTAGCTACCGGTAATTGATGAAACCAAAGTAGAAACCCCTTTGGTTTTACCATTGCCACCAACTCACCAAAAATAATTAGTAAGAATGAGTAAAGAGAAGAAAAGTGATGAGTTTTATCAAAAATTTGAATTTATTATAGAGGACATCTACAAAGTGAATTTTAAAAATCCTCAGTTGCTAAGTGCATGAAACAATTAAAAAAATTCTTTTCAACAAATGGTGGCTGGGGAACTGGGTACATGGAAAAACATGAAAGGATTCCTAACACATGCCATGCATAAAAGTTAATTTAATGTGAATTAAAGATCTTGAGACTAAACCAAATTAATAAAATATACTGAGAAAAATATATACAGAGCTCTCGAGGATAGGCCCCCCAAATTGTCTTTAATTTGATTCTATTGCCAAAGCTAACAATAAAAAAAAAATTCAAAAAAATCATGGTAAAAGAAAGACATCCTCTTAATGGAAAAAATATTGGTTCAGCATACATAAAATAAAAGGCTAGTGTGCCAGTTATGTAAATCACACAAAAGGCTCAACAACATAAAAATCAACAACCCAAACAAAATATGGAGAGAAGAGATGAAAAGACACTTCTCTTGAAAGGACATCTAGATAGCCAACAGCTATATAAAAAGTATATTGGGGAAAACCTTTGTTTAGGGTTTTAGCTAGGTATTACTTATATATTACCACTTACTATCAGGTTAAATATAAACACAAATAAAAATTACAATGAGATATTATTGTTATTATCAAAAAGACTAGAAAAAAATCACTGTTGACAGGGCATGGTGAAAAAGAAAGCCTCAATGAATTGATCAGATATCCTCTGGTTTAATTTCTATGGAAAACAGTATAGAGATTTCTCATTAAAAGTTATAATGGAACTCCCCAAACCCAAATTTGTTTTGCCATTTTTTTGGTTTTGCCATTTCTTAACTATATTTACAATAAAATTTTTCTTTTGGGGGAGAAGTTAGGCCACATCCAGCAGTGTTCGGGGCTTACTCCTAGCTTTTGGCTCAGTGATCACTACTGGTTTGGCTCAGAGGACCATTCATGATACTTGGGATTGAATCTGGGTTGGCCATGTGAAAGGCAAGCACCCTACCTGATATACAACAATACTTTATTTTGTTTTGGTTTAGGGGCCACACATAGCTGCTCAGAATCTAGGCCTGGTTCTGTGTTTGGGAGTGACCTCTTGATGCTCAGGTATATGGGAATTGAAATTGTGTCAAGGGAGTGCAAAGCAAGGACCTTAACTCCTGTACTATCCCTCTGCCCCCTAGAAATCATTTTCAAAATAAAAAAAAAGACAAGATAATCCCACTTCTTGTCATCTGCCCAATTACACACACACACACACACACACACACACACACACAATTTGAAATTCACATAGTGTCTAATTCCAGTGGTTAGTATAGTAGCTACAAAATGGAAACAATCAAAATGGTTCAAAATAAATAAGTGGATAAAGATGTGGTATAAAAACTCAATGGAATACTTGCATCTGTAAGAAAAAATAGTATCTTTCAATTCACTGAAACTTGGATGGAATTGAAAGGTATCACATTAAACAAAATAAAGCAGAGGGCCAAGGATAAACTCACTCATCTGTGATCTATAGAGCAACAAAATAAGGGAGTACTATGTTGAACGAAAACAAATCCTTAACCTTGGATTATAACACTGAAATGATCAGCAGTGCAAACAAAAGATGAAAGGTATGAGAGATAAATGACTAGAAGTAATTAAGAACAATTATAGAGGGTCTTGGAAACTCTCGTGATGATCAGTTGCATTAGAACCTTAAGCCTTAACACTATTGTAGCTATGTGACTAAACTATAATAATAAAATTAATTAAGAAAAATTTAAAATCGTTAAAATAATGATTTCATAATACATAGATGTTAAATTTTTTTGTGTGTGGTTTTTTTTTAGTCACACCCGGCAGTGCTCAGGGTTTATTCCTGGCTCCAGGCTCAGAAATTGCTCCTGGCAGGCCCGGGGAACCATATGGGACGCCAGGATTCAAACCGATGACCTCCTGCATGAAAGGCAAACGCCTTACCTCCATGCTATCTCTCTGTCCCCAGATGTTAAGTTTTTATTAAAGAATTAATTATAAAACTTGATGTCTTGACAATGAAAATGCTTATCCCTGTGAGGGAAAATATGTACTTCTTGTTAGAAGAATGGACCACCGCCACAGAAAAATTAGTTTTATAGTAAGTCATGACACTAAAATATAAAACCTACAGATGTGAAGAATTTAACGAAATCTTATTCTACAGGTATAGGGTTTTAAACTAGGTCAAGAAGAATTTGTTCTGATCTATTTATCATTTAAGAAAAATCAAAATGTTGGGCTGGAGCAGTGGTGCAGCGATAGAGCATTTGCCTTGCATGTGGCTGACCTAGGATAAACTGCAGTTCAATCCCCTGGCATCCCATATAGTCCCTCAAACCAGGAGCGATATCTGAGTGTGGAGCCAGGAGAAATCCCTGAGCATCACAGGGTGAAGAAGAAGAGCATTTGAATGTTCATCTCAAACTTTGCTTTTATCTCAACTTTGCTTTATCTGAGGAGATCTACATGAATTTTAACTGCAACAAAATTTTCTGTTACTAAAAATGAATCTGGCAACCTGATATCATGTAAATGGTGATTTTAGGTTTGGGGGTATATATCTATTCATACATTAATTTAGTCATTCAACGACTATCGATTTGGTGTCAACTATTCACAATTGTGAGTAAACAAACTAAAAATTATTCCCATTTTAGTGCTAAGAATATAGGAGGTAAATATATATATCTTACTGTCTTAGGGTTATTATACACTTTAACAAAAAACTGTGCCTCACTCAGTCCACTAGTTCTAGCCATATATTTCATAAGGTCTTATTAAAATAGTAGGTACGTTATGGTAGTGCAATATAGTAGTTAAGCCAATGTTAAGAGTGAGTATGGAAATGCAGAAATGAAATCAAGCTCTACTCTCAGAAAATCATAAAACAATACTTTGTTTCTTGGTCTCCAGAATGGTGAACTTTGAACCTCATTGGTTTTGACTTTTCAGTCTTTTTTTTTAAATTTTTTATTTTTAATTATGAGAACAAAGATGCAAAAAAAAAAAAAGAGGACAAGGTAAAGTTACAGTGGAAGGACAATCACCCATAAACAGAATTCTCAGAAATCTCTTGCTGATATATGAACTTTGAACTTTCAGCCAAAGAACATTAAAAAAAGAAAACAGAACCCATGTACAATTACTTTGTCCCACAAGTTCCCAGATTGTAATACATAATATTTCTTAGCAGCACACAAAGCAATCTAAAGCCATAAAACTTATGTAACTCCTTAAACATTGAAGGCAAAGTACTTTTTTACATTTCCATGCCCATGCATATTAGTTTAAGTTAACCTCAAAAGTTTAAGTGGGTTTGTTTTTCTTAAGGATTAGAGTCGAAGGAGCACAGTAAAAATGGTGTTAAAGTGGCACTTATTGTTTGCATAGGCCCACCAAAATATGAGGGACATGGAAAGGAAAAGCCTTGACCTAAATGCAAGGAGACCCTACCCCTGAAGTTTCCTGGCATAAGACCAACTCTAGGCTCCAGGCAAACTAGTTTGTCCAATCCAAGTCATTGTCTGTAGTGCCAATACACTTTTATTTTTCACACAGTCTCTGTTGTTGGTGTCATGTTTCTGTATTAAAGCTCCTGGAATCTGAATAACCTACATTGCAGTCAGGATGGTGCGGAGCATTCTCTCGTTTCACCTCACAATTAAAGGGCAATGCAAAGAGCCCTGTCCTGTAAGCAGGTCGTTGTTATTATCAAGTCTTCTTTGTGTTAAGGGAACTCTCTTTTGAGCAGGTCGATGTCAGAGCAGTGGTAGGGTCTTCCCTGGTAGAAGATTGCTTCCAGGTGTTGTTATAAAAAACCTTGAATGTTTCGCAGATAGCTTCCCTGGTTCAGGAGTGAATGAAGTATGCCCATTCTTCTGAGGCCTGTGCCAGATCATTATATCAATGTTCAGGATGTAAGGTCCCATTGCATTACAAGATTTGTGTTTTCCAATCTCTATTAGATAAGAACTTATTTGTATGTATAGTATTTTCCCATTTTAATGTGCCTATGCAAACAAGGAACAATGCCACGTGGTATTATCAGCGCATATGGGGGCCATAAGAACAAGTCCAACAATCCCCATGACATGGTTCAATCATAAGCATTAAACTGAGGGACTCTTTCACCAAAATTCCTTATTAAACAGCTCACAAAGAGAAGAAAAGATAAAAAATAGGTAGAATCTCACTGTAAAATAATATTTAGTAAAACTTATAGCTGTCAAAGAAAATACACATAAATTATTTAGTAAAGCTTATAGCTGTCAAAGAAAATACACATAAATTATTCAAAGGACATATGTGTCCATTTTATGTCTTTTGAAATAGTTGGGGGTTGTTAAATCCAATGCATGACTTTGGTCTGTAATTAGGACTGTGCAGTACTGAAGTTAAAAAGAGTGAATGTGGGGTACTTATGGTTGGGGGTGAGAGAGTTAAGAGTAATGATGAGCTTTGTTGGGGTGTGCAAAAGGGCAGAATCTGTTGGGGCAGGAGGTCAGTCTTGGTGCCTAACAAGTTAAGAACTGAGGGTAAAGAGGGTTAATTAAGGGGAAGATAATGAATCCGGATTGAGAGATGAGGAAGTAAAAGGGGCTTTGGTGTGGGGGAGAGGTAATATGTCAGAGGGGCTATATACATTGTATAGATGAGTTGTTTATGAATTAGGCTTGGCAGTTAGAGAGTACCATTGTATAGGAAATCACGTCTACATATACACTGATTTTAGTGACCTATTTGAATATTATCCTCCAAATCTAGGGGATTCTATTTTTTTCTAGAAAAAATCAAGAATTAAGAACATTTTTGGGTGAGGTTAAAAAGTATAAATGTTGCGCGGGTGCATTTTTGCCCATGCACTTTTGAAAATGAATGCTAGTAAGAAAAGAACCCCTGAATGGGGTCCAATATTCGTATGACAGGAGTTTGTTTCCCTAACCCTACCTCCAGGGCCCGATTTACCAGGCCTGGCCCTGAAGACCAGTCTGGCATGGGGGGAATCTCAGTCCCCTGGACTAAGTGGTCAGCCCAGGGGGCCTATGGCTAGCTGTCCTGCCCAGAGCACCCAATATACCAGTGGAAGACACCCAGAACCTGGCATGTGGATCTTCTGAGTGCAACCTCTGCCCCTATAGATTGTGTATGCATGGGGGAGGGGTTTCTCATTGAACCTCATTTTATGCTTCTACTTGTAGTGCAAGAAAAAGCATGAAGTGAATGCTGTCTCTATTGTTTTTCTTTTCCCCTGACCAATGAAACAAACAGACAAAAAATCCTGCAGGTTTAAGGAATCACTGAAGAAAAAAAATGGCAGTGCAATAGCTCATGGATGACTGAATCACAACTCATAGATCATTTGTAGATTTCAAGAGTACTGTTCAGGATCAACCTCATCCTTGACAATGGAAAAATATTTCAAATGCAAAGCCTTCTTGAAGAGAAAGTCACTTGTTTTTTATTTACAATGTCTTTACCTAAAATGTAGGATGCTTAAAGCTAGAATGTGTTTAGTGAATCACTTGTATTAGAGTCATATGAAAAACTTGATAAAAATGCTGATGTCTGAGCCCTAGCCAGACCTTCGTAGTCTTTATAGATTCCAGTATTCATCAGTTTATATAAGAATCCAATGTTAGTGTTGGACATACTAATATTTTAGAAATGGTACTTCAGAAATATAAGTTGATTCCTATTCTGGGATCTCAGAAAAAGCAGGAACATGGTATTCCCCTGAGGCCACTCCACATGGGTGCACAGAGACCTCCACACCCACCAGCCTGTGCACATGTCACCAGAGTGAGTGCAGTACCCTGAGGCCGCTCCACTTGGGCACGGAGAGACCCCCTCGTCCTCCACCCCACGCTGATCCCAGGGTGAGTGCATTCCCCTGGGGCTGCTCCACGTGGGTGTGCAGGGACCTCCACGCCTGCCAGCCTGAGTGCCTGACCCCAGAGTGAGTGCAGTGCCCTGAGGCCTCTCTACCTGGGGCGCAGAGACCCCCCCCCCGCATCCGCCACCCCAGCCGATACCCAGGGTGAGTGTATTCCCCTGAGGCCGCTCCATGTGGGTGTGCAGAGACCCCCTTGCCTGCCGCCTCACTGTCGTGTCCCCAGAGATCACCCGGAGCTCAGACAGGGGAGTGCAGTTCCCTGGCACATAGCCGCTCAGAGACGCCTACGTGAGACCCACTCTGTGCCACTGGGACAGGCTGGGACCAATAGACTGGGTGAGCTTGGGCCTGCCACATAGACCTTTGGGTAACCTAGAGCAGCCTACCCCCCTGAGCCCCGAAGTGGACCTGAGACACCCCAAGGGCTGAGGGCAGCTATTGGGTGGGTTTGACTGCAAGAATTTTTTCTGCTGTAGCTCGGAGGGGGCGGAGCTCCATTGACTCCCAGATAGGGGAGGGAGGACAGAGAGCTAGGCTCAACAGTGCCCACAACCATTGTGGCCAGGAGCAGAACTGCCCAGGCTGACAGGAATAAGGAGAAGGAAATTGACCAGACCCACTGAAGGAAGGCTAACTTCCAGGTAGCAGGGGGGCGAAGGAGCTAGGCTCAACAGCACCCTCCATCATTGTGGCCAGGAGAGGACCTGCACTAGCTGACAACAAAAGGGGAAAGCAACAGATTTTAGGCCACATAAAGAGCACAGGAGGAGCCAAACCTCAGCGAGCTCACACAACAGCCCTCTCTAGAACCACCCTCAGGGAGGGGACCCATCCCCACACCACAGGGGACCAAAGCAGGCTGAATTTAGAAGGCAGAGCACTCCAAACCACACCAATAAATGCAAAGAAATATGGGTAAGTCAAGGAGAACCCTACAATCTGGAGATACGAAGACAAATGCTAGCAAGTTTCCAAGTCCACCAAAATGCAAAGATCCATGGGAAGGAGACCTAAAAGCAGCCATGAGAAAGGAAATGAAAGAATTAATAAAAGAAATGAAAGAAACGATAGCTACTGAGTATAAGAAATCTATGGATGAACAAATCAGCCAAATTAAAGAAGAAATGTTATAAAGAAAAAAACCTGAGAGATTCTATACAAAAAGAATTGAAGGAATGAAAAGACAAAGTAACAAGTCTTACGAGCAGAAACACAGAGTTGGAGAAGCACATTGAAGACCTTGAAGGAAAACTGCAAACAAAAAATGATCAAGAAACCAACAAAGAAATAAAAGGCAAAGCACTGGAAGGAAAAGTCCAGTATCTAATGAACAAGGACAAAAGAAACAATCTAAGAATTGTGGGTATACCAGAAAGGGAGGAAGTAGGGAAAGGGGAAGAACAAGTAGTCAGGGAAATAATAGCAGAGATCTTTCCCATTTGGAAAGAAACTTCAATGCTAATCCAGGAAGTGAAGAGAGTCCCTAATAAAATAGACCCTAATAAACCAACACCAAGACATATAGTAATCCAAATGCAAAAAACAAAGAAAAAGATGAACTCCTTAAAGAAATAAGGGAGGAAAAAACCTCAAGTAAGAAGGAAGGGGCAAAACTCACCAAAAAAAAAAATGAATGAAAACACCCAAATCAATAGGATCACAAATGAAAGGGGAGAGATTACAACAGAACCCCAAGAAATACAACATATCATGTGATCATATTATGAACAACTATACTTAGCTAGGCTAGAGAACCCAGTAGAAATCGACAGATTCTTGGAAAAATACCATCTTCCAAGACGGAAAAAGAAAGAACTAGAAAGCTTAAACAGACCAATCACCTCAGAGGAAATTGAAGATGTAATTAAAAAACTCCCTAAGAACAAAAGTCCAGGCCCAGATGGATTTACAGGTGAATTCTATCAAACATTCCGAGAAGACTTACTACCACTTTTCCATAGGCTCTTCCAAACCATAGAAAAAAAGAAATTCTCCTCAACTACTTTTATGAGGCTAATATCACACTCATTCCCAAAGATGGCAAAGACACCACCAAGAAAGAAAACTACAGACCAATCTCACTAATGAACATAGATGCAAAGATACTCAAAAGAATCTTAGCAAACCGAATCCAGCACTTCATCAAAAAGATCATACATCATGACCAAGTGGGTTTTATACCAGGAATGCAAGGTTGGTTCAACATACACAAATCAATCAACATTATACATCACATAAACAACAAGAAAGACAAAAACCACATGATCATATCAATCAATGCAGAGAAGGAGTTTGACAAAATCCAACACCCTTTCATGTTAAAGACACTCAGCAAAATAGGGTTAGAAGGAACCTTCCTCAAGATAGTTACAGCTATCTATGAAAAGCCAACAGCCAACATTATACTTAATGCTGAGAAACTAGAAGCATTCCCACTAAGGTCAGGAACTAGCAAGGCTGTTCACTTTCTCCACTCTTATTCAATATAAACTTAGAAGTCCTAGCAATAGCAATCTGACAAAGAAGTGAATCAAAGGAATCCAAATTGGAAAAGAGGAACTCAAACTATCTCTATTTGCAGATGACATGATGATATACATCAAAAACCCTAAAGAGTCCACAGTAAAACACCTAGAAACAATTAACCAATACGGCAAAGTGGCTGGATACAAAGTCAATACATAAAAGAGAGTAGCGTTTCTATATACAAACAACGAAGTCGAGGAGAGAGAGATTAAAAATACAAATCCATTTAAAATAGCATAAAAAATATCAGGTACCTAGGAATCAACCTAACAAGGGAAGTGAAAGACCTATACCAAGGAAACTTCAAAACACTCAGAAAAAAATTGAAGAGGGTCTAAAGAAATGGGAAGAACATCCCATGCTCATGGATAGGTAGAATAGCACAGTCAAAATGACTTTCCTACCCAAACTACTATATAGATTTAATGCAATCTCTATCCAAATTTAGACATCATTCTTTAAAGAATTAGAACAATCAATCATAAAATTCATCTGGAACCACAAAAGACCCAGGCATGATAGCCTAACACATACTGAAAAACAAGAAGCTGGGTGGCATCTCCTTACCTAACGTGAAACTATACTATAAAGCCATAGTAACGTGAAACTATACTATAAAAGCCATAGTGATCAAAACAGCATGGGTACTGTAACAGAGACAGGACCTCATATCAGTGGGTCAGAAACAGAATTCCCAGGCACAACCCCCCAAATATACAGCCAACTATTAGTTTGATAAAAGAAGCAAAGAACTTGAAATGGAAGAAAAAAATGTCTATTCAACAAATGGTGTTGGTACAACTGGAAAACCACATGTACAAAAGTTAAAATTGACCCAAACATCACTCCTTATACAAAAGTCAACTTAAAATGGATCAAAGACCTTTAAATAAGACCCTAATCTATAAATTTTATTGAGAATAAAAACAGGCAGAACACTCGAATAACCTATAAATCAAAAAAAGGTTCTTCGAGGATGGAGCACCAATGGCAAGAAACTTTAGCATCAAACATAAACAAATGGGACTATACAAAACTAAAAAGCTTCTGCATGGCGAAAGAAACCTTACTTAACACAAGAAGACAGTTAACAGATTGGGAAAAAAATCTTTTCACTCACATATCAGATAAAGTGCTAATATCTAGAACATACAAGAGCACTCAGAAAGCTGAGCCCCCCAAAACCAAATAAAGCCATAAAAAATGGGGGGATGAAATGAATAGACACCTCTCTGAGGAAGACAGAAGGATGGTCCAACAAATATATGAAAAAACATGCTCACCTTCACTCATCTTCAGGGAGATCCAAATCAAGACAACAATGAGTACCACCTTACACTATGGAATGGCTCACATAAAAAATAATGGGAACAATCTCTGTTGGCAGGTTGTGGTATGAAAGGCACTCTCATTCCACTGCTGGTGGGAATGCCCCCTAGTCCCAACACCTATGTGAAAACAATCTGGAAAGTGCTCAAGGAACTCAGAATTGAGCTGCCATTTGACCCAGCAATTGCTCTCACTAGGTATAGTACCCCCAAGTTGGAAGGACATTCATTCCAAAATACTTGTGCAGCCCCACTATTTATTGCAGCAACTCAGTATAAATAGCCAAGTCTTGGAACCAACCTTGATGTGCAACAACAGATGAATGGGATCATAAGATGTGGTATCTATGCACAATGGGAATACATACATGGCAGTCAGAAATGATACAATCACAGACTTTGCAGCAACGTGAATGGACCTAGAACATGCTATTCTAAATGATGTAAGTCAGAAGAAAAAAGATAAACCACAGAATGAAGTAGCACTATTCTGAAGCTTATACATACATACATAAACATAACTACATACATACATACATACATACATCTTATACACAGACTAATACTCAACAATTCAAATAACAGTGGTTTTAACAGAGTAGAAAACTCCAAAACACTGTAATTGTTCAACAAATACTCAGGAGCAGTAGCCCAAAATATATGAAAAAGGATACAACACAAACTCTTGACTACACATTATACCACAAAGAAATCAGCAACAGCAGAAACAGCAGCATAGAGAGAACAGGTATGTAATCAGCCTTCTAAAACAAAGACCCAAAATAATCCTTTAGAGATCATATACAGGATCACAGGTAAAGAATTCCACGGGAAATCACTGACTCCAATGGAAACATCCCATAACACTATGTTTTAATGCCTTTATCTTACTATATTTAAAATAACGTCTAAGCTTTTCTGATGGTGGACAAACTAAGATGGCAGCCCGGGGCTCAGTCACACGAGATACCATACCCAGCTTGCACTACGAGAATGTCCCAAGAGAACTCTTTAACATACACTTTATCTCTAAGTTATACCTTCTTTTAGGATATGAAGCACGTGACCAGTCAGACCACTGAAGCAGCAACTGTGACGTACAGACTTAAACTACAGGCCCTAATTATTGAACACATTCAAGCAAACTCGCATTCCCTTGCTATTTTCTCCTCTCTTCTCACTACTTTCTTTTTTCTTTTTCTTTTTTTTCTTCTTCTTCTTCTTCTCTTTTCTTTATTTCTTTTCTCTTCTCACTATCTTTTTAATGTATTTTCTTTTTTCTTCTTCCTACCCCTTCCATATACTTTCCCCTTTCCCCCCTTTGGAAATCCAACTATCCCTTCACCCCTCAATCCCATCCAGACCTCCCACTGTATTAAAACACTTTACCCTCAGTCTTTAATCCATTAGGCATCAAGACTGACCTCCTACCCCAACGAACCAGTACCCAGCACCCAAGCAAAGGGACACCCAGTCAAACCCACACCTCATCCCCTGCAAGAAAAGGCAGCCAACTCCCCTGCAGACTCATGCTGCGTGGCCCTCCCTAGCAACTCCCCCTAACGTGGACTGTTGCTTGAAACTGGACTTAACTCCAAAAGTATCCCCAATGCAAGAACTCTTCCAAGACCCCCCTACCGCAAATCTTTTGCGAATCTCAAGAAGGTCAGGGGGTGTGATGGAAAGGTGCCTGGGAACCTACACACCACAAGAAAAACCTAAAAGAGAATGGGAAAACCTGTACTTCCAACATAAGTATAAGACCTGTATTACACCACCTCTTTACCTGCTTTACCCCAAAAGTAAGGTAGTCTTTTGCATCACTTTGTTTCTTTAAATACTTTGTTAATTCGTTTTTTAAAATGTTTGTTCTACATATATGTGTGTGTGTGTGTGTGTGTGTGAGCACATATATTTTTATTCCTATTTTTATCTTTTTTGGGTGTGTGACCTATTTCTGTTTTCTTCTCTGTCCACCCCAAAATGCACTGACAATATAATGTAGCACTATTTCTCCCTGCAAAGACACACTAAAAAAAGGGGAAATCTTACATATAAAAAAGAGCTCTTATCTACTAGGGATAAGAACTCATACTTGTTTTCAATACAGGGATATTGCCCACCTTGAAAATATGTCACGTGGACCCAACTTAGACCTCAGGTGATTAGACATCCGTCCAGCCTTGAATCCTGGATCCCAGACATAGAAATGACACAGTTCTTCACAACAGCTACAGGAAACAAATCCCATCCAGGACAGCCTTAATACTGCTGGGTCACCAACAAGTCCCAGCTCTAATATGATATCCTGACAACGAGGAAATTTGGAACAACTTGACTTAAGAGCAGGTTATCCTACCTTACCAGCTAACGATAAGACAAAATCACAAGACTTGTCACCCTTTGGTCCGTCCAAAAGCCAAGATCGCGATTTACAGATGAGTGGCTGCTAGGACCATGGCCAGACTGTATATATCTTGGGACCAATAAAAAAGCCCTAGTCTAGGGTTTGAACTATGACCTGCACAACAACCATGATCCCCAGTTCCAAAAGTCTGGCAGAGACAATTGCAACAGAATGGGGCTTCTGGAAACACAATGAAAGACATTATCCTAGGTGCCATCCTAGGATCAGTGCAAAGACCTAGACTACCAACCACAGAAGATGGATTAAAATGACACTGAGTGAACAGAACTTCTAGAACCACAAAAAAAAAAAAAACTTCATCATAAATCCCACTCCTGGACCTGTGCAGATACTGAGATCTCTAGATACAGAGGTCTGATTTTATCACCCAGGATAGAGCAGACATCTTCCAAACACCACCAAAGCACCACCGAGAGAGTAAATGAACCTCAACAGAGTCTATAGTTAATCCCATGACAATATACTCCAACGGTGGTAAAACCTCATATCTCTTAGGACAAGTAAATTCCTTTTTGAATGACCCCAATATTTACTGTGCCAGTGCAGGAGGGGAAAAAAAATGAGCAAAAAACACAAAACATTTTTATATATAATTTTTTATCTTCATTTATTAATATTATTTTTTATTTTTATTTACCTATCTACTTTTTGTCGATTTCTTTGTTTTGGTGTGGTTATTATAGTTGTTGTCTTCATTTATACTTATATATTTTTCTCTTTTTTTCTTTTCATTCTTTATTTGCTCTGCCATGTTTCTTATCTCAAGACCATGGCTTTTTTTGTGGTGCTAATTGTTACTGTTGGAGTCCTCACTGGATATTTGACACTTATTTTTGTACTGTTGGGGTGTTTCACCTTCTTTTTCTCCTTCGTCTCTCAAACCGATGATGAGAGCCTCTAGAAGGATTCTACCATTTTCAGCGTATTAGACTTTTACCCCAGTTTATTACTTTTCTCTTCTTCAAACAAAACCACATAACTTGAACTAGCTAGTCCTGCCTCCCAGTTAGAGGGGGAAATAAGGGAGGCACCAAGACCAAACAGGTGCAAGACTACTAAGTAGTAAGCTAGGTACAGAGGGGACCACATATTCTAGCAGCCCCGGGGGTGAGGGAGGAGGATATGGGAGGTAGGACAAAAAAGGAGGTGTAGGGAGGACAAATTGGTGATGGGAATCCCCCCTGATTTTATGTAAATATGTACCTAAAATATTATTGTCAGCAATATGTAATCCACTATGATCAAAATAAAAATTATATTAAAAATAATAAATAAATAAAATTGTTACAATAAAACCAAAAAAAGCAGGAACATACACCAGCATTAATATTATAATATGTTATAATTTTATTTCCACTAATTACACAGTGTCTGATTTATCAATTTAGTTTTAACTACCCTCTGTTATTTTGGGAGGATGTAATAATAAATATAATTAAGAATTAAAACTGGGGTTAAGTAGATATGAGTAACGTGAAAATTTAATAATAAAAATCACTTAAGTTTTAATAAAACATTGATGTGTGTTATCTTCTATGGTCTGTCAATCATTTCAATTTTGCTCATAAGAACACTTACGTTTCACAAGAATTCAGTGATTTAAGTAATGCAAGAAAAATGAATCATAGAGGATAATCTCTTTTACATAAAAATTATCAAAGGTACACTTGGGCCACAATCCTTAATGGAAGTTGTCTAAGATATACACAAAGGGAAGGAAATTAAAAAGGATAGTTCTTTCTCAAATCACTCAAAAGAACTACTCTAACCAGTCATTAAAGTTAATTAGAACAAAGTATAAGAAACAGAACTTTGAAATTTTCATTAATCTTTATTCTAAAACCCACTTTCCCCAAAGCTTCCACGTGCTTCTTTATTTGGTTTTATTTTTAGGACTTGTACTCACAGCAGCAGATGTGAGAGCCAAAATGAAATCAGAAGAACTTTTGTATTCTGGAGTATATGTTTCTCCACAGCATTAGTGAAAGAGAACAGATTGTAGCTATGATAAGAGCAGTGTAAATAAGTTTAAGTGTACAATAGCACACGGCATTGATTTAAATGACGAGTAAGTTGGCATTATCCCAAGCAATTATTCTCTAAACAGGATTTATGTTGTATGTTGTCAAAAAGCAGTTCAAACATTGGACACAGATGTACGCATATATATATATATATATATATATATATATATATATATATATATATATATATGATCGGAAGTTGTTCTTTTTCAGTTGGAAAAGGCCTTTAAATATTTATATATATAAATATATATATATTTGTTATGAAAAAAACAGAAGAGCCACTTCTCTTTCTTTTCCTTAAGGTAATAACTTTTGGTTATTAGAAAATAATTTGCTATTTACTAAATGTTTAAATGTTTTAAGAAGCACAGACATATTTTAAAAATGTATGAAATAATGAGCTAGAGCCATAGCAAAACAGATAGGGCCTTACATTCAACCGATCTGGGTTAGATCCCTGCCATCCTACATCTACAATCTGCAAGGATTCTGAGTACAGATCTCAAGTAACCCCTGAGCACCTCTGGGTATGGTCTAAAAACAAGCAAAAATATGTAATGATGGTATAACTTATCCCTCAAATATATGAATGAAACAAAAGCAGTCTTGAATTTTTACTCTTAATAATATCCTCCCAATGCATCTCGAACTATTATATATTTTTAGTGAAATGGCAGATAAAATGAAAATATTTTAGATTCTTCTCCACCCCAACTCTCCACATTTCTTTATGAGAAAGTAGCTTGAGCTCACATAAAGAACCATATGTTAATGTCATAGACTGAAATTATCTGGGTAAATGCCAAGGGGCGCATCAGAGTTAGTAATGAGCTTTTCTATTGTCAATTCAGTCAGCTTTTTATGGCTTCCCACTCTGCCTGACATTCTATTTCAGGTATACAGTTAGAATGCTGTGCACAACGCTTTATGCATCCTAATCTCAGGTGCTTACATGTGTCAGTGAAATTTTTTATTTGTTTGCAACAATATACCGTACCTCATGAACTGATAGTTTTGTTTAAACTTGGTTGTAATCCTGCCAAAGGAACTGATAGTCAAAATCAGATCTAACCTTTTCACTTACTTTCTCTCACAACTTGCTTAAGCAGAACCAGATTTATAGAACATTCTCAGGTGGGATTCTGAGCTAATATATAAGTTTTATATACATATATGTATATATATGTATGTATGCATTGTAGTATTAAAAAAAGAATGTTGAATTTTAAAGCATTGTCTCTTTAGTTACTCTAATCTTTGGTTTCTTATTCATGTGTTTAGGGTCACTGATGATTAATAATCTTAATTTGGTTTTTCCTCAAATCTATTTTATAGTTTGGGAGCAGGTATTCCTTCTAACTTTCTTCCAGCTAATTGTGCTAATTGTGATGGAAATAATACTATTTTATCTCCCATTATTTCTCCTATTTCTCCTTAATAAGATTATGCACATTAAACCCAGTATAAAAAATGAAGTTTATAGTACAGATAATATGAGTAAAGAACAAAAATTGTAATTATGCAAAGAAGGGCTACATTTTGTCAGTATAAAATAGTTTATAGCTTTATGAAGCCTTCACTGGAAGCATCTTAAGTTCTCCCTATCATCCACATATCCTTATCTATAAGAAGTTGTTACCTGTGCAAGAGATATTAAATGAAAAACCCCTAGGTGAGAAATTTAGAGAGAGCAAATAAACCTGGGCCATAGTAAAAACCATTTTATTTTCTACGTGACTCCAGACATAGAGTATAAGGCAATTATAAGACACAAGCAAGTTTTACAACCCAAGCTCTTGAGAATGTTTAAGAGACATATGCTATGAATCAAAGAAAAAGAAGAAGAAGAAGAAGAAGAAGAAGAAGAAGAAGAAGAAGAAGAAGAAGAAGAAGAAGAAGAAGAAGAAGAAGAAGAAGAAGAAGAAGAAAGAAAGAAGAAGAATTGTTACACGTTTTCTGAGTTTTTGGTGAGTATTTGACTAAGAGGGTATTTAAAAAAAACTTTCTGGGTCAGTAAGATAGCTGAATGGGGGTATAAACAAGCTTTGCACCTGAGAGACTTGGATTTACTCACTAGCACAATGTGGGGACCCAAACACCTCTGGGAGCAATTCTGGAGCTCTTAGTTAGGTAGCTAACTAAATTACTGAATATGCTTCCTTCTCTTCTCTCTTTCCCATTAGTAGAGAGCAAAATTAACATTACTCTAACTTCAAATTTTTTTGCTAAATGAAAACCCAAAGGGGTTTTTCACCATGAATATTATGGTATTTTTGCCTATGTAATTACATATATAAAATTCTCTGAATCTAGGAAGACTGGCTTTCTAGAACACATCAGGAACTTGGTTTGTCCAATATGGCAAATTCAGATTCTTTTAGCCCATGGATTAACTACACTAGGTTATATTCTATAGATACATACATTATAGGGAATTAAAAGATTTTTTGAGAAGAAAATTTAAAATAAAGTTCTTAAAAGTTATGGTTAAAATGCTACTTTGTCTATTTCATTTCCTTCCAACCCTTTCATTCCTGCTCTTGTTGCAATTATGGATCGGGGTATGAGGGTCACACTTGTTTGTCAGTGGGATGCTCATATATGTGATTAAGATACTTGCAGGGTTTTACACAGCTCACTATTAGTACTCACATATTTTGTTCAGTAGTTCAGTGGGAGTCATACTCTTCAGTTCCAATGATTACTTGCTGGACATGTACTTGCTAGACTTGGATTTCTTAGCCTCAGTGTTGGCCCTTTGAGTTAGTCAAACATGTCCTGTTTGTGCAGGAGATCAAATACTTTTGTGGTGCTAGCATTTTCAGAAAATCAGGTGCTGGTGGGCATATATTATAATGTCACATATGTCAATAATGCTTATTGTATATTTATAATACATACAGTAATTTTCACAATATGTAATTAGAACTGTATGAACAAGCAAAAATGCAAGTAAAATTAGATAATAAAAGCGAGATGTTTGCCTTGCATGCAGCTAAACTGGGATCGATATTTAGCATACTATTTGCTCCCCAAACACATCCAGGAGTAATTCCTGAGTGAAGAGCCAGGAGTAATCCCTGATCTCAATTGGTGTGACCCCAAAACCAGGGAAAAAAAGGTTCCAGGTATAAGAACTAGAAAGTCAAGATAAGTAAATATAATTTAGATATTCTAAGGGTAGTTGGAAAATATTGGCTATGTGTGAATATTAGGAAAGAGGTTGGTGTGATTCATCTTCATTTGAATTCATCATGGATCATTCAGGCTGCTGTGCAGAGTGATATTAGAGGGAGTACAGGCACTACCTGCCATAAGTTGTAAAACGAGGCATATGAGGATAAAGGGATAGAGGTCTCTGCAACAGAGGTTTGGAGCAATGTAATAGGTGAATATATGTAGAGCATACAGTTCAATTTTCAGTAACTTATATGTCTCCAAGTCTCATCTAAAGTGATTCCTGAGTAGGCCAAGAGTATGTCCTAAGCACAGTTGAGTATAACCCCCCAAAAAGATAAAAAATAAAAAGATAAAGTCTAAAATGATTAAATAAAAAAAACACCACTCACTAGTATATAGGTGTTTGCTTTTCAAGTAACTTACCCAGATTCAATCTCCTGCATTTCATATGGTCCCCAGAGCACCACCAGGAGTAATTCCTGAGTGCAAAGCAAGGAAGAAACTACTCCTAAGAATAAGAATCTCTGGATATGGCCCCTCAAATTATAAAAACTTTCTAAAATTGGGTAAAAATTATTCTGATTATATTAATAATTTTGGGTTCAAATCAGGAATTTAAAACATGCTACATTGTTTTATTGTTATTAAGGGAATGTGTGAAATTATCAAAACAGATGATCAACTAGGTCTTTAAGGATAAGAGATTAGGGGCTGGAGCAGTGGCGCAAGTGGTAAGACGTCTGCCTTGCGTGCGCTAGCCTAGGATAGACCATGGTTCAATCCCCCGGCATCCCATATGGTCCCCCAAGCCAGGAGCAATTTCTGAGTGCATAGCCAGGAGTAATCCTTCAGGGTCATCGGGTGTGGCCCAAATACCAAATAAATAAATAGATAAAAATAAGAGATTAATTATTATCCTTGAAAAACCTAAAATTTAAAACATGCACATTCTTTGTTCTATATCCTGGTGTATCATATGACTTTTTAAGACATAATATCCTTGGTATAAATTATTTTATTTAAGTATTACTTTTTTTTTTTTTGTTTTTTGGGGGCCATACCCAGTCATGCTCAGGGGTTACTACTGGCTATGCACTCAGAAATTGCTCCTGGCTTGTGGGGGATATGGGACACTGGGGATCAAACCCAGATCCTTCCTGGGCAGCTGTGTGCAAGGCAAACATCCTACTGCTGTGCTATTGCTCTTACCCCAATATTACTTTTAAAATATATACATTCTATATAAAATCAATTTGAGAAGATGGCATTAACTTTAACCAGTCTCCAAATCAACTAAGGAAGTTGGAATAGAGGCCTATGGATCCTAGATGAAGAAGTGTCATTTGACTCCACATGTTAAAAGGAGTGACTACACTCACTATAGCTGGGACCCTAAATAGAATTCTTGTGGAAATATTTATTTTATTTGAGGCCAAAGTTTGAGGGAAAAGGATAAGACATCATAGGGTTGTATGTAAACTACTTGAAGAAAGAAGGGGTGGGTGGGATTATATTCTGACTCAAAGGGTTCAGAAATAAAATTTATTTAACGAAAGTATCTATTCATGAGCAAGGTGCCAGAAATAACATTTCTTTAAGCATTAGTATCTGAGTCATGGTTTTAAAGAGCTAATCTGGTTGAAAAGGGGGGAGGGGGCTCAATGTTACACAGATATGAGATAACTTGAATTTGGAGTGTCTAGTTGTGCCATTCATTTCCTAAAAGTTAGACAATATAGTTTTAGAGTTTGGGGGTAGGCAGGGGATTGGGGGGGTCACATCTAGTGAGCTCAGAGCTTACACTACTGTCTATACTCAGGGATCACTCCTAGTGGAGCTCTGGGAAACATATAGGGTTTTGGGAATCAAATTCAGCCCAGTTGTGTGAAAGGCAAGTGCCCTACCTGCTGTACGATATTTCCTATCCCCAATATCGTTTTAAAAAATATATCTGGGGCCCGGAGAGATAGCACAGCAGTGTTTGCCTTGCAAGCAGCCAATCCAGGACCAAAGGTGGTTGGTTCAAATCCCGGTGTTCCATATGGTCCCCTGTGCCTGCCAGGAGCTATTTCTGAGCAGACAGCCAGGAGTAACCCCTGAGCACCACTGGGTGTGACCCAAAAAACAAATATATATATATATATATCTGAATGAGGAAGTAAACAACATTAGTAGGATGCTTTGTATTGTTTTAATGACATGAAGATCTACTTTCCTATTTTTTCTATATGGAGAAAAACATGAGATTGAAAAGACAGGTAAGATCATTTCTGTTTTCCAAATGAAGAAAGACGGTAAGTAATGTAGAAAGGATTCAAAGCAGGGGATTTAATTAAGAAGTCACATCAAGGAAAAGTATGTCAGTCTCACAACCAACTTAGTGAAATAAGCATCAAGCATCACATGAAGCCAGAACTACTGTCAGTCGCCTTCCTCCCCCTCAGTCATGGATATATTTAAACCAAATCATAATAAAACAATTCTGCAGCTGGCACCTTCCTGGAGCCAACTCTAGAGCCTAGAGCTTTCCCAAAAGAAAAAGTTTTTTTGTTGTTGTTGTTTGTTTGTTTGTTTTACATAGAGGTACTCTTCTCCACACCTCTTTCTGCATATTTTGTGTTGATTTTTAAGTTGCACTAAAAAACCAAGTAAAATATTTTAAAGTGAAAAATTGCAATAAAGTAAGCCAAACTGCAAATACAAACAAGCCATGAGCAATGTGTAGGATTAGTTTTTAAAACCCTGCCTTTTAGGCTGCTTGGAAAGCCTGATATAACCCCAAACTCCAATCCCATAGCCACTAATACAGCTGTTCCAACCATGCATTTTGACTCCTAATCTCTATTCAGATGGCAAAAGGAGAGATTTACCTTGTATGTTTTTCAAAATAACATCAAAGATCATAACAGTCTTTCAATACATTTAATACTCACCAAACCTGATGGATACTATTAATGGTTAAGCTTATTCACATTTTTACCAGTTAGGAAGCTGAGAGTCAAGGCCACAGTGCTGCCAACTGGCAACAATCTGTTTATTTGTTTGTACTGGGAAGTTACTGGTAAGTACTGGGAAGTTATCAAGGCTTACTCCTGATTCTGAGCTCAAGGATCACTTTTGCAGGGCTTGGAGATCATATGGGGTGCGTGTCTGGGATCGAACCAAGAATGACTGTGTGCAAAACAAGCTCCTTACTCACTGTACTATTTCTCCAACCCTACTGACAGCTATCAACTGTAAATTATTCGTCTACTTTTCCCTGGCCCCTCTAATCCCCCTCTAAGTTTCTGAGCTCAGTCTGTGCATTGCACACATATGAAAGGGAGACCATGAACTTCTTTTGTTTGGGGAGAGGCACAATCTCGACTGACAACTTCTAGAAAGCTAGACTAGAACAGACACACCTCCTTAACTTTCTTGAGAATTTTTGAAGAGGTGCTCATGAAAGACCTGAGCTCCCTTGATCAAATCTGTTTCTTGCTGGTGACTGCACATTCCTTAACCACAAGAAGCAACCACATTTCTTTGTCTGTATATGAGAATCATGTTCTCATTCCCCTAGGGTATGTAGAACAAAATAAATAAGTAAAAGTGTCACCAAATTTACCTGGAATATACAGTGCACTACAGTGTCCAGGTGTAATGTTTCATTTAATTGTAATGCCTGTTGAAAAACTTGCTCCAACTATGGTTAATGTGATTTTTCTCTTCTGAAAAAGAATGCTGTCAGAATGTTCAGACTTTTCACATTCAGCCATGGTGAAACCTATTCAAGGAATTTACTTACTTCTCCTTCTCACTTTTGATAATTTAACAGCAAAAAAACTGAAGTGGGTTTGTGTAGCAAAAGCAACAAAAGATCAGGTTTTCACTGAGTCAAGAGGAGGAGCTGATTGTGCGGGTGCTGCCAGCATGTACTAAATGTCTCTCAGCTTGCTCCTCTAGTAACAGGTGTTCACAGGCTGGTGAGGATAGAGAGAGCAAGCGTCCCCCCAATTTGCCTGTCTTTCACTTGTCAACCGTTTTGACAGGCATTTTGCACTTCTCTGTCACACAGTTCTAAGCATGGCTGCACAGCATGCTGCTTAAAGCAACCCCAAGTGAAAGAACTCTGAGAATTTCTTCTTAGAATCTCTGTTGACATGTCTGGTTTTGGGGATTGGTAACCCTGCCTCTTGACATGTGTCTGCTTTATTCATCTTCATGGTGACTGGCTCACATGTAAGTCAAGTTTTGCCATTAGTGACCAGGCTCTGCTTTGGCTAAGGTTTGATTTCTGTGTTTGATTAAAAATATCTTAAATAAAGCTTTCCTCTTGTTTTGATGTACCCAGCATATAATTTTTAGAGTTCAATCAGCTTTTGAGAGCCTATTTCTCCCACTAGCCACTGAACCTCTTGGATATGGGACTCTGAAATATTCCCACATATCTACTAGAGTGCCTGGCATACCAAATGCACTAGGACTGAATATCAATATAATATATCTGAGATATCTGTTAAGTTATTACGTTAAATTATCTGAAGTTTACATTTAGTTATTGAAACCTCTTTGGTAATAATATGAACAGAATTGAGGGCTTTGTTCTGTTAGAGCCAGTTCCTAGTTCCTGGCTTAATGGCTATTTCTATAGCTAGTCATTACTAGCTATAGAAGTCACCCGGTGGGTTTTATTATGTCTACTCAGCTTTATACATAAGGAATAACTACAGAAAATACATTCACCTATGTTATTTAAAAGCTTTTAGTCTTGGAAAGAATGTGTATTTTTATTGGTCAGTTTGGCTCACCACTTTTGTCATATTTTCCTTTGCTTGTTGTTATTCTAGATAGCCTCTATAACATAACATGCTTAATTTAGTTCCCACTGCTCAACCACTCAAGCAGCAGAGGGAGTGGAAACAGAGATTTCCTATTTAGGTTTTTGGTTCATTTACATGAGAGAGGGTGTGTGTGTGTGGTATACACATATATATTCACCCAGCCCCCTCAACATCTATCCTCTAGCCCATAAACACCCCCACAAAAATCCAATCCTTTTTTCCTCACATTTCTTTTGAAAGCCTGGGTAGTTGCAGGCGAGAGAGGGTAATCACGTTTTATGCTTCAGGGCACGATCTGATCCTGGGAGTCAGGAAGAACACTTTTCTTTCCCCGCAGAATTGTTTGCTTGGCCAGGTGCACTAATTGGGGTGAGGGGTTGCTCAATTCCTGCAAAGCATCAGGCATGTTCAGCTTCAAGATGCTAGATAGTAAACTTGCAGGGGCAATTTGTGATCTGTGGCAGCTTCACAAGATTACTGCAGAATGTATTTTCAGTTTTTTCTCAGTTCCCCACTGCTATCTCTGTCTTTGAAACAGAGAGTAGCAGTCCAGGAGACAAACTTGAATCTATTAAAAAAGAGAGTCTTAGCACTAAAAAAATAGAAGTTAAGATATTACTTAGCCTGACTTCACTGAGGCTAACATTTTGTTCTTTAAAAGGTTATAAGACTCGTCCAGAGTATATTTAAGGTTGATAGTAGAACTGAGATTAGAACCTAAATATTTTGGCTTCAATCAGTTCTTTGAAAGCACGGAACTTGCTTTTCTTACATCAGTCACATTCAACCACATAATTTTTTTTTTTCAATTTGTATTCATCTGAGTTACCCAGAGGGTTTGGTAAATTGGTATGGTAGGCTCCACAATCAGGTATTCTGATTCAGAAGTGAGTCTGGCAAATGACTGATAATTTACATTTTAATGAGTTCTCAGGAGAAGCTCTATGTCTTAGAAACTACCTAACTACACTAAAATTCTTAATCAGAGTATTGTCCTTTATTCCACATGTACTTGTTTAGCTCTTTATTCACTCATTCTCAAAATATTTATTAAATACCAAGCAAGCAACCTGACATGTCTGGTACTAGGAAGAGTAAACCTGAAGATGACAAAAGCAATCCTCTTCTTGAAGAGTTCACAGTAAGCGGAGAGGGACAGATGCATAAATAAACACTGAGTAATTTGTGAGCAGTGACAGATGTCTGCTCAAGGTATGATATGTATAATGCTAAAAGGAACAGCAACATGCCTTTCTAGAAAAGTTTTCACCAGACAGGTGACATTTGAATTGGCCTTCAAAAGATAAGTAGGATTCCATTCTTCAGGTGGAACAGCAAGAGAACAGTATGTGAAAAGGCACAGGTGATGGGATTTTTAGGGAGAGTTGGAGAAAAATCCAAGGACTGAAAGGAGATGGATGAGTGATAGAGTTGGAGGATAAACTAAGTCCATCCTGAACCTTGCCAATGAGTCTGGAGTTCATCTTGTGAGCAGCAGTAATGCTAGGGGATTTAAGCTTTGACGGGTTTTAATGTGACTCTGGCTG
Organism: Suncus etruscus; assembly: GCF_024139225.1. Classification (NCBI taxonomy): domain Eukaryota; kingdom Metazoa; phylum Chordata; class Mammalia; order Eulipotyphla; family Soricidae; genus Suncus; species Suncus etruscus. The sequence goes on from NC_064848.1 coordinate 34,196,249, forward strand.
GCTATGGTATGAAAGACAGAAGCATTTACTGAAAACAAGAATTTAAGGATAATTCTAGTAGCCCATGGAATTAGTTATAGATGACCCTAAATAATAGCAATAGGAAACAAACAGGAAATAACAAAAGAACTGAAATTACTGTCTTGTTAATATCAAAATTTCAGAAGTAAACAATCATAAAAAACACTATTATATATTCCCATGTTTCCAGCCTGGTAAGTAGATGAAATTAAATAGCTATGAGCAGAAAGAGCAGAAAATAGAGGAGGTTGGAGGGAAAAATTCACTACAAGAGCAGGGAAAATGGTGTTTTATGACAGACAGATAGGATACTATTGTGCCTGGGAAAAAGAATCTGAAGTTCAAGAGAATGTCCTAAGGCGAAGAGAGAGAGATCAGAGTTAAGTCACAGAAGTATGGGAATTTGCTGAAGGAAATGATACTTTCTTGTTCAGGATTAATATGCACATTGCTATCAGAATTTTAAGTAACACAACTGCTAAAATAAAAAAAAAAGATGGTACAAATGGATGAGACAAGTTAAATTAAGGAACAATTAAGGAAAATCTGATAAAAAAAGAATTCAGGTTTTTATATTTTGATACCTGAGAATGAATGCTAAGAAAATAATCATAGTTAACAAAGTCTTTACTCTCAATTAACATCCTTTGCCAGGTTACTACTAGTTTATCACATGAAGTCTTGGGAAAATTTTCATGTATGCCAAGCCACAGTTGTACAATATAAATGATGGAATGATGAGAGGATTAATCCTTGCAAAACAATGAGCAAAATGTTATACACACAAAAAAGTTTCTGCCTATATATTTTCTTTTAAGCAAAGTAACATATTTTTCTAGAAAACTGAAAAAATAAAACTAGTCAAGAAAGTCGTCAATAACAGAACAAGTGAAGACAGTAACTGAGTACTGTAAAGACAATTGGCTGGACAGATGCCCCTTCTTATTAGTTCTTGAAAACTCACAATAGGGATGTGTATTTGGACTGGCATGACACCTAGTATGGAGTTAAAGTATAAAGCACTTCTGATTCCTTGTGTTTATTTTCCTATTGCTGTGTGCCAAATTACTACAAATTGAGCCACTTAAACCAACACAAATATTTTCTCATAGTTACACAGCATGACTAGGTACACTGCTTAGGGTCTCAGTGGATTGAAACGAAGGTTTTTTTTTTTGTTGTTTGTTTATTTTTGTTTGTTTGTTTGTTTGTTTGAACCACACTGGTGACACTCAAGGATTACTCCTGGCCATGCACTCAGAAATCGCTACTGGCTTGGAGGACCATATGGGGCACTGGGAAATCAAACTGCAGTCCATCCTAGGCTAGCACCAGCAAGGCAAATAAATGCCTTACCGCTCTGTGCCACAGCTCCGGCCCCTGAAATTAAGGTTTTTATTGAGCTGTGGTTCTTGACTTTCAGAGTATTCTCTGAGAAGCTCACCAGTTGTTGACAAAATTCATTTTCTTGTGAGAGTGATACTTTAAAGTCCTTTTGCCCCTTTAGTAGTTAGGATTCTGAGACTCTACTTCAGACTGTCAGCAGCATTTTCCCCTGTGGCCTCCACATAGGAACTTAAACAATATTTGTTTTTGTGTGTTTGTTTTTCTTGTGTGCATTGGACTGTAATTTTTGTTTTACTAAAATCAGATCCTCTTGCTTATACTATCTCTGACCTTTAACCCAAGATTTAATGGTCTCATGTAACTAGTACTCAGATACTAATTTAAATAAAGGATTCATGCAATTAGTACTTCTGAAAAATTTCCCTATTTTATGGTCAATAGATCTTAGGACTGAAGATCCAAAATTGCTTTACAGAAGCACCCCTCTAAGGAGGGGTGGGGAAGTCAGGGGCTGGGATTCTTAGGCACCATCTTAAAGAATGCATCTACCTCATTTCTGAAGTATTTATGCAAGTTCAGTCATAGGATGGAACAGTGAGTTTAAGTGGCAGTGCTGTATTTAACATTTGCCCTTTTAGCTATTTCTCTACACTCAATTTACATTTGAATGACAAGCTGCTGAGTATCTCAAAGGCCAAGAGGCATGCATTTCAAAAAGGATGACATATTTTCTCCCCATGCTCTTAGGATACCATTGAATGATGTGAAATTATATGTCTTGACCTCTGACTATCTACTCCTAATATCTCTATAATCATTAGGTCAAGGATTTATCTGTCAGTTTTAAAAGAAGTTTTTCAATTCAGAATGCTTACAAGTTTTGACTTCAAAGATTTGAGATGTGTCAGTTTTATCAGTGCTGTTTAAACAATAAGTCAGTTAAGCCCAAATTAGATTTGAGGGCATATTTGAATAAACATATACTCGGAGCACATATATTTTCGGAGCACCATATATTTCTGTCAGATCAATTCCTTTCATTTGAGGAGGCCCCTAATTTAGAAACAACCAAGTTAAGAAACCAGTAATAGAAAGGAACAAGTTGTTGAAGCCGAAGTTGTAGTACAATTTATGTTTGGAATATTTAACCACCTGGGCTACCAGAAAATTCTCTCTGTAATTGGTTTAAGCCAGGTGCAACTCCAGAATTGTTTCAGTATCTGCATTTGGAACACTTACTGCAGCCAACAGGTGTCTCTCTAGATACTCTGCACCTCAGCCCCTCCAATCCCTCCAAGATCCTGCAAATCAATCTACAACCCTTTAATATGTTCGAACATAATTAGCTAGTTGTCATAAAAACCTTGTGATGGAATCTACAACAGATGCAACAAATGTTGCAATAATTTCTTGATCATCTCAAGATACTAGTTTATATTGTGAAAGAATGAGCTAATAGGATTTTTAAAAAGTCAGTGTTCATATATGGTTACGTATTAATCTAAGACCCAAAGAAATTATAAGTATATTTAAATTAGCAATTTTTAAAACCTTTCATCTTTACTTTGCAAAAACTAGTTATGAGCCTCTGTGAACTCTTATTTTCATGCTGTATTCTCAAACCTATAAATGATAACCAAGCTAACATTCTTATATTACCAAGCAATAAACCATTGTTCTTGACCCTGTTTTATCTTCGTCATTCCATTTAATTTACAACAGAAAAGATAATAGGGGCAGTAAATGCACTTTCTAGATTAAAGTGATGGCCTTCCTTTTTTCTTAAGATCAAAACTGACCCTAAAACAAAACTAGGATCTCTGATTTAACAAAGTCAGAATCAAAGTAACTTTAAAACAAACTTTTAGTCACAAACTTTTAGCTAAACTTTAATGTTTGGAGGATTATTCCCATTTTAGTGCCTAAAGGTAATGATCTAGTAAAACTTCACTCACATATAGTTAAATGACTCCAAGTTGGGAGGAACCAAACAGACATTAGCAATAAACCTGTTAAGCAGGCAAATTTGGAGAAATAAAAAACAACCAAACAGATCTTTTCTTTACTTTACAGATTCACACTAGCATAAATCTGAGAAAAATGTTAAACTCTATATATTAATATCTGGATTGTTCCATATCTATTCTATGGGTCAGAACCAATAAGTTAGATTTTTTTGGCTTAATCTGAATTTTTTTCACACTATAATACTCATCCTTCAAAAAACTGACTTGTCTTAAGAAGTAAAAACATAAAACTCCTAAAAAAAAATCTAAAAAGAACTATTGAAAACTATAGTTCTATAGAAATAATACAGCAACTAGGGTATTTGTCTTGACTTTGGATCTGTGACTAATCTGACTATATTTTCTATATCCCATGATCCCCTGAGCCTGCCTGGAATGATCCCTGTGTACAGACCCAAGAGTAAGTCCTAGGTATGATATGTTCTCAAACAAAAATAAAAAACTATAGATAAATATGTATCACTATATATATATCACTATATGTTATATATTATATATAACTATACATATATATTATATATAGCTATGTATATATATATATAAATATATATATACACATATATATGGGAGAGGGATCCCATTGCTAGGAGACCAAGACTTGACTGGTGGTTCTTAACTAATCAGATTTATAGTTATGAGAGTAAAAGCATGATACTGCTTTACCCTGTGGAGTATACTGGCAGTGCTGGGATCCTTAGAGGTCACAACTAGCAGTACTTAGGACAGGGTTCCTCAAACTACAGCCCATGGGTCACATGCGGCCCCAGAGGCCATTTATCCAGACTGCTGGGTGTTTTTGCTGTCACTGCCTGTCCTGCTTAGCTGTATAATGAGTAAGTCTTTGATTATCTACATTTACACAGGATTGAAGAAATGGAAAACAATTGGCATTGGCATTTGCAAAACTGCAAACAAAAAGTTCCTATTTTACCTTGGCACTTGATAAAAGCAATGATGTTCATTACTCTGCACAACTTCTAAATTTTATTCATGGGACAAATGACTTTTTCGAAGAGTTCGCTGCACTGCAAAACATTGAAGGAATAACTAACTAGAGATATTTTTGAAAAGGTTTGCCAAATTGTGAATGGTTTGGAACTGGATTGGGCTAAACTAGCCAGTGTGACAACTGATGGTGCACCTAGCATGGTGGGGTCTAATCAAGGAGTATTCTCATCCAATAAGTCTACATTGCCTCATCAACCAAAAAATGCTGTGTAGTAAATTATTGAAGTGGGACTCTGTTATGAAAATTGTGGTATCTTTTGTTAAATTCATTAGATCTAATGCACTAAACTACAGAGTATTTCAGTCTGAGCTAAACATTGCCTATGAAGATGTTTTGAACCATTGGCTGAATCAAGGAAGAGTTTTTGAAACATTTCTATGGCTTACTTCCACAGATCAGTTTTTCTGCTTTACAAAAAGCACCAGAACTCAATAATGCAGGGGAAAAAAAGGTACCTCATCTTTCTGAGATGTAACAGAGCTACTCAAGTTTCAATATGCAACATCAAGGAAAGGGAAAGCTTATCTGTGTTATGAAATCATGTGAAAGCATTTGAAGTAAAATCAGGCCTCCTTATCAAAAAAGGAGGAAATTTTCTGCCACTTCTCTACAACTCAAAATATGTTAGTAGAAAAACCATTGATTGCATTCCCAAACAGAATGTGTGGATTCACTGGAAAAGTTGCAAAAGGAGTTCCAATTTAGACTTAAAAGAGCTTCATCTCTATGAACAGGGCATAGAATTTTTACATAACACATTTTTATTGACATTGAAAATGTGGATACAATTTAGCAAATGAAACGGACTGAACTGCATTATTGTGACTTTCTGAAAGACATAATAAAGTCAAGTAGCCTTCCTAATTTCTATGCATCTCTCCCCTCTAAGACATATCTTAATCTAAGACATGCCCTCAAATCGGCAACCATCTTTGGCAGCACTTTATGTCTGTGAACAGACTTTTTCCAGAATGAAACATCTGAAATCTACCTGATCTAGGATAACTGATGCACACTTGTAAAACTTGTAATGACCAACAGTGAAAATATGGAACTGGGCATTGACCATCAGGCAATTAATTAATATATATCGCACCAGGGTTAGGTGCATTGATGCAGTTTGAAAAAAAAAAAAAGTAATACTTTAGCCAAAAGCAGGCTCATAGTGCCCATTGAAATACTGGCAAGTTTCTTGATTTAACTTTATTTATTCTTCACTTTAAATATTTTATTTCCATTTTATCTTTTTTTTGGGGGGGTCACACCCAGCAGCGCTCAGGGGTTACTCCTGGCTCTATGCTCAAAAATTGCTCCTTGGAGGACCATATGGGATGCCAGGATTTGAACCACCATCCTTCTGCGTCTAAGGCAAACTCCTTACCCCTGTGTTATCTCTATGGCCCCTACATTTTATCTTTTTACCTCAAAATAAGATGTGTGCAGTATGCAAAGGATTTTGTTCATTTTTTTTAAACTATAATCTGGCCCTCAATTATCTGAGGAGCAGAAAACTGGCCGGTTTAAAAAGTTTCAGGACCCCTGGCTTAGGGGTTGGAAGGTTGCACCTGGTGGCAATAATTCAACATTTTTTGTTTTGACATTTAAATATTCTCATATTTGTTCATTTTATTATTTAATTGATTCATAAAGGTTACTCTTACCTCTCTGACATCATTCCAGTTTGAAATAAAAACAAACCATTAAATCCTAGGTTCCATCAATGACTTGCACAATCAGTCTGAAAAAATCACTTGAACTTTTAAGGTTCAACTACCACCAAAGAAATCACCTCAGAATATATGTGAACTCTCTTGAGGTGCTGGATTTAACAAAGATTTGAAAACATGAATAATACATGGTCATAATTTGAACTATTAATATATATCGCACTGGTCCTAACCAGAATTAGGCTAGTAACAGGCATTGATATAGTTTGAAAAAAAAAAAAGTGATACTTTAAATTGGGATCATTTAAATTTCCTTTTTGGTTTATCATTTCCTTTTTATTTGGGGAAGGGGTCAAATTATAATCTAGTCCACAGATATAAAATAGAATCTGTCCTCTAATGTATTTATTGGTACTTGTGGAACCCGAAAAAGTCACAAACATCTATGGTCAATGACGATCCATATTTCTCTCTTCAGTTTAGGCAGATCTCAAATGTCTCAACATCCATGTGGACCATGCATAAGGTCCATGCTTGCTTTGTATGCTATGGAGAAAGGCAGAAAAGATGACGACAAATTCACTGGTGATATATTCAAGCAACACGGAAGGCTTTTCCTTTGGGGTCCGTCAGGATGACTACACCCCAACAAGCAATGCCTAGAAAAAGACAAATATATTTTATTGTGCATGCTACACGTTACCTTGTTTAACACAATACTCTTAAGATATATATTACAATTACATATTGAAAAAGGGGGAAGGGGAAAAATGAACATACTGTTATATCTCCAAGCAGCAAGAAATGAACCTAATCTAAAAATTCTAAAATTCTTAACTGTTCAACCAAAGAGAGCGATTTTACTGGGATTCATAAGACTCTGTTTGACATTAATGTATTAGTGCTACAGATAAGAACTATTGGCCATGTGTACTAATCCAATGTAAGTTTGGAATCCACATCGAAGCTGACAACAAAGCCCAAAATTCTTAAACAAAGGTCCAGTGTCCTTGCTTGGGTTTTCTTGGGACTTGGAGACAAATCATAGGGGAAAAAAAAAAAAAACCAACCAACCAAACAAACAAACAAAAAACCTTAGGAACAAAAGTTAGCCTTGAACAAGGCGCTTCCTAGTTGGATGTCTCTTAAATAATAAAATGGGGGCAAATCATAACTATTATGGATGAAGATAAAATAGAGACTAAACGTTTTCTTTAGAAACATTAATTTCTAGAGACCCAATCACCTCCTCCCTTACTTCCCCCTCCCCATATCGCTGCACCGTGTTTGGGGTGAGCTTTTCTTCATAGTGATCAGTCCCAAACTTAAGCCACACTCCACTCCCATCCAAGTGGCTTCTCAGCGCTTCTCCTACTTCCCATCCCACTGCAAGTTGAACCCCAATTCTCACTGATGCCGATGGTCATCTGCGCAATAATCCCTGGACCTGGTGCATATCCCATCTTCATGGGCTTCTTGGCCACCCAGTACACGTATCCGCCCGCCCCTATCAGCCCCAGCCCGGAAAGCACGCGACAGCTCCAGCAGTTATTAAACATGGGTTTTTCGGCTTCAGGCGTTGGCGCTCCTGGTGTTGCGAGGGGTGCGGACTTGTCGGCGGAGGAGGTGGTTTCGGGAGAAGCAGCGATTTTGACAGGATCTGGAAAGTGGGACACCGAAGACCCCATATTCAGGAACTCAGATCCAGGAGCCTACAGGTCGAATTGACGTAAAAGCCGCAAAGCAGAGTTGAACCGGAAGAGGTTGAAAGGCTTCTGGGAAATGTAGTTTTTTTTGTTTTCGGATCGCTCAAGCAAGAGTAGGCCAACAGAAGGGACTTGTTTAATTATTTTTTTTAATAGCAAAATCTATATTCGTACTATATACCAAATGTTCTCAGCCATTATTTTCAGAATGAGATAACTACCTAAATATCTCAAACTTCAATTTCCTTAGAGAGTTTCAAATTTGTCTGTTTGATCCCACCCACCCCCCACCCCACATAAAGAGAAAAATTATGTGCCTACAACTAATTAACAGTGAGGTCTAAGTCTTGTTAGGTCACCTGTCTGGAGCAAGTAATTTAAGAGAGTTAATTTGGTCTTACTTATGGTATTATTTCTGCTACAGAAACACTGAGAAAAAATGTTACTGAAATTAGATTTTGGAATTTAAAACTTAATATAGGATCTTCTAGAGCATTTTTGTTTTGGGGGGGGGCCATACCCAACTGTGCTCAAAGCTTACTCTTTTGCTCTGTGCTCAGGGACCCAATGCAAGGCCCTGTCTGTAGTACTATCACTTGGTAGTACTATCACTCCAGTCTCATGTTCTTCTAGGTTTGAATTCTTCTTACTTCTTAAGGATCAAAATCATCCTCTTCTCCCTCCCCCATTAAATCTTTATGATTCAGTTTTTTTCATGAAACCCAGCTCATTTAATTTTTCTTTTTGGTAAAGTTAGGAATGTATTTCTTGTGCTGCCCTATTCTCAGAGCATCATCAGGAAGAAATAGGCATCTAGTGGTCAAATCCTTTTTATTTGTTTGTTTTGGTGCCACACCCAGCAGTGCTCAGTGATTACTTCTGTCTACGCACTCAGAATTATGCCTGGCAGGCTTGGGGGATGCCAGCAATCTGAGTTTTTGACCAGAAACTTTTTTCACAAAAAAATAAAAGAAAGAAAGAAAGAAGGAAGGAAGGAAGGAAGGAAGGAAGGAAGGAAGGAAGGAAGGAAGGAAGGAAGGAAGGAAGGAAGGAAGGAAGGAAGGAAGGAAGGAAGGAAGGAAGGAGGAAGAAGGAAGGAAGGAAGGAAGGAGGAAGAAGGAAGGAAGGAAGGAGGAAGAAGGAAGGAAGGAGGAAAAAGGAAGGAAGGAAGGAGGGAGGGAGGGATGAAGGGAGGGAGGGAGGAAGGAAGAAAGGAAGGAAGGAAGGAAAGAAGAGAAATAAGAAAGAAAAAGAAAGAAATATAGAAAGAAAGAGAAGAAAGAAAGAAAGAAAGAAAGAAAGAGAAAAAAGAAAGAAAGAAGAAAGAAAGAAAGAAAAGAAAAGAAAGAAAGAAAGAAAAGAAAAAGAAAAAAAGAAAGAAAGAAAGAAAAAAGAAAGAAGAAAGAAAGAAAGAAAGTAAAGAAAGAAGAAAGAAATTATAACATTTTCCAAATGGAAGACAATACTTTTGTAACTATTGCTTTCTATATATACCCTCTCAATTGTTTCTTTACTATTATCTCAAATAAATTATTTCATTTTTCCCTTTATTGTGATATTTCTACAAAATTCCAGTGACTAGTAGAATAGTAGAATTCTGAGTAACTCTTGTTTCTATTAGAGCTGCAATACATGTTTTGAAGTTCATGTATTTAATTCTTATTAGAAAATAGAATATTAATAAATCTTTGACAAATATAGCAATGGGGTTAAGGATAACCTTAAAATCAATAAAAAATAAGCAAATATGAGTGTTGGAAGTCATATACATTTGAAATAGGAAAATAAATAGGAAAATATTCAAAAGTAATGTAATCAAAAGTTATTAAAAGATAACTTTACCTAATAATTTCCATTTTATTGTACTAGTTATTTCTAGCTTAAAATGGCTCTTATAACTAAAAATATTGTTTTTTTGCTTTTTTGTTTTTTTTTTGGTGCCACACTGGTGACACTCATGGATTACTCCTGGCTATGTGTTCAGAAATCGCTCCTGGCTTGGGGGACCATATAGGATTACAGGGGATACAACTGTGGTCTTTCTTAGGTTAGTGCTAGCAAGGCTGATGCCTTACTGCTCTGCGCCACTGCTCTGGCCCCAATATTTTTGTATTTTTATTTAGCTTTATAAATTTGAAAAATTATAAAGTTATATATTAAAAGTGTCCCTCAGGAACTGCAAAGAGAGTACAGTAGGAAGGACTTTTGCCTGCAGGTAATTAATAAGGTTTTGATACCTGGCAACTGATATGGTTTTCCTCAAGAGTGAACATGCATGCAGAGTCAGGAATAAGCATTTAACATGAGCAGATGTGACCCAGAAACAAACATAAAGTATCCGTCACAGAACTTCCTAATGGCTGTTGAGTTCTCTTTTCCTAAAACTCACTTTCTTGTAATAAAGTGGTAACTTACCGCCCTTTTGATCTGCCTTTCCCTAATAATAACTGACAATAAGCATCTTTTCATGTGACTCTTTCTTTTGCCTGTCTTCCTTGGTAAAATGTCTTTTCAGATCTCCCCATTTTTTTTTAATTTTTATTTTGATCATATTGGCTTATATATCTTTCACAGTATTATTTTAGGTGCATATTAACATTGAATCAGGGGAATACCCATCACCAAATTTGTCCTCCCCCTATCCCTGGTCCCTTCCTGCAACCATATCCCCCCCCCCATCACCTCCCGGGCTGCTAGAATAGGTGGTCCCCTCTTTGTCTAGCTTACTATTAGTGATCACATATCATATATCATATATCTGTTTGGTCCTGGTACCCTTGTTTCCCCCCTCTATTTAAGAGGTGGAGCTCAATAATTCGAGTTATGTGGTTTTGTTTGAAGGAAAGAAAAGCAATAGAATGGGGTAAAAATAAGAAAAATAATAAAATAAAATAAAATGAATCAAATAAGCTGAACATGGCGGAGTCCTTCTAGGCTTTCAACCTCAGTTTGAGTGAGGACATGAAAAAGGTCATTGAAACACCACATCAGTACAGAAATATCAAATTAAATATCCAGTGAGCACTACAGCAATAAAGACAAGCACCACTCAATAGTCTTGGTTCTGAAATCAAACCATGCTAGAGTATAAAGAGAAAGAGAGAGATAACATAAAATAAAATTGGAGACATCAACTTCAATATCTGCAACAAAATAAAGATCTCAATAAAAATAGATCAATCAATAAATTTATATGTGGGAAAATGATTATTTTGTGCTTTTTTTTCTTTTTCTCGTTGCATAGGCACAGTAACTATTGGGGATATTATAGAGGGAATTCCCTTGGCCTAGGAGATACAGGGTTTCTCCACCCCTGAAGTATACTGTCAGGGGATTAACTATAGACTCCTTGCATGATCATTTACTCTTCCCTCGGTGCTTTTTTGGTGTATAGAAGACTTCTGCTTTGTCATGGATGGTAAAATTGGACCTCTGTATCTAGAGATCTTGGTGTCTGTACAGCTCAAGGAATGGAGCTTATGATGAAGCCTTTCTTTGTGGTTCTGCTTCTTCGATGTCATTTTAATCCATCTTCTGTAGTTGTTGGTCTTGGCCCTTGCTCTGTTACCCTCCCTTCTCATTACTTTGTATTTTTGTTGTTGTTGTTGTTTGATTGTTGTTTTGTTTTGCTTTGTTTTGGTTTTCCTTTTCTCTCTTCTTGTCTCCCTCTTCTACCTTCTCCGCATCTTTATCATCAATTCAATCCATGTCAAATAAAAACCACAGGGTTACCTCCTTTATAGGAAAGGAAAGCTGACATATAGGGTGCTGTGGACAATACTGTAAAAGGTAAACATCTATATAGATAGACCTCACGAACACAAGGGTTAGTACTCGAGACACAAATCCTATACACACCCAAAAGTTGATCTATTAGTTTCTTTTCCTTACAAGTACTTTACTTACCTATCTTTCTGTACTCAGCACATCTCTTGCCCTCCCCATCTCTCTACATTAATATATACCTAAGCTTACTTATGTTTATATGTGGGCAGGAGCACACAAAGATAGGAATCCTCCTTAAGAGAAAAACCTAAACCACAAACAACCCATACCTATACTCTATATAATCCCTCCCTATACCCTCTCCCTCCTTCAGAAATCTGACTATCCCTTCACCCCTCTATCCCATCCCAGATATCCCCACCACATTATAACTCTTCACCCTCAGTTCTTAATCCAGTAGACATCAAGACCAATGATCCAGTACCGAAGTGAAGAGACTCCCACTCATACTCACACATAGTTCCGGCAAGAAAATACAACCAACACTCTGACTGACTCATGCAGTGTGGCCCTTCTAATCACGTCTCCCTAATGTGGACTGTGGCTTGATACCAGACATAGCTTCAAAAGGACTCCCACTGCAAGAACTCTACCCAAGACCTCCCTGCCTGGAGCCCACACCCCAAAAGAAAATTTCATTTCATCGTAAGTATAGACCTATATAACACTACCTCTTATCTTGTTTTTCCCCAAATGTAATCTCCTGTATCACTTTCTCCCTTTTTCTTTGTTTGTTTTTTTTTTCTTCTTGTTCGTTTTTTTGTTTTGTTTTGTTTTTTCTTTCTCTTTGTTTGGTTTTTTGTTTTTGTTTTTGATTTGATTTGTTCTTGTTTCTTTTGGCCACACCGGCAGCACTGGAGGGTGCTCCTGGCTCTATGCTCGGAGATGGCCCCTGGTGGGCACTGGGGACCATGTGGGATGCCGGGATTTGAGCTACCGTCCTTCTGCAGGAAGGACAGATGCCCTGCCTCCATGCTATCCCTCCCGGCCCCACTTTATTCCTTTAATTATGTCTTTTATTTATCTTTTTTTAAAAGAAAAAATAAATTTTTTTAGATATGGGTGAGCATATATATTTTTAGTTTTTGTCCTGTATCTGTTTTCTTCTCTCTCCACCCCCAAATCCACCAGCAATATAATGTAACACCACTTCTTCCTGCAAAGGCATATTAAAAAATGGGAAATTTTATGTGTAAAAACAAGCTCTTATCTACTAGGGATAAGAACTTACACTTTTTTACAACACAGGGGCATCTCCCACCCTGAACATACGTAATGTGGAACCAACTTAGACCCCAAAGAATTAATCACTGACCGTTCAGCCCTGATTCCTGGATCCCAGACATAGAAACGACAGAGTTCTCCACAACAGCTCCAGGAACCAAATCCCCACCAGGGCATCCATAATGCTGCTCTGACACCAACGTGCACCAGTTCTAAATTGATAACCTGACAACAAAGAAATGGAAACAACTTGATCCAAGAGCAAGTTGTCCTTCTGCACCATCCAACGATAAGACAAATTCAGAAGACATGTCACTCTTTGATCTGTGCAAAAGCCAAGATTGCTATATACAGATGACTGGTTGTTGCAACCAGGACTGGACAGTATGCACCCGGGACCACCACCACCACCACCACCACCAACAACAACAAAAAGCACTAGCCTAGCTTTTGGTCTATGATCTCTTCAACAACAAGATCTCTAATTCCAGAGGTTTGACTGAGACAATTGCAAGTGAACGGGTCTTCAGGAAGCATAATGAAAGACTCTATCCCAGGCTCCATCATAGGAGCAATGTAATGATCAAGACCACCAACTGCTTTGATTTTTTATCATTGTTCATTTTTGCAATTTCTTTTTTTTTTTTTTTTTTTTTTTTTGGTTTTTTGGGTCATACCCGGCTGCGCTCAGGGGTTACTCCTGGCTGTCTGCTCAGAAATAGCTCCTGGCAGGCACGGGGGACCATATGGGACACCGGGATTTGAACCAACCACCTTTGGTCCTGGATCGGCTGCTTGCAAGGCAAACACCTCTGTGCTATCTCTCCGGGCCCATTTTTGCAATTTCTTACATACTGAATATTAGCTTATTTTTAGATAAATTGTGTATGTATGTTTTCTTAATGGGATGTCTTTGTGCTATAATAATAATTCATTATGCATGAAATTTTTGCTTGATGTTCTCTTATTGCTTTTGTTTCTCTTGCTAAGTCCCTGAATATTGCACAAAAGCAAATATCATAAAGTATTTGCCTATGTTCCCTTCACTATATTTTATGGTTCGGGGATAACATTCAAGCATTTAATTATTTACATTTTTAGGGGGGCACACCCAGTGTCACTAAGGAGTTATTCATAGCTCTGCACTCAGAAATCGCTCCTTGCTAGGGGGACCATATGGAATACCGGGGATCGATCCTGTGTCCATCCCGGATCAGCCACATGCAAGGCAAAAACTCCCTACCACTGCTTTCACTCTGGCATAATCATTTAAATTTTTTATGCAGGTGTAAGTCAAATTCCTTTCTTTTGTGTGTGCATACCCAGGTTTTGGGAAAGTATTTATTGAAGAGACCTTTGATTCTCCAAAATTAGGTTCTTGAATTTTTTTAATCATAAATTAGGTGTGTGTGTGTGTGTGTGTGTGTGTGTGTGTGTGTGTGTGTGTGTGTGTGTGTGTGTGTGTGAGCATAGAGCCTGAACAATGCTGGATTTGTCTCCAATTCATCTTTTTCTACTCTCCACCCTTTCTTAATAACATTTAGAATTTGTCCTTTTTTGGTTGTTGTTGTCAAGAATTAAAAAAGGTTTCATTTTCTTGTCTGCTGCCCATTTTATTTGTCAAATATTCTACCTTGCTCCACTTATTACAAATGCCATATATGTCTATTCCTGAATATTTTTCATTCTAGGACTTGTCTATTTATTCATGAGCCAGTATCACACTATTTTAGTTACTGAATTTCTAATGTATTAACATTTTGAAACGTGTTTTTCCATATTACTTTGTTGCTCTGCTTCAAACTATTCTTGACTATTTTTGTTTTATTTTTTTCATGTGAACTTTTGACTCAACTCGATTATTCTGACAAAATAATGTTGACATATTTATTAGAATCTTATTAAAATTGTAAGTTCATTTAGGTGAATTGACATTTTTAAGATTTGAGTCATTGTATTCAAGGACATGAAATGCTTTTTCTTTTGTTCATAATTTATATTTTGTTCCTCTGTAGCATTTAATTTTAAAGTCTTTTTAGAATTAATCCACACATTTGTTTTCAGACATTGTATCTTTTGTGTTCTTGTTGAAAATAAGGATATTTTTCTATTGTAATTTCAGGAAACAATTCAGCAACATATATCCTAAGATTGAATTATCAGTGCATTCTGGTGAACTTCTTAAATGTGTGTGGTAGTTTTCTCTTTGTTTATTATTTATTTTGTTAATTTCTCAATGTCCACTTTATAAAAAGAATTGGAAGTGTTTCTTCTTTAGATATGTAAAAGTTAAAATTCCATGGAAATAATTTTATTTATTTTAACTTTGTTGTTTGGGGGCCACATCCAGTGGAACACAGGCTTTATGCTTTCTCCTGCCTTTGTGTTCAGGGATCACTCCTGGTGTATCTCTGGGAAACATATGAGGTTCCAGAGATTAAACTCTGGCTGGTAGAGTACAAGGTAAGTACTCTATACTCCTAGTGTCTGCTACACTAACTCTACTGGCCCAATAAATACATTTTTTATTTTTATTTTTAATTTTTAATTTTTTTTTTGTTGGTTTTTGGGTCACACCAGGCAGCGCTCTATGCTCAAAAATCACTCCTGGCAGGCTCAAATGACCATATGGGATGTCAGGATTCGAATCATCGACCTTCTGCAATAAAGGCAAACGCCTTACCTCCAAGCTATCTCTCTGGCCCCCTATTTTTTATTTTTAAATAACTGGAGTGATAATATAGCAGGCAGGACATTTTCTTTGTAAATGGCAGATTTAGGTTCATGATTTAATCTCTGGGACCCATTATGGTCCTCTGAGCACCATGAGAAGTAATTCTTGAATGCAGATCAGGAGTTAACTCTGAACACTTCTGGGTATGGCCCATAAAACAAAAAATAAATATAATTAAATTTTGTTAGAATTATTATTTTGGAGACTGCAAGGAATATGAGGAAAGTGATTGAATAAATATTCTTTTTTCTTTCTATTTTTTGGAAATCATCTTGCATGCTCTACTATAAAATTTTTTTTTACAAATTATAGATTCTTAAGTCTAGCGATATAATACAGTAATTAAAGCACTTGTATTTCTCATGTCAAGCTCTATTTCTAATATCACCTATTTTCTCCTCACCTTTCCAGGAGTAGTCCCTGACAACAGAGCTAAGAGTAAACTCTGAGTACTGCCATTGTGGGCAGAGATGAAAATAAAACAATGTGTAAATTAAATTATATATTTATAAAAATATCTAGTTCATCTCAATAGTATCTAAAGGTTTTTGCTGACTTTGTGCTCAGGAGTGACCCCTATAATTTCTCAGAAGACCATATGTGTTGTGGAATTGAATTGGGATCAGCTGAATCGAAGGCAAATGCCTTAACCACTGCATTTTTTAAATTTTATTTTATTTTTGATTTATTTTTTTTTAAGCATCATGGTTACAGAATTGTTCTGGGTTTCAGTAATGGAATGTACACCATATTTCACCAGTGCCACTTTCTCATGAGCAAGTCCCTCCTACTTTCCCATCCCCATCTGTCTCTGGACAGGCATTTTGTTTCTCTGTTTGTCTGTCTGTCTCAAGCCCATTTCCCTAGGCTGTGGTTTGCTCTATTGTTAATGATAAAATGTTAAACATGTCACTTTATCCTCGTTCAGTACTCAGTTCTTGTCCAAAGTGGTCAGTTCCAACTGTCATTGTCATAGTTAACCATTCTCTACTCTCACTGCACTCATTGTTTTTGTGGCAAGCTTCCTACCATAGAGTGATCCTTCTGATGCTCATCTCTATTGTCTCTGGATATTATTGCCATACTGTCTTATATTTTTCTTATATATCATAAATGAGTGAGATTATTCTATATCTATCCCTCTCCTGATTTATTTTACTCAGCATAATAATATTTATGTCCATCCATGTATAAGCAAATTTTATGACTTCATTTACCTAATAGCTGCATAGTATTCCATTGTATAAATGTACCACAGTTTCATTAGCCATTAATTTGTTCTCAGGAACCTGTATTGTTTCCAGATTCTGGCTACTGTAAATAGTGCTGCGATGAAAATAGGAGTGCAAAGGGTATTTTTGTATTGTGTTTTTTGTGTTCCTAGGGTGCATTCCAATGAGTGGTTTTGATGAATCATAGAAAACTCAATTATAAGTTTGTTGAGGAATATCCACATTGTTTTCTGAAAAGGCTGAACCAGTCTGCATTCCCAATAGCTGTGAATGAGAGTCCCTTTCTATCTTCATTAACTTCAGCACTGGTTGCTCTTGTATTTTGTGTTGTGTGCTAGTCACTGTGGTGGCAGATGATATCTCAATGTTGTTTTTATTTGCATTTCCCTGATGTGATGTGGAACATTATTTCATATGCTTTTTGGCCATCTGTATTTCTTCTTTAAGAAAATGTCTGTTCATTTCTTCTCTCAATTGGGTGAGATTTATTTTTTGTCTTGTAAAATTTTATCAGTATCTTGTATATCTTAAATTTTAGCATCTTATCTGATAGGTAGTGGGTAAATAGTTTCGTCCCATTCTGTGGGTAGACTATGTATCCTAGTAACTATTTCTTTTAAAGTGCAGAAACTTTTCAGTTTAATGTAGTTCCATTTATTTATCTTTATTTCCACTTGGTTGGACAGTAGGATTTAATTTTGTTTTTATTTCTTTTGTTATTATGGTATATTATATTGACTGACTTGCATATGTTAATCCATCCTTGCATCCTTGGAATGAATTCTTCTTGGTATGGTGTATAAGATTATTGATGAGTTATTGGTTTCTGTTTGCTAGTATTTTGTTGAGGATCTTTGCATCTATGTTCATCAAGAATTTGGACCTATAATTTGTATGTATGTGCCTTTGTCTGCTCTTGTTATCAGGGTGATGTTAGCTTCATAGAAACTGTTTGGGAGTGATTCTGTTTCTTTAATTTCCTGGAAGATGTTGAAGAGGATTGGTTGTAAATCCTCTTTAAAGATTTCAAATAATTCAAATAAATTCATCTGGTCCTGAACTATTTTTGTTCTGAGGGCCTGCCTTTATTCCAATACCATACTGTTTTAATGACAACTGCTCTATAATACAGTTTTAAGTAGGGGAAAATTCATTTTTTTTTAGAATTGTTTAGCTATTCATGGAGATTGTTGATCCAGAATTTCAAGAGTATTTAATCTATTTCTTTGAAAAGTGCCATGGAGATCCTTATAGAGATTGCATTAAATCTATACAGTGCTTTGGGAAGTATTACCATTTTAATGGTATTAATCTACTAAATTGTTTAAAACTGTGAGACATTATAGTAAATGATGACTAATTTTTCCATAAGATAGGACTTGGATATATCCAGGATAGAGATAACATCTGTTGAGTTCCAGGCCATCTGATATTATCATTGTGGTTCAGGAATCTTATGTGAGTCCATGTAATAGGCAATATTTTTTAATTTAAACTCCTTGATTACATACATGATTGTGTTTGGGTTTCAGTTATGTAAAGAACACCACCCATCACCAGTGCAACATTCCCATCACCAATGTCCCAAATCTCCCTCCTCCCCACCCGACCCCTGCCTGTACTCTAAATAGGCAATTTAAACTCAAAGTTTTTTCTTCATAGTTTCTATATTTTTCCTATATATATATATATATCTTCTCCTGGTTAATTTCTTTAACTATACTTATATTTTTCATAAAAACAAACTGTGTGGCCTACAGATATAGGTTATTTATCATAAAAAACACTTTTTTGGGGGGGCACATCTGGCAGCACTCAGCGGTTACTCCTGGCTTGGTGCTCAGAAATTGCTCCTAGAAGGCTTGAGGGAACATACGGGATGCTGAGGAATCAAACTCGGGTTCATCCTGCTGGGTTGGCATGAGCAAGGCAAATGCCCTATCTCAGTGCTATCACTCCGACCCCATAAGGTACATTCTTTATATTTAAGAATTGGACTTTGTTAACTCATTTTGATATTTTCACTTTATACTTCTCATGATCTACTTTTCCTTCTTTCCAGAATACATTTGTTTGGTCAGCATTGTTATACTTAAAGTAGATTACAAACTTTGATGGTCACTTACACTCATAATCCTTTGTTCTTTTTTTCCCCTCCTCAGCACTTTGTTCTTGGTTATTATAATATACCTCATATTCTTTGATTTACCTTGAATATGTAGAATTAGGAAGAAATAAATTTTGTTGTATTGTTTCTTAGTTTTGATATGATTACTATAGTATATATTAGGTATTTTTTCTGACTGATAAGCAGTGATTTCACCAAGTACCAAGAAATCACAGAGGGAAATTTGTAAGTATGAGAAGAAATTTTTGGTTGTCATAATGACAGAGTCCAGGGACTAGGTATTCTTTGCTAATTCTTCTAATAACCCTATGTGACAAAATTGCTTTAATGAAATGTCAGTAGCTCTTTCATTGAAATATTATTAAAGTCACTTGGCAAGTATAAGTTGTTTTTCTAAACAGATGTTACTAAGGCTATGTTTAGATTGTATTTATGTTTACATTTTTTATTTCTGCTTTAAGTAATTCATGTACTTTCAACTTATTTATCAACTATAATATTTATAAATGGCCTATAGTTTATTCATTATGCTCATTCTATTGTTGCTACTAGTAAATAGCAGTGCATTTTATTATATAAAATATCTTCTTAGGCTTATGGGTAAAATTCTTTTCATATAGTGAATGTACATTAGTAAAATTTAGGATCTCCTTTTGTTTTCTGTAGTTTGAACTGACAAGAGACTTAGAAAATAAACAATTGAAATAGACATTCCCTAAAGGTAGCCATCAAGTGTAATAAGACTCAAGTCAAATGGCCCAGCTGTCACAGTAAAATACAGACTATTGACTT